>NC_136507.1:14479803-14537303 GCF_053919585.1 Euprymna scolopes | reverse complement strand
ACGGTTATAAAAGAAATAAAACAACAATAAAAATGGAGGCATATTATTCTTCTTGATATTTTTTTTTAATAAAAGAGTAGAAAATGAAATTTAAATTTAGTTGAAATTCTTCCTTCCCCGTTCAACGTCCGTTTGGCGACATGGGGTACGAAAAATAATCGTACAACAGTATAATGAAAACGGGAAATAGAATAGCTGTTTTGTTCCTGTTTGAGTTCGTCTTTAATTTTACACGCACAGGCACACAATTATATTGAAAGAGTTTATTTTACAAATAATGAATACTCCATGCTGTATAGATAAAAAAAAAAGTCATTTGCTCCTAATAATAGAAAGTACTGTGGAGAGTTATCCCCCTTGATAGCGATGTATAAAGTAGACATGGGCGCAGCCATTTGCTTTCTTTTTGTGGATCTTAGCAACGATCTGGCATGACCACATTTTAAAGCGTGGACATTTGTAAAACAACAGTGGGCATTGAACATACTCATCAGCAGACAATATAGAGCAAGAAAATGTGCATATATTGAAACAATTTATTGATTTTTTAAGAAAAGAGATGCTTTGCACTCATTCCACCATTTCGTGGATGAAAAAAAAACGGAACGGCCTTTTATAGGACTAGATACCACTGATGGAAAATGAGCAGTGCAGTGTTTTTGTTTTGTTTGTTTTTTTGGAAACATGGACCCGATACATGGATATATGCGGATTAGAATAACCAAACCGCAATCAAGAATGAACTAGAGAAGACATACACACCGAAAACAAATCAGCTACTCTTTGAACAGAGAGGTTTAACTCTGCCACAAGAGAGTACTTTTTCGTGTCAAATATAAAAGTATTACACAAAGAAATCCACCGACAGAAATTTCACTCTTTAAGACAGAACGAAGGTGAGTCAATAGCGCATTTTCTATCGAAACTGTATGGCCAAACTAAATTTTGTGAATTTCGAATTAAATGCCCAAACGAACAAACTTGCCGGCAATAACATCAAATGACATGGTTACTGGGCAGATGATAGTT
The DNA here is from genome assembly GCF_053919585.1 of Euprymna scolopes. Lineage (NCBI taxonomy): Eukaryota > Metazoa > Mollusca > Cephalopoda > Sepiida > Sepiolidae > Euprymna > Euprymna scolopes. The sequence continues at coordinate 14,536,274 of NC_136507.1, read as the reverse complement.
GAACTTGGAAACATAGAACACAAAAGAGAGATACGGACAGAGGTAGGTTCGTTTACTGCAATGAAGCAGAAAAAAAAACTAACGGTACTCCAGATAACCCTTATCCCTGAGTGGCTTCCGGACCTTGATAAGTGGTGACCACCGTGTAAAAAAAAAAAAGTTTTAGACAAATCAACTCCCCACTTTCACTATACCACACCCCCTTGCCCTATCTGTTCCCAACGGCCGAACCAAAAGTAATACAACCAGGACACCAAGGCCTCTTCGACCCCACGAAACAAACCAACGTTGCAAGGAGTGCGGAAAGACGTCGCAACTCAGAGGGTCGACGAAAAAATTGTCAAGAGCAACTTTTGCGTAGTTGTGGGACGCCTGAACAAAGTACGCCATAAATTTAAGGGTTTCAGAATAGAAGCCACAAACAACGTATCGAGGTTTGGGTATCATTCACATTTACTAACGGTACTCCAGATATTTTTTCTGCTTCAAACACAATGCAGCCGGCAAGCGTACCTCAACTTAGATGGGATGGGAAGCAATTTCAGGTGTATGTCCCAGAACTACCACCTTAGTGAATGTAGAGGTGACCGTAAGGCTTGGCACCGAAGATATGAATATGTACTAATAAAACCGGTGAGCCAGTGCAGTCATCGCATCTCTTGCTTTGCATATATAGAAGCGCAGATGTGTTTCAGTTGGTCCGAAATTCATAAACTACTTGAATACCCAAAGGGGTACTTCGTGTCCACCAGGAATCTGATACAAGGCATAACAGACAGCAATGTACATATCAGAGATGGCTTGGTTCTGCGCATAAAGGTGGAAACACAAAATACAAGACAGGTCGTATGTGCCAGAAAACACCTCTGGGATTTACTTTCACAAACGGCCTTGAAGGAGCCGAAATTATTGCCTCTCAGGATTTCTGGTTACCGCAAACGGAGTTAAACGCACAAAAAATTGACAGAAGTTATCCTTCACTTCCCTACACCTGAGGTTAGGTCCTAATTTGGACTCGTGAAGCAGGTGCCCTATGTCTTTTCACAAACAGACGTTTTAGTCCACTTTCGAGAACAATTGAGGACAAAGAACACTGAATCAGACTTAAACACATAGCTGCCTATTCCAGGAATCAAAGCGATTAATAGTGAAAGAGATTGAGAAATGGTATCGAAACGTTTGAAATGAACAAAATGGCAGGACTGGAAACAAGTTACAACAGAAAAGGAATATTGTTCTTTCTATTTCAGAAACACTGCCGATGTGAGAATGAGTTGAAAAATGGTGTATTTATAGTAACTGGAAGCTCATTCTGATTAGATCCCGTTTTACAAATGACGCACAATTACGTTATGCACAAGTGGAAGGATAAGCTTTAAGTCTAAGTTTAAGTCTGCAATCTCCTATCGGATGTTCATACTCGGGTGCCCAAATTTGCTGATAACAGTGAATCACCAGACACTAATAAAAAATATTTTCATACAAGTCCCTGGAAAATATTAAAACCTCCTGCTTGTCAAATTTATAGGGAAGGACAGTAATGTATTGAATCCAGATAAAACATCGTTCCGATAAAATTAATGTAGCCTCCGATTGTGCATCCGGATATCCAGCAAGTACTCCCCGAAAAGACCATGACAAAATGATCGACAATGCAGTCAAAACTGCCTTCATACCGATAAACGAAAGTGATCCAAAATTGAAAGCTATTGCATGGGAAAAGGGTCGTGGTCGCAACAGTGCAGATAAAGAAGGCAAAACCTTAAGAGGTCTAATTCAAACTGTCTCTCACCAGTCATGGCTCCAGTTTTCTAAATTATGCCTGAAGAATTATATTGCCTGCAATAAGTTGTTACCAAAGGCAATCGTGCAGAGGTATTGGAATCCCTTCCCGCTGCAAATCGAGGCGTGAGTGGTATGCTGGCGAATGCACGACAATGATTATTCTGACCGGGTTTAAATGTTAACATCAGGCAAACTAAATCCCAGTGCCGTACTTGCAATACGGTTGCACCTTGATGCCACCAGTAGACCAGGTATTTCCATTCCAATAAGTGATGGTTGATTTTGTCGATGTACAGGACAGAGACTTTATTGCATATGCTCATCGATATACTGGATAGAAAGAAGTAGCCCTAATGACGTCGGGAGAGTCAAAACTATTGGACATCTTGAGAACTTGGTTCTATATTTACGGTGCATCTAAAGAAATATCCTCGGATGGAGAACTATCGTTCAAGTTCTAGTAGTGCGACTTTTTTTAGAGAACTGGGGTATATGAAACATACGTTATCAACCTATTATGCCCAAAGCGACGGTCGTGCAGAGTTAGCCATTGAGACCGTAAAACGTATACTAGTCGACAGCATATACAGCTATAGACGCATGTGCCACGCTAGGGCAGCTCGAGTATTGCTAACACATCGCAATCGCAATTCCCTCGTCCAAGATCTTGACATATCTCTAACCGTAATACTATATTGTCGAGTCATTAAAGACCATATTTCTGTCCTTCGAGTTGGACACAAAATGCAGAAACAATGGAACGAAATAGGTGAACTAAAAGAGTCGTCAATGGTCAAGAGGCATATGCGGAACCAATACTTCTACAACCAACTTTGTCGTCTACTCCGGGAACTTCAACTCATATACCTTGTCCAGGTCTAGAACCAGGATGGTAACTACCCTCGTCGATGGTCAAAAACAAGAAGGATCGTGAAGACACGTCGGAACCGACAGTACCAAGTGCAAGTAGATAGGAACAATCGAGTAAAACTGCGCAACTGTCGGTTTTTCCGTAAAATATACTCAGTTGTGGGTGGCCCACATTATGTAACATCAGGAACCTCAAATCCGTCCACAAAACCTGAGACAACACCGGAACAATCCTCTGGGGAAACAATGAAAATCGAACTGCACATCTATATCGGATCGCGAAGAAATAGATGTTGATAATACACGAAGATTTACACACTCGGTCAATCACCCACCGTTAAGAGAACTTTTATGTCGCAAAACGAGAGCACTAAGAAACTTATCACCACAAATACGAGGAAAAATTACACTTTTTTTTTTTTTGTACAAGAAGACTACGACAATTAATCTCGTGGTGAGGGGAGACGGGCAATATAATCAATAATCTGTTTTTGATAGCAGAAAGTTTCCGTGTAGTTATCTCCCCTGATAACAGGAATTAACTAGGGAGTGGTCTCCCCTGATAAGTATATATAGAGGAGACACGGAGAAAACTATTTACTTTTTGTGTGGATCTTAGCAACGAGCTTGGAGGACAAATTTTCCCACTTTACACCTTCCTCGTGAGTTATTTTTGTACATGTTTATACGCACTCATTGGGCGCTATTAGTACACTATCGTCTTTTACTTTCCGTATTTATCTAGCTACTATTTCTTTATGATATACAGCATAATCACGGTAACATACTGATTCCGCTATATCACTGAAGATAAGCGATGTTGATCCTGGTAAGCATTAAAATGAGTGACAATTGGGAATACCAGGTGCTGTATGCGCTCTTCGCTTAGCTTGACATTATTTCCAGTCGTATTGGATTTCCTCTGTCCACTGGATACCCCCCCCAAATATGGTTGGAAATTGTGCAAGCCAATTACAAGTCAATCACCTTCAAAGGTCTCCATAAACACTTTCTTTCTCTCTTTTTTAGGCTTAAAATTTTCTCTTTCGTTTGTTCTAACTCTTTCTCTTTTTCTCTTTTTCTCTTTTTTATCTAATTATCTCCCCTTATATTTTCTACTGGCTCTTTCTTTCTCCCTTTGGTATCTTTCTCACATTTATTTGTTTTTTTCTCACTCATTTTAAATTCTTAATCGTGGTGAAACGTGTAACGACAAAAACTGACAAACTAGGGTTGCCAAGTTTCAATCTAATTGTTTCTCTAGAACCGCTTTCACTTATTTCCCAGTCTTTTTATTTATTTATTCCCCCCCCCCGGTTGCCTGAAACTAAATATATCCATGTTTCGAAATTTTGGATATGACGATTGATCGTCTATATAATATTCGGCTCGTCTATTCTTTGATTAGCTCTACATTACACTTTAAAAAAGGATAGATATAATTTTTAACTGCCAATCTGCTTCAAAACGGCCCAAATCGCAGAGTTTGGCTTTCAATAAGGCAATCTGGCAATCCTGATTAAGAATATGAGAGCGACCTCCCTTTGATGTAGCCTCGTTTTCAAATATCATTATAATAATATATGATCATTGTTGTGATGGTGTGAGAAAGGAACAAGCAGTTATCTTGATGTACGTTAAAAAGAGAACATTCGAAAGAAGCAGGGCAAGAACATTTTTGAAGTGCTGAACTAAAGGAATAAGTTAAAGATTGTCTCTTATAATGTGATTTTATTATTTGTATTGAACTATGTAGCACAATATTACTTTTTGAGTATTCATTAGATAATTAATCTAATTTGGGTTGATTCTATATTTAAAATGCCATGGCCACTATTTTCATATAAATAATAATGGACCCATATTTGCTGCGTATTATTACATTTATTGTCCAAAACATTTTTTGCGCTATCCAGGAAAATTTCAGATTTATCAAAACATATTTGCTGATTAAATATATTTCTCATTCCAGGGAATTTCCACGGGTCCAACTAGCTTTTATCAGTTTCATTATTCGAGATACTGTCTCCATCTTGGATGTAATTTTCACCACATTTCAGTCCATATAATAATGTAAGATTTTCCAAAAAAAAAAAAGCATTTATACATACGTGAGATGTTTATACGGGGCTTCTTTGTATTCAGTTCTGTTATAATCGCATCTTTGCGTCTCGCTTTTCGTCGAGTGGTTGTTATATAATAAGCTTCTTTTCGTGAAGGAGAAAGACACAAAGAAACGTTCACTGAAACTTTTCCAAGGTTTTATTTGTAGAGAATTGACTTGGAAGAGAGTGGGAGACTAAGGTTTCCTTAACTAATTATTTTTAATTTAACTTTATAACTTACTGAAATGAGAGACATCGAAGTAACATTCGCCTTAGATTACAGAGTTTTCTACATAATTAGCGATGTTTCGGTTCCACAGCTTCCACTAGAGAAACTGATTTGAATGGGGTTTCTTCTCTCATATTTGAAAAGCATAACGTCGTTTGTCATTTTTTTTTACGCAGAAATCACCACTTATCAAGGCTCGGAGGCCACTCGAGCATAAGGGTTAATGGGTAAACATTAGGCAATTTAATTATTGCGTAGTAAACATAAGTAGTGGAATTTTTGTAAGTTGGATTACTAAGGGGACGGTTTATCAAGAACTTGTTTTCATTTGACTTGAAGACAATCAGATTGTAGTCAGCTGGAAAGCAGACCAACGCAAGAGAGTTCCATGGACGAGCAGTTCTAAGAAAGAAGCTTTGTTCATGGATTGTACATTTAGGTTTATGCACAGATAAAGAGCGTGGGAAACTATTGGTGGTGATTTTGGCTAGACGAGTGTTTTTCGTGAAAGTTTGGCGGGGTGGAGAGCATAGATTGAAGCTCAAATGAGCACCTGCCGTTGATATAACGATAAAGCAGAGACAGGCTCGCAACGTCTCTTCTGTGGGAGAGAGGTTTCAAGAAAGAGAAAAGGGCATCCCCCACTAAGCTACGAAGTATATTTTGAACTCTGTCAAGGCAGGATAAGCTGCTTCTAGCAGCTCCTGTCCAGATGTGGTAACAGTACTCCATCATTGGTCGTACCTGGCTCTTATATAGGTAGAGAATTGCATCGGGAGTGAAATATCCACTGGAGCGGTAGAAGGATCCCACCATTTTCCCAGCGACCTTGGCAATTGATTTGATAAGTGTGTTCCATTTCAGATCGGGAGTAAAGGTTTAGCTCAAAAGCTTGTCAAAACATGGAGCCTCCCCAAGACGAGAGCCGTTCATTTCTAGATAGGCATCAGAGCGTTGATGATGTAAAGCTAGAAGCTTGGTTTTGGATGCATTAAAAGTAATCAGCCGCTTCTTTTCCCATTGTACCACGTGCTCAAGGTCAAAGGAGAGAGAATCAGAGAGAACTTGGTCGTTTACGGTGTTTGATGGTAGTGTCGTCGGCATAAATGTCTACGAATGATGTAAGGATGTGATTTGGAATATCATTAATGTGGGCTAGAAAGAAAGTTGGACCCAGGATGGACCCCTGAGGGGCTCCAGCATTAATACTGAGAGATTCTGATTTCAGCCCATCAACCACTACTTTTATGAACCTTTCAGAGAGAAATGATTTAATAATTGAGAAAACATTTAAAGCGTTTGACTTACACCTCCTCTGCTTCAGCCTTACGTTACTCGTCTCTGGGTAAAAATCATGTTTGCAAATTAAGATTATCTTGGCATGCACTAAATGTGACTCTTGCCAAAATCAACGCTACCTAACTTAACTAATACTGGCATAGGCTCATTGTTATAATAATAACATTAAAATTATCAAGATGGAAACGCATTAGCGAGCAATACTAAAAACTGCAAAAAAATGAACAACCATCAAACATTCCTCCATCCATCCAGCACGGCCGCAGCCAAGATTAAACTCACTACGCGAGTTTGTAGTGTAATTCGAATCTTGTCGGTAGCTTAATACTTGATGCTTCACCAGGGCTATCAAGGGTATTTTTTATCGTGACGCCATCATTAGACGGGGTGCTCACCACGGCTTAAGAGAGTCCCGTCTACCCCCGAGAGAAGGATAGACCGCGCCAGTTTCTCAACCTGGTATTTTACCTCGCGGTACATACAGCGCCTCGCCTTCCCAAATGGTCACCCAACTGGTACTGGCCAGGCTCAACGTTGCTAATCTGGTGAGAACCGGTGTGTCAACATGATTATGCGGTATTAAATGTAATTTGTAGAGTGAATTGTTATAACAATAATATTAACATTGAGAGTCATCTGCACTAATAAATTAAATATATTTGTACTTCCTCTTGTTACATATAGAAGTCTTATTATAAGCGCAGTCTTAGAAGAGAGATGTGTTGTAAGAGTTCTAGTGAGGGATGTTGTGAGAGAGATTGTTCGTTCCGTGTTCGTGTTATGACGATTCATATATATTAAAAATATGTTCATTCTTAGGTTAATAGATGTGTTGCTATGTGAAGCTCTTAGAGTGAGGAGATAGTGTTCAGTCAGTCTTAGTGTAGATATGAGATGTAGATTCACATTGTGGATATGAGATGGGTATGTCACGACATTTTATAACACAGACATATAATAACAATTCACTTTACCTTTTTGTAAGAACCACAAACACAAAGACGATCTTTATCAAAACACATGATGGGTTTATTTCTTCACGACCGGCCGTGGTTTTCTCATCAAGAATTCAAAGCTTCACATTTTAGTTTCAAAGTGACCGTCTCGCTTCCTAGACGTTCGAATTCCCAGACCCTCTCTGAGTTTCTCACTGACTGTCTCTCTCCCTAACTAACTAACTCTCACTTCCTATATTGATAAATCCATGCATGTCCGGCCACGTGAGCAAAATTCACGTGTTTCAACATGCGCGACTTTGCACGTTTCCGACATTATGATTTCCCAATAACCTATTTTTTCTTTGATGTTTTTACAAAGGAATTCAACCTACATATCTAATTTATTTAACCCATATTTTATTATCCACATTCTTTCTAACAATTGAATAGTTTATTTATTATTTATTTCATCAGAATTAACAATTTACTGGACATTCCATTTAAACTTATTGTTCTTTAAAACTTATATCCAAGGTTCGATTTCTGCTTTCTCTCATTTCATTTTCATTTTAAGTAATCTCTCTATTTTTATACTTACATGAAAAGGGGACAGCCCTTATCATGTAACACTCTAATTATGACTTGTTTGGGTGAGTCAAACTGGTAGGAATTAATGTAAGAATCTATAACATTGAATGAAACCTATTGATTATTTCCGGAAAAAATGACTGGCAAAAAGCGTAACTGACGTAGCATCATTGTTATAACAATAATATTAATATTATCAAGATGCCAATACACTGTAAAGCAATAGAAAAAACATTGCTACGCTGATATAAAGTACTTTCATAAAGCTTAATCTTAAAACTATTCGTCAGTTCGAGGAAAACACGAGGAGAAAGGTAATAACTTGTCCAAAATAAATTCCACAATACTCGGCGAAAGAGAAATAAATAACAGAAATTCTAAGCAAGATCGATCTTATGTTTTATTGTTTTTTAGATAGCGACTTATAAATCGTATAATATTGATTATTCGAATTAATGTTCTTATCGTGAGTATTATTCGCACAACGTTTCGGTCGATGTAATTTCCGGCATAATTTTGGTGCATTTTGAGGAACTTGAGAATCTTTCTGTTAAAATATATTTTCAGAGTCGGGCGCACAGATAAAGGAAATATATTTCTACCTTTGTTTGGGAGAGTCAGTTCGGTAAGAATTAATGTAAACATCTATAAAATTGAATAAAAATAATTTCCGGAAAAAAAATGACTCGTAAGAAGCGTAGCTATATTGGAAATATGTGTGACGCTTATGTTTATTGTTTTATGATGTCTGACTTAAGAACGGGAAATAAACAACGTCAGTTTTTTTAATACAGTAGATGTTACATTTAATTAATAAAACATAACGGCTATTATCTTTATAAAATAGATAACAAATAAAGAAATAAAAAATACTGTTTACCTAGCAATTTTTATATATTTATATTTTGTGATTTTCTTAAATCCAAAATAAAGTACGGATTTGTTCGAGAAAAAAAGCTGAACTGTAAATGTTACAAATCAAATAATTATCAGTAAAAAATCAAATATGACATTCAAAATGGCTGATATTGTCAGAATTTGACAAGTTGTTAATTTTTTTAGATTGCTTTCTTTTTAAAATCTACAATGGTTCGTTTTAGACCAAGTGATATTTCAAAGGGACGTAACTCTTCTGATTCATCAGCTTTTATTATTTTTACTTTGATATGTTCTTCATTATATCTCCTCCCACAACTACTCTCTCCATCTTTCATAGTTCGTCAATGCCGGTCCCCGCGATAAATTTGATTTTAGGTCGTATTTTTACGAGCCAATCTTCATTTTTTTTTTTAATATTGTTAGTTACCGTTCATCAATTGAACCAAGTTCTTAAAAAAGATGATTGACAGAAAAATGAATTGAAAAATGAAGAAAAATAGATAGGCGAAGATCAATAGGCTCGTATCGATAATGATTTTCTGATGGAGATTATCCCCAGAGGATTATTAAAGATTATCGGAAGGGTTGGTAAAATAGGCGGGAATTTGGCTCAAGGGAATCAATGAAGAAATGAATGGAATTAGGCCGGTAGTGAAAGATGATGATGAAGACGAACGTGAAAAATAAAAAAGCATGAAGATATTATGTTTCTAATTTTTTGTTAGATGATTTGTATTATTTGGATTCTTCGAATCATTGTTCTTATTTTCAGTTTTATTTTCACAACGTTCTGGTCGATGTAATTCTTCAACATTCTTCAGTTGTATTATGTTGAACTTGTAAATATTTCCGTCGAACATAAACTCCGGAATCTTTCTTTAAAACGCGGGAATCTTTCTGTCGAAGTCGGGAATCTTTCTGTCGAACTCGGGAATCTTTCTGTCCAATTCGGGAATCTTTCTGTCTAATTCGGGAATTTTTCTGTTTACTTCGGGAATCTTTCTGTAAAACTCGGGAATCTTTCTATTCATCTCAAGAATCTTTCTGTTCAACTCGGGAATCTTTCTATTCAACTCGACAAGCTTTCTGTCCAACTGGAGAATATTCCAGTTTAACCCAGGAATCTTTCTGTCCAACTCGGGAATCTTTCTATTCAACTCGGGAATCTTTCTGTTTAACCCAGGAATCTTTCTGTCCAACTCAGGAATCTTTCTTTTGAACTCGGAAATCTTTATGTTTAACCCAGGAATCTTTCTATTCAACTCAGGAATCTTTCTGTCCAACTCGAGAATCTCTCTATTCAACTCGGGAATCTTTCTGTTTAATCCAGGAATCTTTCTGCTAAACTCAGGAAATCTTTCTATTCAACTCTGGAATCTTCCTGTCCAACTTGGGAATCTTTCTATTCAACCGAGGAATCTTTCTGTCCAATTCGAGCATCTTTTTGTTTAACTCAGTAATCTTTCCGTTCAACCCAGGAATCTTTCTGTCGAACTCGGGAATCCGCACGGAATTTCGAACGAAAACCTTAATTAAATGCACAGGAGTGCCATGCTCTTGTTCTATCAGCCATGACCAGGTAGAAGTCCTGGGTAATTACTGAACTTTGGGTTTACTTTCGGCAGCTGCATAACTTATGCTTTTCATATTTTATCTTGTATTTAATGAGCGATACTTCTGATAAAGAGAAACAATTGTTGTTTTCTGAGTCAAAATGTATTTTATCTAACGTTTTTCTTTCGCAAACCTTTGACCTTGAAGTATTTTCTAGTTCCTTGCATCAAGTGGTTCCATACCTTCTCTGGGACGATTCCAATTAAAATAATGTATTTTGAATATCCCTCGCAATGGGGATTGACCCTTCGACCTCAAGAAGCTTGTTATTTAAAATCAAATTTTACCAAGTATAATTAATCACTATGTCACGGATCCGTACAGATATTACATCGACCGAAAAGTTATGAAAATAACAATCAATATGAGAACAGTAATCATTCTTTTAAACTGTTATCCTCATATTCATAGTTTTTGTTGCTTCACCACCTTGCCCCTCGGAGCCTGTGGCGCAGTGGATAAAGGTGTTGAATCTCTACGGTTCTAGGTGAGCATTGTCTGAAGATAGCGGTTTAAATCATACCATAAGAGGCCAAAGGATTAGTTGACCAAAACGTGGTGAGACAACGACAACTATGGAAGGCAGTATTTATTTGGGATACAGTTACAAGACTAAGTATTTCTATCCTATCGCGGTTAATCACCCGAAGAAGGCCAGAGGATGAGCTAGTCGAAATGTGGTGAAAAAAAAAACAACTATAAAGATGGAGATACCAGTCCGCAAAATTATGAATACACAAATTATAAAGCTTCATCTCGAATGATTCCAAAAATTAATAAATAATCAGAACAGTAGTTCGATGAATCAAAAAAAAAACTCTGCAAAAATGCGAGAAAGAGAGAGAGAGAGAGAGAGAGAGAGAGAGAGAGAGAGAGAATATAAAAAAGTAGAAAGGAAAAAACTAAGAAGATGAAGACAAAAAAAAAGATATGAAGAAATCTAGAATATTTTAATCGAAAGCACTGGAAGAAAAAAGAGAATGAATCGAGAAGAAGAAGAAGAAGAAGAAGAAGAAGAAGAAAAAAAAAGAAGAAGAAGAAGGTACAGTAATGAGAAGATAAAGAATTGGGATTACTCAGACTAAATAAACATTATTTTTTTTTATTAATAACGGAGGGAGCTTCCGGTGTTGCCCGGTTGTAAAATACGTAAAAGTATAATATTTTTTTTATTAGTCCTGATTTCATATATAGTAATGGACGAGGGGTAGGGTTTGCTCGGTCGTAAAATACGCTTAAATATGATATTTTAATTTGTCCAGATTTCGCATTTATTATTGTAAGAATTGGACTTAAATCGAAGGAAATTTTTTTTTTTTAAACTGATAAGGAGGAAAAATGTGACGAAGAAGGAGAAGGAATAAGGAGAAAAAGTAGAAGAAAAGGAAAAAGGAGAAAAAGATGAAGAAACATAAAAAGGAGAAAGAGAAGAAGAAACAGAAAAAGTAGAAAGAGAAGAAGAAACAGAAAAAGGAGAAAAAGAAGAAATAGAAAAAGAAGAAATAGAAAAAGAAGAAGAAATAGAAAAAAAGAAGAAATAGAAAAAGAAGAAGAAATAGAAAAAGAAGAAGAAATAGAAAAAAAGAAGAAATAGAAAAAGAAGAAGAAATAGAAAAAAAAGAAGAAATAGAAAAAAAAGAAGAAATAGAAAAAGAAGAAGAAATAGAAAAAAAAGAAGAAATAGAAAAAGAAGAAGAAATAGAAAAAGAAGAAGAAATAGAAAAAGAAACAGAAACAGAAGAAAAAGAGAAATCTGAGTAAAAGGAAAACAAGAAGTTAAAAAAGGGAGTAAAGAAAGAAAAGGAAAAGAAGTAAATAAAAAAAATGAATATAAAAATGATAGGATGAAAAAGATGAAGTAGTGGAAGATTTTTAATCCGGATAATTAAGAAAAAAGATATGCAAGAAAGAGGAGGAGAAGGAAGAGAAAAAAGACAACGAAAAAAAAAAGAACAACAATAACACTAACAACAACAAGTGAAGACTGCATGATCCACAAGCGGTGCAGTTTTAGGTCTTAATATACTTAAATTTGAGTCCTGCACCATGCAAAACTGCTAAATAGACATCCACAGAAAATTTTGGACAAATATGGTAAAATAGTCCCCAAAATGGAATAAGTCCTAAAAGATGATTGAGATTGTCGGACTGACTTCATTATCTTGGTTGTTACTGTCACAACGTTTCGGCCGTTTTGCCCTCCGGTCTTCATCAGGTGTTTTGTATCGAACTGGGGAACCGTTTGTTAGGAGTCTCGAACCCAACCCTTTATTATTATTACGGGGGTACCGTGTTCGGACTCCAGCTAGGCTCTGGGACATAGTTGCTGATTCTCTGTTTTGAATGTTACTTTTTCACTGCCTTTGTTCAGGATTGAACTCAGCACCTTTGAGTAACTGTAAACTTTTATACAACGTCTAGGACCACTCGGCCATATGTCACTCGTTCTAGACGTTGTATCAAAGTTTACAGTTACTCAAAGGTGCTGAGTTCAATCCTGAACGAAGGCAGTAAAAAAGTAACATTCAAAACAGAGAATCAGCAACTATGTCCCAAAGCCTAGCTGAAGTCCGAACACGGTACCCCCTAATAATAATAAAGGGTTGGGTTCGAGACTCCTAACAAACGGTTCCCCAGTTCGATACAAAACACCTGGTGAAGGCCGGAGGGCAAAACAGTCGAAACGTTGTGACGATAACAACCAAGATGAGGAAGTCAGTCCGACAATCTCAATCAATGAAAACACCTCATCTCAAAAATACAGACAATTACAAGTCCTAAAAGAGTCCCTGAGGCACATCCAAGACTATCGCGAAGTATAGACAAACAAAATTATATAGAAATCAGTTAGTTTCAACTTTTCAGAAAGTTTTATAAAAATCCAAGGCATCAATTTTTTTAATAAGAACAAAACTGTCAATTTTAGTATTTTTTTTTTTTTACATGGAGATCACCACTTATCAAGGCTCCTTGGGGGGAGGCAGAGTTTTTCCGGAGAATCGGTTGTTACCTTTTTACTCATATCATGTTTAATGTTTGTGTAAAATTTCCAAAAATTCCAATGCGTAGTTATTGAGAAAAGTGCGGACAGACAAAAGGACGAACGGACAAGGGTGATTTTACAGGTCCATCCTCCTTTTGTGGGGGGGGGAGACCAACAAGAATTATAAGAAATCGGCAGACAAAAAAAAAACACGAGAAAAAGGACAAGAAGAAAAAGAAGAAAATGTAAAAAAAAAAAAAAAAGATGAAGGAAAAGTGTAAGAAAAATTCTAATGGAATAAAAACGGAAAACAAAATTATGCAACGATTTAATATGAGAAAAATGGAAAAAAAAGAAATACTGTGATATTCGCTAGTAACCTCGCCGCCGCTACTGCTACTACTACTACTACTACTAATAATAATAATAATAGTAAGAAGAAGAAGAATAATAATAGTAAGAAGAAGAAGGAGAAGAAGAAGAAGAAAAAGAAGAAAAATAATTTTTATAAGAGGGAGAAATGAAGGAGTGAGAAGAAAACAAGGAAGAAAAACAGTTAAAATAGAAGAAATAGAAGAAAAAACGGAGGTGGAGGAGGAGAAGGAGGAGGAGGAGGAGGAGCAGCAGCAGCAACAACAACAACAACAATAACAACAACAATAATAATAATCAGAAGAAGAAGAAGGAGTAGGAGGAGGGGAAGAAGGAGAAGTAAAATGGTCGACTTTACTCGGCTGAATCTTTAAACACACACAAAAAAAGAAGTGAGATCCGTCATCGAAGTATAAGTTTCAACTCCGTCGATCTAATTAATGTAATCTTGTTTTAATCCGCTAAGCGATAGGGGATTAACGCGTCAAAATATGTCGGAATTAGACCGAGGATCGCAAAGAAAGCGGAGATGCTCGCTTCCTTTCTTGCTCTCTCCACCACCAACCGCCTTTGTTAAATGCTGGGGTACGCAGTGACACATTCCCGGGAAGAGTCGGAAGAATCCGGCAAAGGTCTTCGAAGCAGAAGAAATAACGCGAAGATCAAAACACAATTTTAAGATGAAAAATAAAAAAAAACATTAAAGATTAATAACTTTAAAATTAATTTGAAATTTAAAGATTAAAAGAATTTAAATTTTTGGAGTAAAGATTAAAGAAACCCGTCAAGTTAAACAATGCCGTGGGTTTTAATTTCATTCTTTTAAATCTAATTTTTTTTTTTTTTTTATATTTATTTGCTGATTATTAATGTTTTATTATTTTTTGCAATATTTTAATTTGTTTGTATATATAAAAAAAAACGAATTAAAAATATGTCGACGTCATATTTAGAGACGGGCTGATTGATGAATAGTGATCAATACAAAAAAAAAAAAGTAATTTCCTTTCCTTTCTTTTTTGTTTTTAAAAAATCACACAAATCATGGCTTCTAGTGTAACTTCTGTGGAGAGCTTCTGTCGTTACATTCCAAAAAATATTTATTTTTAATTTGGATGGGTTATCAGGTAATGTTTTAAAGGACGCTATTAGAGAAGAACGCGAGAAAAATTTCTGTATAAGTTACAGATGATCTTATGTTGATATTTGTTATATATTACTTAATGATGAATAATATCCCTTTAAACTCCAGTTAGCATTGTGCATGTAAAATTGAGAAAAAGCAAGTTTAAAATATGTCAACGTTATGTGGAGAAGCTACGAATGGTCTTATGTTTTTCTTTTGTTTTTTGTTTTTTTTGCTATATCTATATAATTATAAAACTCTGTGGACCGTGTGTTCTTGCTTTAATCATGCCTATATAAAGAGAGGATGTCCTAATAAAATGTATACACTCTTTAAATTATCTCAACTTGCTACATGAATACGCTACGTCCTCAAGAGATGTTTAGGAATAAAGAATGGCACTTCCAGCAGGATGGAACACTTCCCCACTATCATCATGACGTAAGAGCATATCTTGAAAGTCACCTGCGAAACAGATAGTAAGTATGAAGAGGAAGTATAGAGTACTGTCCACATTCATTGGATTTGACCCCATCCCTGGGTTTTTCTCTTTTGAGGAGGTGGGGGGGGCATGTTAAACACAGGGTTCACCCAACAAAATGAGCTACAATGAATGAGTTGAAAGCAACCATTAAAAGAAGATGTGTCAACATACAAATTGCATTGATTAGGAACGTTTTCGATTCAATCAGGGAGCGTTGTTAGCTGTTCATGGATCACAATGGCTAATAATTTGAACACTTTCGATAATTAGCTGGTTTCTATATTTGTTCACAGTATTTTGGTGTAAGAAACTTTTGTTTCTTATAATAAATGTTAGTTTTATAGTCATTTAAAGAGTATATACATTTTATTGTGACACCCTCTCTCTCTCTCTCTTTCTCTCTCTCTCTCTCTCTCTCTCTCTCTATATATATATATATATATATATATAGATGTGTGTGTGTATATATATGTGTGTGTGTGTGTGTGCATAGATTCTAGCTGATGGCACCCAAATCATATATATATATATATATATATATATATATATATATATATGTATATTTTTTTAGTTTAGATTTATATATATTAGGTTCAATATAATAATTGATATAATAATTGTATAATAAATAATACTCTGCATGAATTGTATAATAATTATTATTAATATTATTATTATTAATTCTATTAATTAGTAATAATATTATACTGTATTAATTGTAATTAATTATATATGTGATTATATGTTATTATATATATGTAATTAATTATATTGATTAGGTAATTAATTATATTAATTATGTAATTAATTATACTGTATTAATTGTGTATTAATTATAGCAATTATGAAATTAATTATACTGTATTAATTGTGTATTAATTATATCAATTATGCAATTAATTATACTGTATTCATTGTGTATTAATTATATCAATTATGTAATTAATTATACTGTATTAATTGTGTATTAATTAATTATTGATAATATTATACTGTATGAATTGTATAGTAATAAATAGTACTCTGCATGAATTGAATTTAAAAGTATCTTATTTAAGCGTATCTTACGATCGAGCAACGCCGAGTGGCTTGCTATTACATCATGATGAATTATTTCCACTAAAAGTCTAGTTAGTAGTATGCATGTTAAATTGTGAAAAGCGTTTCAAGATGTGTCAGAATGATGTGGATAAACTCAATCCAAACTAAACTGTCAACGAAATTGACCTGACGTGTTTACTCTAAGGTTTTCAATTGAAATGATTTCTCATTCAATAATATGTATTAATTCTAACATAGATTCATCATATTTAATAAAAGCAATATAAAACAATGCTTAATGTCTGTACAGATTTTTTTCTGTTATTATTCGTGAATTTTAAACATTACCAATTATCACTGATCATGGCTAAAATACTCAAGGATTAGTGTTAATAGGTTAATGAATCGCTATTTATCAAGGCTAAAAGCTACCCAAAGCTTAGAGTTAGTGAAATAAATATATTGCTATTTGAAAGGTGAAGAATATTATGTGAGCATTGAAAATAACACAACCTATCAGCGTGTATTTACTGACATTGAATACAACCAAGTTATAATCCATAGGAAATCAGTCTCGTGGTAACGTGTTCACACAGATGGGAGTCTTTCTGTAAATTTAATGAGAACACCCTGTGGACGGATTTATGGTCGTATCCAACGTTTTGAGGCATCACTTTTTGTGTGCCTGTTCCACAGGAGTTTCTTAGAGCCGAACCCTGGACACGTCACGAAATGTGGTCCAATATTATAATGATCACATGTGTTCCGTTTGGTTGCTCTATGGAGCGTGCTACGTTCTGTTTTAATTATTTACAGTTTATATATGTAATATCTTTTTTATATAGCAGGCGCTTCTGACATCGCATGAAGCTACTTCATGTAAGAAGTTAAAAATATCGAAAGATCATTCGTCAGACTACTGTTCTTATTTCGAGTGTCATTTTCACAGCGTTTCGATCGTTATAATCTCCGACCTTTTTTAGGTATATCTTGTCGAACTCGAGAATTTGGACGGAATCTTGAACGGAACCCTTGGTCTGCCTGATAAGTGACAGATATTAAAGATAGTTGTGTATCGCTTGTAAAATACTTTTCTGAACAGCACTTTATCGGGTGATAGAGCAGATCAACAGACCCAGATTCCCGAGTTCGACGGAAACATTCTCGAGTTCGACAAGATTCATCTGAAGAAGGTCGGAAGTTACATCGGCCGAAACGTTGTGATAATGACTCTAAAGATTAGAACAGAAGTTCGATGAACCATCCTCATCACGAAAATTGAAAAATGTAATATCGAAAGATTATTAAGTTGCGTAATAAAAAGATGGGGAAGGTAAGATCACGTGAAAACAAGATAACCGACTGAAATAAATTCTAAGACAAAATAATGGAACTTCAAGCCAAAGCAATAGTATATCAGTGACAAACCCAGTCATTCACGCCGGAAACCCCTCATGTGCGACATAGCATTTGTGAATAACCCGACCTGTTCATGAAGAAGTCTCTATTAAAGTTACCGCTGAGTTAGTTCACCTATTATATTAGCGGAGAAAGTACCGACCATGAAAGTACTATATTGTTACTTTTTACAAATGATACATAACTACCTTCAGTATCTATCATTTATTATCCATCCCATCACCGGCGTTTAAGCCTCTGGATTCCAAATAGATGAACTAAAAGGCAAACCCTTTCAAAAGTCTAGTAGGAAGGAAGGGAAGGGTGAAAAGACTAGCTTACAAAAGGTCTACTCCTAAACTGGTTGAGTAGCTGACCAGAAATTAGGGTTTTGATCATCATACGATAACCAGAAGAATTAGCCGTGCGTGTGTGGTCCCCTTATCGTGCTGCATGTGAGATGACGCCACAAAAAATAGTGAAGAAATGATGAATGTGAAAAGTGTGAAGAGCCAACGTTGCCTTCACATTTTCCCAAGTTTTAGAAACATCTAATGGATGGGGTAAAAAGTGTCATTTTTTTGCCGTTTTGGTGTATTTGTGACCTCTTTTGAGCTCCTGGGAAGGCCGAATCCGAGTGAAAATGGACAAACGGTGCAGTTTCACGCCTTAAGACATGTATATTTAAATTCAGTGCAAAACCACTATATATAGACATACATATCAAGTGTTTGAGTAATATGAAAAAAGAGCTCCAAGAATGCATGTTTTTTTTAGTTCTAAAAGTCCCAGAGAGATGCGGAGCAGAATTTAGCCAGTGTCAACCATACTGAATTTATATTAAGAACAATGACCTCCACATTTTGGCCAAGTTTCAGGAAAATCTAATCGGTGGATCAAACGCTATGAAGCAAAAAGTGTCATTTTGACCATTTGGGGGCAATTTTGACCTCTTTTGAGCCCCTGGGGACGCCAAATCCCAGTGTAAAGGGATAACGGTGCAGTTTCAGGCCCTACCACATGTATATTTGAGTTGACCACCGTGAAAAAACTACTAGATAGTCAGAAATATCAAGTTTTCGTTGAGAAAAATATTTTTAAAAAAGCTACAAAAGGGGGCGTTTTTAATACTGAAAGTCCCCGGGGACGCGAACCAGAATTATGCCAGGGTCACATATACTGAATTTATATTAACAACAATGGGCTCCACATTTTGGACAAGTTTCAGAAAAATCTAATGGATTGATCCAACGTTCTGGGACAAAACGCGTCACCTTTTGGCTATTTTGGGGCAGTTTTTACCTTTTTTTGAGCCCCCTGGGGATGTAATGGAAATTTTCGTAAAAAATTTCTTTACCGTGCACATCGATTTAATGAAATACAATTTGTGACAATAGTTCAGGAAAAACTAAAGGACGGTTATCTGGCAATCGTCCGGACTAACGGACGCATGGATAGACGCACCGACGCCACTGAAAACAAAGTTCCCTTTCTGATAAATCGGGACCAAAATTATATAAATTTTCTTTGTTTTGTTTTGCAAAAATGACGCCACTAATGAAGAAAAAATTCTTACCATGTTTTTTAATTTTTGAGATGGGGATTGATAATTTATAATATTTGGATTATTCGCACTGCTGTTGTAGTATTGCGTACTATTTGCATTGACTCTTGGATAAACAGATAAAGTAATAAATAAAACTTAGTTTTAAGCGACACTCTTCTGGACATTGAAGGGTCAATCCCCCGTGCGAGCGATACGAAATATAGAATTGCTGACTGCTGCAGACTTCAAGTCGGCCATGGCTGACGAAATGAAAGCATGTTGTGTGGGTTAAATAAGTCGTTCCGTTCGGAATTTCGTACAAATTTCTGAGTTTAAAATAAAGATTTCAGAATTCGACAATATATAACTGAAGAACGTCAGACGTAACCGATAGGTTGCGAGAATAAGACAATATCAACTAATACAAATATCTCATTCAAATAGAAACTATTGCGTCTGCTTCTATGTATAACTTAAGATGGTACTTGTACAGTTCAATCAAGACATTAAAAAAAATGAAAATATCGAAAAAAAAAGTTATATTGTACGAATCCGTTATGGAATGAAGTTCTCCGAAAAAAAATTTTTTCACTTAATTTGATCAAGTAGATTTTTTTAACAACGAAAAAACAGTTATGATACCAATCAAAAGGTAGCCATGTTTCGATTTTTAGGAAAAAAGCTAGTATTTAAGATGGAGAGGGAGTGTCGGCGCTTTAGACTGAGTGAGTTATCTCCCCATTGCGTGTTCTAAAAATCCAAACATGGCTGCCTCCAGTGCGTTGTCATAACGAACGTGTTTTCCGCTGTAAAAAAAAAAATCTACTCGATCAAATTAAGTGAATTTTTTTTTCGGAAAACTTCAGACCGAAACGGATACATACAATATAATTTTTTCCCCGATATTTTCATTTTTTCATGTCTTGATTAAACTGTACAAGTACCCTTAAGATAATAGATGACTAAGATACTTGATTGGTGAAGCTGAAAACTAAGTTATAAAAAAAGGAAGATAAAAATCAAATAAAATAGAAACAAATAAAAATAAGCTAAAGCAAAAAAGAATTATGCAAAGAAAGAATTGTATTATAAACTGTTTATTGATAGACCAGGAAATGTGATTAAATGATTTAGTTTGGAATAGGTGCACTACTCATCGTATGGGCCAGTGCGTTGACTATGCTGAGAGGATCTTATTTTGTCTCGGAATATGTGGGCTGAAATGTTACCAAGGATAAGATGTTACAAATTAGTACAAACCTGTACTGGGGCAGCCAGAAAGAATGTGTATTTATTTATTCCCCACTGAGCAAATAAGGTACAAGGCCGTTTTTTAATGTGGAGAGATTGGGGAAATGGTGGAGTAGGGGAGCTGGAGAATGACCATTGGTAATGAAGGGTTTCCCCTACATTCACTAATAACTGATTGCTACAAGCGTAATGGTCTTATATGTGGGGTTGTCCCCACATATGGTCTTTGATTGCAGTATTTGCCGGAACAGGGTATTTATTTGATCCCCCACTGAGCAAATTAGGCACAAGGCCGATTTTTAATGTGAGGTGTGAAGGGGAAATGGGGACCAATTCCCCGGGGAGTAGGGGAGCTGGACAGTGACAATTGGTATGAAGGGCCTCCCCTACATATACCAATCACTTATATGTGGGGTTGGTATTTATTTGCTCCCCCATCGAGCAAATTAGGCACAATGCCGATTTTTAATGTGAGGAGTGAAGAGGAAATGGGGACCAACTCCCCGGGGAGTAGGGGAGCTAGATAGTGACAATTGGTATGAAAGGTTTCCCCTACATTGACCAAGGTCTTATATGTGGGGCTGCCCCCACATATGGTCTTTGCTTGCAGTATCTGCCGGAACAGATACTACATTAAAGTAATTTGATCTTGGCCAAAAGGCCAAGCCCATCAAAAAGGCAGGAAGAATGGAGGAAAAGAAAAAAATGGCCACTGTTCTCTTTATATGACTAAGAGATTATCAAGTCTGTCACGTGATATGCAAATGAGACGATCTGGTTAGGATTTTAAAAAAACTTGAATTTTGAGAGATTGGGTACTTTGGATATGGTCGTTGAAGAAGGAAGTCTTGTGAGCAGTGAGTTGCATTTTGAAGTTGAGAGTTTAGACCGCAGAGTGTCGAACGTTGGTGTTGGATTTTTGACAGCAGAATAACGAGTGGTGGAATTTATTGACATCAGAACCAAGAGTAGGCTAAGTAACATTTGAGTGTTTTAAATTAAAGGAAAGAAAGGCGGACTAGAAACGAATAAATAACAGTTAGTCATAGAAAAAAAAACAAGAAGAAACGATTATAAACATGGAATGGAAGATGGAAATATGCTGTTTTAAATGAACGGCGAGAAAAAGAAATATAGACGACAAAAACAGAAAATAACGGAAACGAAAAAAGTGGAAACCGCTACAAAAAGAAAAAGAAAAAATAGGTGACAACAAGTAAAAAGAATGAAATGATATTAATGATATCTAAATAATGTTTTACTTGTCCGACGTCATTATTTCAAACATTAATTAATGAAAAACGAATTACTTTCCATTATAGCCGTTCTTTAAAAATCATGAAAACTATTTCCTCTTCGGCATTTTTAAAACAAAAACAAACATGGTTGTCTACGTTTTCAAACTGGCTATTTTATTTGATAATTTTTAAAAAACGTCATGTAGAGAGGGAACTGAAGGCTTTTTATTATTTTTAAAATTCAAAAACAAAATGTGCAAGTAAACTGACTTCTTTATAATCTATATAGAAAATTAGTCAGAAAAAAAACAATGTAGAAATTTTCAATTTTCATTGGAAAAATATATATTTTTTAATTAATTCATTTTTTTTAGCTTTAAAACGTTAAAAAAGAATTTACTATAAATATTGTTTTAAATTTGTTGATATTTGTTTTATTTTATTTTTTCATCCATTTTAAATAAAACAAAACAAAATAAAACAAATAGCGACGAATTTAAAACAGATCTTTAGTCAATTTAATGTGTTTAAAATTTTTTCAACCATCATGAAATTTCCACAAAACCTGCTATTTAATAATAATAATAATAATAATAATAATAATAATAATAATAATAATCTAAGAAGAATGGACAGAGTGAGGAGAAAAAGCACTAGCAAGACCTCCGCTGGATGAGTGCAAACAGGATTGGGACCTTGGGAGGCTTATTTCCATCCATATTCCAGTGAAGACTAATACTCACTGCCAACGAGAAATCAATGGTGAGTGGCTGTTGCGATGACGCAAATTCATCTGCAAAGGTTATCGAAAGTGGTGGAGAGTACTGGAAATCTGGAGAGACTTGTTGTGACACAGACTCCAGAGAAGGCCACACGTTGTTATCGAAAAGAAATCTTTGGTGATGGCCTGTGTGACTACTCTTAGGGAGTAAATAATAATAATAATAATAATAATAATAATAATAATAATAATAATAATAATAATAATAATAATAATAATAACAATAGGTAGAAGAAGAAGACAAAGAAGAAAAAGAAAATATGAAAAGCGGAACGACACAAAAAGGATTCTTAAAAGTTTTAGAAAGAAAAAAACTATACGAGACAAGAATGAAAGAAGACAGGGAAAACAAGAGAATGAAAGAAATAGTGAAGAGAAGGGGAGGGGGAAGAGGGGAGAAATGCAATAAAGTCCGTGAAAGAGAAAACTAAATCGTATAAATGGAAAAATAAATGATTTACGTTTTATAAGACTGGTACAAACAACGCGAGCAAAGGATAATTAACAAGAAATTGTAATGATAGAAAATATAGAAGTGATTGGTTAGCAGAAGCAGCGTCTTAACTTCGTTTTTCTTCTCACTTCTGCTTATAAATCATCTATAATATAAATCTCACCTGTCTATTGAAGTGTATGCATGTATGTTTTCGTCTGATTCCTACGTCCATTTATTTGTAAAATGACGTGTGAAATTTGTCATCATCATCTTTATCTACAGCAGGGGTTCTCAACCGGAGTCCACATGGACCCTAAGGGTCCATGGAATATTTCTGGGGGTCCAAAGGCAAAACATAACAAAACTTATCATTATTATCATAGTTGTTGTAGAATAGTTTATTAGCATTAAATTAGTTTTCATTTAAAAATAAAGATTAATTATATAATATTTCTTTGATTATTAAAAGCTCCAAATTTATATGAGGGAAAAATAGAAGATTGTCTTATGATCAATAGTTATGAAGGGTCCACCAAGATAAAAAGAAGGGAAAGGGGGTCCATGAGTAAAAAAAAAGGTTGAGAACCACTGATTTACAGAAAAAGTGTTTTATTTTAAAAAGTCCAGGCGTCTTTAATATTGATCAGTTGGATTCTTGTTTTCGTTTGATTCCTACGTCCATTCATTTGTAAAATAATGTGTGAGATTTTTTCATGATCATCATTATCTGCAGCAGAAGTGTGAGTCTTATAAACAAACTTTTTATTTAAAAGAAAAAAAAAAGTCCAGCCGCTTTAAACGCTGATCGCTTGGTTTTTGTTTTCGTCTGATTTCAACGTCCATTCATTTGTAAAGTTGCACAAACACTTCAACACGTGACTGGCTCTTCTACAAATTATTTGTATTGGATTGTTGTTGTTTTTTTAATTCATGTCAAACTCATTTACGATACCCATCACCATCATCGTCGTCCTGATCATTGAGGATTTATGACTTTTGGAACGTTCCTTCATGTGTATTTTACAATAATGTGTATGCGTACGTGTGTATATGCCTATGTATGTATAGGCGTATATGTGTGCCTCTATGTGTGTATGTTTGCACGTATGTGTACATGCATATGTATTTTGCGTACATCTGTATGTACGCATGTACGTGTGCATGCATGTATTTATTTCCATGTGAATGTGAGGTGGAGAGGGCTCCCGTAAGCCGTGGTGAAGGCAACCCCTCTAGGAGAAGCAAATCTCTGATTTAAAACAAACATAAAGAGGTAGACCAGTAGCCGTATTAAGCTGGTCTGCAGTTTGAATTGTTGCTGGCTATCTTGCTCTTGCTTGTTGCTGGATGTCAACATTTTGAACCGAGAGAGATTTAGCTGTCGTACAAAGCATAAAACTCTGTAACATCATCTTTGTACAGATATTCCCTCAGGCATTTGTCTATAAAAAATAGTCCTGTGTAGTTGTGACGCGTGTAGGCCTGAAATGATGGAAGCATCCAATAATTGATCTGCCGTATGTATGTATATGTGTGTGTTTATAGATATGTATGCGTATATATGTGTGTATGTGTATATATGTATGTATATATATGTATGTATACCAATGACCGTCTTCAGTGTCATGTCTGCTTGAGCGTGTGACTTCGCCGGCAGGACTACAAAAAGTCATTTTCAGGCTCATGGACTTTCAGTGTCTGAGGAAGTGGCAATCCTTTGACAAGACGTTGCAATCATCATGTGTATCTCGCAAAAAACGTTCGACTGAAGCGACGGATTTTCACGAGATATGTTTCATTCTCAAGCTGGACTCTTCGGACAACAAATATCGAAAAATTGTCCCAAAACATTAATTCCTTCACCCTCAACTGGGCACTTTTCTACAAGGATGGGACGGTTTTTTCGCGAATATTTTCGCAAGTCATCGTCTCTTTCGATTATCTAGCCTTAATTAAAACCTACGTCAATTCCGGTTTGGCGATGGGCGCAACAGCTAAGGCGTCGCTTTTTTTTCACTTTCTTTTCCTCCTTCGCCTGCCTACTGCCACTTTTTTGTGCTCACAATTTTCCTTTTTTTTTTTTTTTGCTCAACCAATACCCTTACATGCACCTCCACTTTCTTTTCCAACTTTACGTCACGGGTTCGAGGCTGCCTGCCTACTACAACTTTTTTTGTTCAACACACACCTATAAACACCCGGGCAGCGCCGGGCGGCCAGGCTAGTAACACATAAGAGAAAGAAATACTTCGTTCTAAATAAATAGGAAACAAAGAGAATAAATACAAACAACAAAAGAATAAAATCATATAAACGAAAGAAATCGAAATCGTTTTCTTTTATTAACTAAATAAAAGAAACTGCGTGTAAGTGCGTGCATGTGTGTGAGTTCATCCCCATGGACACAGAAACGACTGGGCCTATTTATTTCAAATGCCACACGAAAGTACTTGGTGTATTTGAGAGTGTTCTTACGGAGTTTTTGTATCGGAATGCGTCCGATAAGTATCAAAAATCGATAATCGAAAAAAAAACTTATTAAAAAAAGTTGATTTTGATCAAAGTTAACACTTTTATACAACCTAACATTATAAGTGCATTCGAAAAGTTTTAGCACTGCACAAGCAGAAAGGCTCAGCCTATAAAATCAACTGTAGATTCTTTTATAAGGCATTAGCGCGTTCGAAATAAATATTTCTTTTTGGAGCACAATTGAACCATAATAGTTGACTTTTGTGCGTTTAACTTTAATTCAATTGAATATGTAAAAATAATTCTATAAAATGAAAAATTGGTTCTTTTATAAGACAAGAGTGCTTCGAAATGAATGAATTCGACAATGATGCTTGACTTTTGCATTTTAAACTTTAAACGATAATTTTATAAAATCAAGAGTAGATTCTATACAGTGAAATATAGATGAAAATGTGGATTGATTCACTGCGAGAATGCATGTAAAGCTAACTAGAGCATGCAATTAATCGATTTGATTGAAAAATGATGGATTTCACAAATTTCCATGACTCTAAAAGTATGGGAGGGTGGAACATTTGTTGATCCTCATTCAATCCCAGACAGCGACGGGCTCTTTGCTAGTTTATATAAATAAAGAAAATAAAAAAAAGGGTTCACGGAAAATAAAACGGTATAACATAGTAAATAAAAGTAAAAAAAAAAAAAAAAAGCAATAAGATTCCACAAATCCGAAAACTCCATCATGAAAAGTCTCTAGAAAAAAAATACACGATTAAATTCAGAACTCCAACTTTCAACATATACCCCACCACTACCATGTCTCCTTCTCGAACACCACGGGTCTACGTTCCAACCTTCCAGAGGTTGAAATCCAATTACGGGAGATCAAACCTGACCTATTCTTCTTAAGCGAAACTGGCATTGGACCGACTATTTCCCTAGATGAGTTTGTAATCAAAAAATGTTCTAATTTAACATCCAAATCTGGCCCCCAAGATCGACATGGGCATAGAATGTGTGCCTACATAAGAGATGGCTTTTCATGTGGTAGGGACATCTCCAGAGAAGAACCTAAATTGGCTTATATGTGCTTTCGGATTTCACTTGTTCACACCACTGCGTTTATACTTTCCCTCTATCGCCCCCATAACAGCGGAGTTAATATATTTAAAAGCATATCTGAGAAAATTGACCACATCCTGTCTGCTCATCCTTCGGCTAACATTCACATCCGTGGAGACTTCAATGTACACAATCTGGAATGGTTAGCCCACTCAAACAAGACAGATGATGAGGGGGAGGTTCTATCATGATTTCTCCATTGTTTATGACCTAACTCAGATTGTTCACGAACCCACCCGTGTGCCTGACACTGATGATCAATATGCAAGACTCCTATGCCTTTTTCTCATAACTTGCCTTGAGCTATGTTCGTTTCTCGTTCTGTCTCCATTGGGATCTTCTGACCACTCTGTTGTCTCCGTTAAGATAAAAACAATGTAATAAGTCCTCGGACGTACCTCTCCATCGTACAGTATATCGATACTCTATGGTTGACTGGGATAGCTTTCGTACATTTATATCAGATCTACCTCTTCGGTCCATATTTTTAAAGAATGTGTCATCCCTAGTATCAGACCTGACCGAGTGGTTAATTGTAGGTAGAGACCGTTTCACACCCTCCATAAAATACCAGGAAACGCCTAAAAGACAGCTGTGGTTCTCTCCAGAATGTGCTGCTGCCACTGCGCACAGAAATCACTATTTCCATTGCTTCCCATGTAATAGATGTACTGAGACTAAAGCTGCTTTCAGGACTGCCAGCAACCATTGTAAAAGAGTAATAAAAAAACGCGAGAGAGTTGTATGCTCAGTCCGTCAACGCAAAGTAGCTGAGCAGCGGCTTGGTACGCACTAATTTTGGAAATAACAAACATGGTCCAGAATAGAAGTGTGTGCTCTATCCCAACCATCATCAATGGACCTGAAGTAATCTCGTCGGCATCGGACAAAACTAAACTCTTTGCCAAAAAATTTGCAGCTAATTCTACCCCGTGCGATCAGGGCCACACTCTCCCACGTATTTTCTCCTGTGTCTGAAAACACGCTATGCAACATGCAAATATATGTGCGTGATGTTGCCAAGTTAATCAAAACATCGATTCCAGTAAAGCAACTGGCCCTGACGGCATTCCTACTATAGTGCTCAAAACGCTTCAAGCAGAACTAGCTCCCATACTTACAAAACTGTTTAAGCGTTGTCTTCTGGAGAATTGCTTCCCAACACCCTGAGTAACCTGTATTTAAAAATTCACGTGATGGCTCATCTTCCTTTCAATACAGACCAATCTGTCCTCTGTGCGTCATGAGTAAGTTGGTAGAATCTGTGTTAAATAGAGAAGTAGTTCACCATCTTAGCAAAAATAACCTTCTCAATGACATGCAATATGGCTTCCGTTTTGCTAGATCAACAGCTGATGTGTTAACAGTTATATCTCATAGGATTATCGATTCTCTCGATGCTAGTGTCCCTCAGGGATACATCCATCAGGAATCACACTCTCTTTCTGATCTACATCAACGATCTCCCAAATCACATGCTAAGATCATTTGTAGACATTTATGCTGACGACACTATCATCTATGGCAACACTTCAAAGACTGTAAACGACCAGGTTCTCTCTGATTCTCTCTTCTTTCATCTTGAGCACGTGTTGCAATGGGGAAGCAGGTGGCTGGTTAATTTTAATGCATCTAAGACCTAACTCCTATCTTTCCATCATTACGCTCTGATCCTCGTCTGGCATCAATTGAAATGGATGGCTCGCATCTTGAGGAGGCTCCATGTTTTGACAAGCTTCTTGGCTTACGTTCGCTCCTGATCTGAGATGAAGCTCGTGCATCAAATCCGTTGCCAGGTCTGCTGGGAAAATAATGGGATCGTTCTCTCGTTCCAGTAGATATCTAACTGCTGATGCAATTCTTTATATGTATAAGAGCCAAGTGCGTCCAAGGATAGAGTACTGTTGCTACATCTGGGCAGGAGCTGACTTGACAGAGTTCAAAATAGAGTCGTAGTGTTATATATGTTACATATAGGTTTCATTGAGAGAGTCTTAATGAGAGTTTGTCTTGCGAGAGATATGCTTAGAAAGAGTCTTATTACAGTGAGGGATGTTGTAAGACTCAGGGAGAGAGAGAAGTTGTTGTAAGTTGTTGTACGAGAGACTTAGAGAGATAGTTCCTGTTAGGAGAGATTCTTATATATGAAAATGTTCATTTCTTTGCTTGTGTAGATTAGAAGGAGAAGAAACTCTTGGAGTGAAGACATATAGTGTTCAGACAGTTCGGACATTGTGTACACATGATGATGTTGAGACGTGTATGTAAAGACATATATTAGCACAAATACATAATACAATTGGACTTTACCTTTCTGTAGGAATCATAAGACACAAGACGAGCTTCACAAAAACATAATGGTTTATTCTTCACACGGCCGTGATTCCATCATCAAGAATTCAAAGTTTCACATTTTTTTCTTGAAGTGACGTCTCGTTCCTAGACGTCTGAATCTCTCTGAGTTTTCTCACTGACTGTTTTCTTCTAACTAAAGTTTTTCTCTATTCTAGAACTTTCTATTTTCCGTGACGTCATACACATGTTAAAACATGTGCATTCTTCCACGTGTCCTGGACATACATGTCCCAAAACTTTTCCTATTTCTACAAAAGGAATTTTAACCTATATTCAATATGTTAAAAACATTATCTTATAAGCTGCATTCTTTCAATTTAAAATTTCATAATAAACTTGACAGCTCACATTCTTTTCTTGAAATATTTATCTATTTCTAAACAAATGTTTTGTTTTACATTTTTAAATTCTCACACGTAATCTATTTCTAAACTAGATTACGAGGTTCGAATTTCGCCTATGCCATTTTATTTTCATTTTAAACTAAATTCTCCATTTTTATACTTACATGAAAAGGGGACAGTCCTTATCATGTAACATCTATATATATATATATATATATATATATATATATATATATATATATTATTATTATTATTATTATTATTATTATTGTTGTTGTTGTTGTTCTTGATGTTGTTATATTGTTCGTTGTTATTGTTATATTTGTTATTGTTGTTAGGAAGTCTTATTAAAAGAGATGTCTTAGAGAGTCTTAGTGAGAGATGTTGTTGCGTTCTGTGT
The DNA here is from genome assembly GCF_053919585.1 of Euprymna scolopes. Taxonomy (NCBI): domain Eukaryota; kingdom Metazoa; phylum Mollusca; class Cephalopoda; order Sepiida; family Sepiolidae; genus Euprymna; species Euprymna scolopes. Next base: position 14,506,615 of record NC_136507.1, on the reverse strand, counting down.
TCGTGTTATGAAGAGATTCCTATATATAAAATGTTTATACTTAGAAGTGTAGTGAGGAGGTAGTGTTGAGACAGTCTTTGTGTTCACATTGTAGATATGAGATGTCGAGACATTGTGTATGTAAAGACATTTTAAAACACATGATATACAAGACATATAATGACAATTTTCACTTTACCTTTTGGTAGAATTACAACACAAATTTGACGTGTATAAAACACATGATGGGTTTATTTCTTCTCCGATCGGCCGTGGCTTTCTTAGTCAAGAATTCAAAGTTTTACATACTATGTTTCAAAGGTGACCGTTTCGCTTCCAGACGTTCGACTCCCATGTCTGGACCCCAGACTGTCGTCTCTCGTCCTCGGACTCTCTCTCAGACTCCCTCTCAGACTCCCCCTGCTTAACTGTAAAGTTTCTAACTATATCGAGAACTTCCCATTTTCCATGACGTCATACACATGTTAAAACATGTGTCTTCTTTCACGTGTTCTGGAAATGCGTGTCCAAAACTTTTTCCTTTGTTTACAAAAGGAATTTTAACCTATATTCCCAGTAACCTATATTTCCAATATGTTAAAAACATGTTTATTAAATTATCCTATAGTTGCATTCCTTTTCTTAAAACTATTTTATCTCTAAGCTAAACAATGGCTTGTTTTTACATTCCATTTGCTAATTCTCTCTCGTAATCTATTTCTAAACCTAAATTACGAGGTTCGAATTTCGTCTATTCTATTTCATTTTTACATTTAACTAAATCTCTCTATTTTTATACTTACATGAAAAGGGGACAGCCCTTATCATGTAACAGTAGCCTAGTGGTGGGTTCACTTTTTTCTTCCCTGGAACCTCTTTCACACAAAAGAGGCGTGGCGAGCCTGTCTCTGCTTTATCGTTATTTTCATGGCAAGTACTCGTCTGAACTCAAATCTATGGTCCCCCTGGCCTGACTTTCATGACAAACACTCGTCTATCTGAAACCACTATCAATAATTTCCCCCACTCTTTATCTGTGCCTACACCTAAATGTAGATTCCTTGAACAAAGCTTCTTTCTTAGAACTGCACGTCTGTGGAACTCTGTTCCGTTTTCCTGCTTTCCAACTGACTACAATATGGTTGTTTTCAAGTCCAACGTGAACAAATTCTTGATGAGCCATCCCCTTAATAATCCAATTTACCAAATTTCCACTACTAACGATGACTGACATGTTCGTCTTGACTACTATACACTCATTTAACCTCATCCTCGAGCGGTTTCCGGACCTTGATAAGTGGTGACTCTTTTGTAAAAATATAAAACAAAAATGAAAAAATGAAATCGGATAAAAAAGGAAAATTAAAATTGATACTCCTATAAATTTGTTTTTCTTTTTTGTTTCGTGTATTGATATTCATATTAAATCCCTTTCTTTTATTGATTGAAAAAAAACAACAACTTTGTAATATAATGGTTGGTGGAATTGCAGTCATCTGCAAAAGATCTCGCTAATTTGCATATTCTTTTAAATATTCATTTTAATTAATTCCATGTTAGTTTTTTCGGTTTTCTTATGATATAATCATATTTCGTTAACTATTACCTGTAATTATATCCATGCAGATATTCTGAATGGTTTATACTTGCGTAATATTTACGTAAAATGATTATAGTAAGCACAAACCGCTCCCCCCCTTTGGGTGGAGCACTGTCGTAAATAATCTCACCCGCTACTTAATTGGCTGAAAATGCGAAGCTCGTTGTTTGTTTGTTTACGAACAGGCGATTTGAGCACTATAAAAGTGGTGGCGGGTGTCTATTTAAATTGACATTCCGACGAGTTATTTACGGGTGTCGATTCCAGGGTCGAGTGGGAGAACTGCCGACTATCAACACGAAGGTTCTAGGTTAAATCCTTGGCTCGGGAGAGATGCTAGTCTAGCGGCACTGATGAGCTGTGATACAACCAAACAGGACTGTATATCGATGACTACAAATATATATATATATATATATTATGTATGCGTATATATATTTATTTTTAAAATTTTGCCTACCGATCTCCTCTGTCAGTGTTGAGTCTACAGGTATGAAACTTAATATATAGTATATTGGAACCCATGCGTAATTTTATATTTGTGTTTTAGCGGGGGGGGGGATCGGTGGAAAAGTGAGAAAATTAAAGAAATGGATTTTCCCAGGTTAAAGTCGAACGACGGAATTACGAATATGTATGCGCAATGTAATACCTACTTGTTGATGTTTTAATTTTAACCTTAATAGATCAGGCATTAACGTCAAACGAAAAGGTAAATCGTAAGCTAAACGTTTTGGTTTCGATTCTCAGTGGAGGCGCATAAGTCTTCTTTTTTCTTACTTTTTAAATAATTACAATATATTGGGTCAAATATAATATAATGATAACCAGGAAATCGGCATTAATTAAAATATAATATTTAAGCGTATATTTCGACCGAGCATTTCCGGACGGCCTGCTAGTAAATGATAAAAGTGAAAGGGAAAATGATAGTAAATAAAGAACTATTATTGGACAGAACACAAAGGAGAAGAAAAGAGGAGAATGATAAAATGAAAAGAAACATGAAAAAAAGAGAGAAAGTAAAAAATGAAAATAGGTAAAGTGACCAATAATAAAACAGAAATAAATAAATAGAGGAGAAATACAAACAGAAATAAAAACAGAAAAAAAAGGAATACAGAAAAAAGTAATAAAAAAAGAAGGAAATGAAAAGGATAAATAAATAGCAATAAATTATTTTTTATATCAATGAAAGAAACATTTTCTTTTTTTTTTCTGATCGCATATATAATTTTCAACATGTATTTCAGTTTGATTTTTTAAACGCTTCAAAAATAAGTGGTTAAAACAAACAAACAAAAAAACATTGAGAAAAAAAATCTCGAATCAAAAGAAAAAAAAACCTCGAACCCAAAAGCAAAACAAACTCTCCAACCAAATGAAATAATACGAGAAAAAAATAATTTCGAACGAAATAAGAGAAACAAACCTCGTTATGCTCACTTTATCCGTAAAAAGAATTATCATTTAGGGTTATAAAAGCTTTCAGCGTAATTTTTTATCTGAACTTACATCGTTCGATTTTTTTACTTAACGCGCATTCATAAAATAAATTCTTTCTATAATAAAATAAAAAAACAGAAAATTATTCAATAATTTGAAGCCGAAAAAGAACATTATCCTATTTTTTTTAGACTGACGATACCAAATAGTTATATATTTCAAGCTATCAACAACAACAAAAAAGAGATTAATATATAAATATATCCTTGCTTTTATCCCTGGCCGTGAAAGGGTGTGGCAGCAGTCCCCTAAATCATAGACAAGGGCAGACTTAAGGTCTTAGCTTTAATAAAAAAAAAAGGGGGGGGAAGTAAGGGCACTGCAAACGGGGCGATGAGATGCCTTAAATGCATCGAATTTTGCTTAGAGTAACGAAAACTCAAAGCGATTAGTGTTGAAATTACTCTCCCTGAAATTCTTAAAAGCAACAACACATTCTTTTGCTGCGATTCTTTTTTATTGCTATTTTTTACCCACTCGTAGGTAATAAATTAACCATTACTAAAATATAAATGTGATTATAAAAAAATGCCCAAAACAAAGCAATGTATATAACTCACTATCTAACCGTCCATCTATCTATCTATCTATCTATCTATCTATCTAACCGTCCATCTATCTATCTATCTATCTAGAGAGAGAGAGAGAGAGAGATAGAGAGAGAGAGACAGACAGATAGACAGACAGAGAGGAGGAGAGAGAGAAGAGGAAGGAGAGAAAAGGAAAGAAAGAGCATAAGTAATAGAGATAATAAGAACGCGTAAAAGATACCATAGTACCTTTAACATATGTACGTACATATGTACGTACGCACATGTGTCACAGTTTCCAGATTATAAATTATTCGATCAGGAGATCCTATTTATCAAAAAGGATGGTTAGAAGGTAATAACATACTACGAACATTAAATTAATATATAGATATGCTAATTTAATGTTCGAGGTACGTTATTACTTAGGCTGTGATAACAGCATATTCTTTTCATCGTTTTGACTCTCGAGTGTGTATCCGTAGATATCTTATATGCTTTTTATATAGAGTCATTAACTGTGTCTAACTGTGTCGGATATATACTCGAGAGTCAAAACACTGATAAGAATATGCTGTTATCATAGCCCTAGTTATTACTTTCTACCCTCCGTTGTATAAATAGGATCTCCCGATCACTGAGAACCCAACGTAAATAAAAGAATTTATTTTAAAAAATGGTGTCGTTTTTGGGCCATACGTTTTGAAAAAAAAATGTGTGTTTTTTTTCTGTTTAGTTTTATATTTATTTTGCTAGTGAAATTTTATTATCCTGTGTTAATGACCTCCTTGACACGATTTTTCATAGAAAATTTGTTCTTTAATTGTAATGTAAAAATAGTTGTGAAATGTTTAGAATAATTCATTAGTACCTTTAATATACGCACGTGTGCCATGTTTTATTTAAAAATAAAAAATAGACGCAGAGTAAATTTTTAATTCTATAAATAATATATTATATTATTATTATTATTATTATTATTATTATTATTATTATTATTATTATTATTATTATTACTGAAAAAAATTAACAATTGTTTATTATGATAGAAAAATGCGAGCATGGAAAGTAATATGGTTAAGCTTAAACATGGAAAAGTAAAGGACTAGTTGATAAAGCTTGAAAAGAAAAGGACAAGATATTCTAGTAAACAAATATAATAACTTTATAACTTAAAATATTGCAGCATATAGAATTGATTATATAATGTTATACATTGAATTTTTAAAATTTCTTAATGCTGCAATATTTTTAGTTATAAATCTAGTATATTTTTACTAGAATATCTTGTCCTTTTTTTTCCAGTTTTAACAACTAGTCCTTTACTTTTCCATTTTTAAGCTTAACCATATTACTTTTCATGCTCGCACTTTTCTATTGTAATCCATGATTTTTCCAGGCTTCCAGTAAATTAACTCGTTCTTAGTTTAATTAAATTAAAGACTAGTAGCAGATGCACCAGCCCAGATGTGGCAGCAATACTCCATACATGGGCGAATGGTGGCCTTATAGAGGTACAGGATACTTTCGGGTGTTAGTAGTTTTCTAGCACGGTAGAGAGAGCCTACCTTTCTTGCAGCGGCCCTGGCAATGCCTTCAATGTAATTGTTCCAACTCATGTTTCCTGTGAACGTTAGGCCAAGGAGTTTGAAAGATGGACTCTCAGATAAAGAGTCGTTGGCCATTGCTATGGGTGGTAGAGAGGGTTTCTTGTAATTATTGAATGAAACTAGTTCAGTCTTGGCAGCATTGAACGCGACCAACCACTTTTGTCCCCATTCCACTACAGATTGGAGGTCTTCCTCTAGTGTTTCTGCCATTTCTTTAGATATGTGTTCATTCGTCTTCCTGTCGTGTCTGCCATAGAGTGTAGTGTCATCAGCATATATACCCATCTCAGAGGCAATGTTGTCGGGGAGGTCATTTATGAATATCAGGAACAATAGAGGTCCAAGGATAGACCCTTGGGGCACTCCCGCATTTATATCATATTGTTTAGATGTACGACCGTCGAGGACAATCTGGATTTTTCTCTTATCTAAGAAGGATTTAATTATGTTAAGTATTCTACCAGTGATACCGTATGATCTAACTTTCCTAAGGAGACCCTCGTGTCATACCCTGTAAAAAGCCTTAGATATATCTAGAGCTACCGCTCTGCCTTCCCCCGCTTTGTCCGGTGAATGGTATATACGTTCAGAGATCACAGTGAGGATGTCTGCTGTGGAACGGGCTTGTCTAAATCCATATTGTTTGTCAGTCAGTAGTTTAGCATCTGTAAGATGATGGACTAGAGCATGGTTAATTATGGTCTCAAATATTTTGGCAAAAAGTGGGAGGAGGCTAATGGGGCGATAATTTGATGGGTCTGTCCTTTCGCCAGAATTCTTGAATACTGGTACAACAGAAGCAGTTTTCCAACAGCCCGGAAAGCAAGCTTCATTAAGACATATGTAATAACAATATACGGCACGCGTCTTCTTTCAATAAAATCCCTCCAATAATCTCCATTTCATTATTTCATTCTATATGTTTCACTTGTTACTTCTCTTTTAGCGAGAGCGGTGAATTAGTAGCAACAGTAGTCGCTGAAGCGACGTGGTTGCTATGGAAACTAGTCATAAAAAACGTCGCTAACCTCCTTACGTTTTTTTACGTTTTTGTCTATCCTTGCTGTCATTGAAACCAGCTCGTGTGTAATACAATTCACACTCTTTTCCGTAGTTCAACCATATCGAGTACAAATAAACTTCAGTCTTTCTTTAACTTGTAGACATAGTTTCAATCATGAAACAACGGTTTGTTATGTTTTGATTTCGGTTTCGATTCTAGCTGATGGCACTCAAATTATATTTATTTTACTTTTGAAATCATGACTATATATTGGATATAATTCCCACAGGCCTCGCTAGTTTAAATAATTATAAAACTCTGTGGACCATTTGCCCGCCCTCGCTTGCATCTTATCTATAAAACAAAAACATTGTTGTCATAAAAATCAGTTTGTATTTAATAAAATTCACACGCTTTCATGAAACTATGTTGTGTTATGCTTTGGTTTCGGTTTCGATTCTAGCTAATGGCACTCAAATCATATTTATTTTACTTTTGAAATAATGGATATATATTGGATACAATATAGTATGAAATAATTGACTCTATAATAATAAATACGAAATCTGCGTAAATTAAAACATCATATTTAAGCGTATTTTACGACTGGGCAACGCCGAGCGTCCGTGCTAGTAGAGTTATATAAATGTGATGATAAAAAGATGCGAGAAATAGAGCAATATAATAACATTAGTACAACACATATCTATCTATCTATCTATCTATCTGTTTTGATCTGTTTATCTCTTTATCTGTTTCTCCCTCTATCTGTTTCTCTTCTATTTATCCATATATCTCTAGAGATAGACGATGAGAAGAGGGGGAGAGTATGAGGGAGAGTAAGAATGAGAGAGTTAATATGAAGCGCAAAATGCATACAGAGAATAGAGGAAATAAATGCAATTATAAAACACGTAAAATGCAATTCATCACACGTATACACAAAGCAACAGACACGCAGTACGTATTATATGTGGGCAAATGCATATACAGACTGCTTCGCCGTATCACAGCTCACGGGCGGCTAGACTAAAACGCATTAAAGAACCTACATCCATAGTCCTACTATCTGAGCTATGGGATCGGCGCTAGTGAATGCTTTAATCAAATGTCTTTCTAAAACATTTGACCGCCAATTTTTAAATGCTCCTGTTCATCCGGTTATTTACAAAAATAATACTATTTGCATAAATATATTTTTTAAAAATAAAAATCTCCTGACAAATAAATTAGAACAATCTCGAACATTCATATTAAAACCCCTTATTTTTGTTCATTAAAAAAAATGCAACGTTGTTATATATTATTAATATTTGCGTAAACCGGTTATAGTAAACACAGACTTATTTCTATATATATTTATATATGCGTATATATATTTCTTTTAAAAAATTGCCTACCAAACTCCTCTGTCAGTTTTTGATCTACAGATATGAAACTTAATACAAAGCGTATTTAAACCCATGCAAAACTTTATATTTTGGGGAAATAGGTTCAAAAATGTGAAAATTAAAAAAAATGGAATTTGCCAGGTGAAGGTCGAACGACGGCAATACGAATATGCATGCCTGACAGTTATTAGTTCATGTTTTAATTTTTAGCCTTGCGGCAAACATGTAAAAGGAAAAAGTAAATCGTAAGCTAAGCCTTTTGGTTTCGATTCTCGGTAGTGGCGCACGAGTCATTATTTTTTTAACTTTTTAACCCATTACTATATTTTGGGTCCAATATAATCTATATATTTAAAAGCAAAAATATGTGTGTGTGTGTGTGTGTGTGTGTGTGAGTGTGCGTGCGTGCGTGCGTGCGTTTTCGTATATGTCCGCATAAGGGTTTTTTTTCCTCGGCCTTCTCGCGGGGGGTCGTTCCTTCTTAAAACTTTTTATATCACGCCTAAATGATAATATCTCCAAGATAACAAGAGGGGTCGCGTGTGTATTTAATTTGTCCGACTTTGAAAAGCTAAATATTCAACATTTTTCGATCACCGCGTATGGATTCGGCTTTTTCGTATAATAAAACCAAAAAAACTAAAACATTGCCCTGCAGTCAAAGTTGACCTCATTAAGTCGTCAAGTACGAGCACCTGCCAATTCTTAATACTTAAATAAATTCAAACATGATTTTTCTACTACTTCTTGCTGGCCCAGTGGTTAGCGTCGTACGTTTTTTTTTTTCACACTTTATTTTCTAACTCGCCTCAAGGCTTCGGGTTCAATCCTTCCTACTTATCTACAAAATAATTTTTTATCCCCCCCCCTTATTCCTTTGTTTTGATTTACCCAAAACACACGTCGAAACACCCGGGTACCCCCAATGGTATAATAATAAATACGAAATCTGCATTAATCAAAATATCATATGCAAGCGTATTTTACGATCGGGCAATATATATATATATATATATATATATATATATATATATATATATATATATATATATATATATATATATATATATATACTAGAATTTCAGCCCCTCCCACGAAAAAAAAGCAGTTATTTTTTTAAATTTTGACCCCTACTATGACCCGTTAACATTTATTGTTTTAGGCTCAAATAAAGTTATTAAATTAGATCTATATACAAGGAACCTATATCTAAAATTTTAAGTGTTTAGACCCAAAATCGTCGGAGGAGTTTGGTAGAGTTCTCAAAGGTCAAATCGTGTAACTTTGACCCATTAACAGCCAAATTTCTCGCCGAAAACCGATCACATAGATTTCCCCGAATCTCAGTACTCTGTATATCAAATTTCGAGTCTGTAGACTAAAAATTGACAGTTATTGAGCAGGGAAATGTACACACACACACACACACACACACATTTTTTTTATCCTTTTTCAACTTCCACACAATGGTTTTCACAGAGAGAGAGAAACAGAGAGAGAGAGAGAGAAAGAGAGAGAGAGGGGGGGAGATAGAGTAACTGAAATAGAAAGATGAAACATTAGCAGTGTACGATAGATAGACAGATTGATAGATAATAAAGACCCTAGACTTAAACATCTCCTGTGGAATCCATAAAAACGCAACACAGATGTGCGCACCCGCACACACACACACACACACACACACACACACACACACACACACACATATATATATATATATATATACTAGACTATCCGTGACCCGTTGGGTTAGTATGTTATATTAGCTATGGAATTCATGTATGAGCGTGACACTTGTGAACTAAAGAAAATAGGGTTTTTTTTGACATAGCAGAAACATTTCTATGAAAGTTTATATTAAAATGAAACACTCAAACATGAAAGAAAATCCTCCCTATTCGTATAAATTTACCTATTTTTCCTATTTTTCCGAATAATCCCTCAAAAATCGAATATTAAACATTCCTACGAGTCATTTAGCAGCAAAAACGCACATGAACCTACCGATGAGAAATATAAGAATGAAAAACCCATATTGGAATCCTTCAACCAAGTTATAGAATCTTAAAATCTATTAAAAAAAAAATTAATAAAACCTGAAGCAAAAAGTAAAACCTAAATAAATAAAATAAAATAAAACTAATATTGAAACAGATTGGCAAATGTGTCAACAAATTCACCGTTCTCACTCAACTATTTTGTATCTAGAAATGTAAACAAAAAATAAAAAAGAAGGAAGGAAGGAAGAAAGGAAGGAAAGGGACGGATAATGAGTAGTAGTAGTATTCTTGGATTTACTATAATTGTTTGTCAACGGGTTAAAGTTGTTTAGTTGTAAGAAAATAGCGACAGTATAGTTGTAATAAAGAATAGTTGCAAAACACCCCACTCTTCCCATGTTAAATAATAATTTCGAAATAATAACGTTAATATTTGAGTGCGCAGGTAAAAATTTGCAAAAGAAGCGATTTGTGTTTATTTGTTTACGTTGTTATGGGTTAATGTTTATGCGCGCATGCGCAACCGGATGTTGTAAACCGGAAAGTGGGTTACAGCACTCGATACAAGGTTATTTGAGTTTCATAATTATATATATATATATATATAAATTCATATTCTTGTCTGTTTGTTTGTGTATTTGTTTGTTTGTTCACAATTTGATTAATATATACAAAATGTCCATTAACTTAATTTTTCATTAATTCCTATGTATAGTATTATTCTTATACGATTAAGAAGCAATATCATTTGCATATTAGATTAAGGAAAACGGTTTGAGATATTTCCTCTGGACGCTAACTTTGTTTTGTTTTTTGTTTTTTTTGTTGTTTTTGTATTTTTTTTTCTTTTTCGGCGGATAATTAAAATACAAATAATTCGCACAAACTTTCAAGCATTTTTTTTGGGGGGGAATCAGTACAAATAAAATAATTTCCGTGATTTCGCAATTAACGTTGAGGTCCAGTGGACTTTTATTTTAAAATAAACAAACAATCCAATTCAACTACGATTCTTTATTTTAAACAAAAACAAAAAAATATTACGTTTTTTTGACAGTTTTTTCTTCACATTTTTTTGACATCGTAACTGCTATTTTTTTTTTATTAAGTCATAACTCACCATTTTTAATTAAGTCATAACACATCATTTTTATAGCATAAAAACGTGTATTTCGGTAACACATAAACATCCGGTTAACACAAATTCTACTTTGGTATTTTTTAAACTGAATTATTTACAGTTTGTTTTTGTTGCAACAAACCGTAATAACAAATCTTTCTCGACTGAGGGAGTATAAAAGAAATTCGCTTAAACTGGAATATAGTCAAAAAAAAAGGTGCTCAATATCTGGAGAATAGCTTCTCTTCGTATCTCTTCTGCCGAAATATCTGGTGGAGAGTTTGTCACACGTACTTCTTCTTTTTTCGGGAAGGGGGGATTACATTTTCGTGTTTTCTTCGTTCTTTTATTTTGGATATTTTTGTTGGGGCAACGATGGAGTTGACATATGATAATGAAAAACTGCTCAATATTCTTGCTATATCAGGTGTGGCCATTCCAAACTTCATATCGACCCTGGAAACGCTTGGTATCCATGCTAGTATATATATATATATATATATATATATATATATATATATATATATATATATATATATATATAATTATGTACTATAATAATTATTAAATACCTACAGACACTAGTGTTTCATCCTTTTGGGAATCATCAGTGCAGGGTGTCACGATTAACACCAGACGATAGATTCGAATCCCGCGACAGAAGCCATATATATATATATATATATATATATATATATATATATATATATATATATATATATATATATACATATATATAAAACAGATGAAATATTAAAAAAATGATAAATAAATATATATATATATATATATATATATATATATATATATATATATATATATAGATAGATAGATAGATAGATAGATAGATAATACAAGTATTAGACCAAATACATCTCATTGGAAAAGTTTTAAATCTAATAGAACGAAATCAGCTTCCACTGGCAAATTCCTCTGGTCCATTTTGCTCCTTTTTCCAATTTCCGTAAAATGTTGTTTTTTTTTTTTTTTATCCTGAACATACATCGGCATCTCGCTTTATCTTTTTTAACGTTTTGTTTTTTTTGCTTCTTTTTTTTCTCTTGCATTTTGAAACTTTCCATGTCGTCAAGTGTTTTTTATATCTCTCGCCGGTTTTTAACAGAAAACTACGCTGAACTGATTCGTTTTGTTGTTTTAGTTTTTTGTATGTTAAATATTGTTTCTTTTTTTTCTACTCTTTCGACAGTGAGTTATATTCTTTGAGACATGTTTGGAACTCGGTGAAATTTAGCAATGTTAACGCTCTACTTTTATTTCTTGTTGAAACATCCACTGTTTTGCTGCTTTTGAAGAATTCTTGGTATTTCTTCGGAACCACAATACAAGTCGAAAAGTCGATAATCGAAAATTTGAATTCAAAGGAACGTTGTGTGCTATATTGGCCTGTTGAAATTAGTAACATATCTAAAAATTACGAAAAATAATAGAGTATAAAATTAATTAAAAAGCAAAACGTTTATTCGAAGTTATCTATAGCATAAATCTCACTTGTCTGTTTAAATGTATGTATGTATGTATGTATGCCTAAAACTTTCGACATAGGCGACGGATTTTCACGAGATCGGAATCATTTTGAAGCTTGACCCTTTGGACGACAAGTATCGAAAAATTGGCCCAAAACATGAATGTTTTCATCCTCAACTGGACAACTGCACACTTTTCTACACGGAGGGGTCGCTTTTTTGCCGATATTTTCGAAAGTCATAGCCTCTTTTCGATTTTCTAGCCTTAATTTAAACCTACGTCACTTTTAGTTTGGCGATGGGCGCAAAAGCTAACGCGTCACGTTTTTATTTCCACTTTCTTTTCCACCTTCGCGTCACGGGTTCGAGTCTGCCTGCCTACTACCATTCTTTTTATTTTTTGCTTAACACACACGTCCAACAACCGGACAACGTCGGGCACCCATGCTAGTTTATAAATAAATACCGATTCCAAACTATGAGTTACTTTCCTAATTTCGACATGAAACTTACGTAGATATTGCTTTTAGAAAAACTGAGATGGCATTAAGTACCTGGCACTTTTGCTAGGAGCAAAGTGTAGTATCTGTTCCGGCAGATGTTGCCCTTTGTGACCATTGCCCTTGTGGCAATTGGTTATTGGTACATGTAGGGGCAACCCTATATGTACCACCCCCTTCCCCTCCCTCCCCCTTCACCCCACATAAAACCGACCTTGTGTCACATTTTGCTTACGTGGGGAAGCAAATAAATACCTAATTTTAGTAGAATCTCAATATTTTATTTTAGGTTATACGAAAAATTACTGTTCATTGTTTCATATAATATATATAGTGGTAGTGGTAGTTTGATTTCGTTTCTTAGAAGTACATCTACTGAAACAACATGCATCTACCATGCGTGTATATATATATATATATATATATATATATATATATATATATATATATATATTAAATTCATTAATACAAGCAAACCGTTACACATCTGCATATAGGTTTCTGCTATTTCCCGTTTGAAACTGGAAACCGAAAATTACAGAAATACGTATGCACATATGTATCTGTTTGTTCTATGAGTAGAAAGGTTTACAGATCATAAGTTGTAGTTTAATTGTTCAATGTATAATTAACCGCATTGATATATATCCATATACAAATGTATAAATGCACATACACATACATTATGTATGTATATATACATATATATGCATATATATATATATGTGTGTGTGTGTGTGTGTGCATGTATTTATACATTTGTATATGGATATATGCGAATACGGTCAATTATACATTAAATTATTAAACTATTACTTATGATCTTTAAACCTTTCTACTCATTTAAACTTCCCTCGCAATTTTAAATAGATAACTTTGAATTATCATTTCCACATAAGTATCTTTCTGTCTGGATCACAATGACTTCACCTTGCCTATATTCATATGCTCTAAAAATAGATTGAAAACGTTGGGTTTTACATCTGCCTCTTCTCCTTTTCTTTTCTTCCATTTCTCTCCACTACGTTTATTTTTCTTCCTTCCCTTTTTTTTTACTTCTTATTATTCTTTTTTTTCATCTTCTATTTTCTTCTTTTTCTTTTTCCTTGCTTTTCTCATTCCCCCTTTTCTCAATTTCAATTTCAATCTTTATTTCTATTCCTTGAGTTTTCCGTTCACCTTTTTCATTTTGCCTTCTCCGTCATATCTAAAATAAAAACAATGATTTTTTTTTTAACTTGAATTCATTTTAGAAAACTTGAACTTTAATTCTCCGTGATCCGATGCATTCTCTGAAAGCATTAATTTACTCTGGATATCTGTAATTCTGTTTCCCGTTCTTATGGATTATCAATGGACTTATTTAGATTTATCCTGTTTTTCCTGGCTTTTACCTTCTTTTTCAATGGATCTACTTTGGCTATGATCATAGCGTAGTATCTGTGTTTACTGTGGCAAGCAGGGCAAAGGGTCAAAACAGCCATTATTAACAATAATTTTTTTTTTAAGATCAACTTAATACTTTATTTTCCAAACACAAGCAACAACGGGTCAAGATCACAGTGTAATATCTGTTCTGACGCTACCCTTCATCTTTTTCGTCGGTTAGTAGAGGAGAAATCCTTCATGATTGATTGGGACAATTTTTAATTTTGTTCCTATCCAGAGTGTCCGTTTTTGAGGGAACTGGAATTTCCCCATATTAAAAACTGACCTTGTGTTCAACTCTGCCTTCGTGGGGAGACAAGTAAATAGGAGCAAGTAACTGGAAACTTATTATAAAATTCTAAGCCAATTGTATAACCACAGGTCCTATAATCTTACATAATTTTTTTCACGGGTCTACATACTCACCATGCTAAATGTCACCAACAAACAAACAGGCATCAACTCCTAAACAATATATTTTTGCAGACTAAAACTCCTAAACAATATATTTTTAAACAGACACGAAATCGTCATTATGTTGTTGATTATTGTGTACTCCTTTCTGATTTTGGTTTCAATTTATTAAGGTTCTCTTGCCATGTTTTTTTTTTTTCTGGCGTCCTTTGTTTCTGACGCCTCCCCTGGGTTTCCAGTGGGTTAGTTTAAAGATGCAGCGGTTGGCTTATAGTTTTCGCAACGTTTCCTTTCCCGGTCGATTTGAAGCTCGTTGATGATAGTCCTTGGCGCCAGTTTTATTTCGGAGGCGTGCCTCGCCTTTTGTTTACATATGTAGAACCAATAGGAACGGTTAATATTGATTGCAGTCTATCTCCAGGAAGATATGGATTTTTCCCACTACGTCCATAAAAAAGCGTGTTTTCAATATGTGTGTGTGTGTGTGTGTGTGTGTGTGTGTGTGTGTGTGTGTGTGTGTGTGTGTGTGTGTGTATTTCACATTTTTGATATGTCCAGGCATTTCCATAGTGGACAGGTCGGTCGATCTGTCAACTCTTATGTTCAAATAATATTTTCATCACTAAACGCCCAAATTAAATGGTCGCATCCTTATTTAAATACGCCCAAGTATCTTTAAAAGAGACTCGTCATTATCAAATGTCAGATTATTAAATAGCTACATTATTCAATTTCGATAATATAAAATTCATGGAATAGTGACACAAAGTAATTAGTAGATTTTAGTTGTAGTTACATTACATTCTTCTGGAGGTTGAAGATCCAATTCTCAGTGCGGGCGACACTCAAATTACTTCCGACATCTATATAAAAAAACTTGTAAATGTTTTTTTTTAATTTTTAATTTTTTTATTTCCATACTTTGTGGACCAGGCGCGAACGCAGACCCCACAATTTTAATGAACCACTGTTCTGCAGGATCAAAATACCCATTCCTGTGTCTCAATACATCTTCTATCATTATATGTAATCAGCTTTTTAAAATAGTCAAACATATAGGAGCCTATTCGTGACCAGACACACACACACACATTCAACTTTATATATATATATATATATATATATATATATATATATTTCTGTGGAAATATATTTTCTTACTACCGGCTGCGCCGCGTCGGCACACACGACGCCAAGTTAAACACAAAATTCAGTAAACTCAACATCAAGTACACTCAACATCGTCTTACCATCAACGCTTACTTTGTGAACTCGGAGTATGTGAAATTGCCACTTACGCAAAACAAAATCACTGAAAAAACAAAAATACAATAACTAAGGGTAAGGATGATGAGTAAACGTTGGATAAAATAATGGTTAAAATAATTACGAACTTGCCAGGATGCGAACCTGGAATCTTCTGATCCGTAGTCCTGCCCGTATGCCTAAAGATGTTACCGCGACTGTATACAGACAATGTTAAATTCCGTTGACATGCGCAGGTAACTTTTTCGACAATTCTATGAAACGCCCCTATAAACCCTTATTTCGGGATTTTTGTTCGTTACGAATCATATGTATATAAGGACAATCAAGGGACTCACATCTTTCAGGGGGAAAAAAAAACAATTTTTCAATTCGGTGCATCCGTTCAAAAGTTTTATTGGTATATATATATATATATATATATATATATATATATATATATATATATATATATATATACACACATAAATAAATAAATAAACATTTATAATTTTAGTCATAGTATAGATAATTTATACTAATCCTTATTTAAGAAGCTCAATGTAATTACAGAGAAATACACTGAATAAGTGACAAAAGACTATATTCCAAAGTTCATGATGTTGACCATCTTATTATTTATTCCTTTAATTCTGTTAACATTTACAATTCTTGATAGTATCTGTTTCGTAACGCAAAATCAATCACTTAATCATTACATCAATCATTGAATGTCCTTAACTCATCAGAAGAAATAGCAACAATCGGGTTTGTATTACTGTACACATAGATTTGAAAAAGTTGTCAAAAAACAAACATATAACAAATAAATGTTATCAAAAGCAAGATAAGTTACTTTTCTACCTAACTGGATATGTTTTCATTGTTTTTATTTAATGTAACATGTTTATTCAGCTCGAAAAACATACATGGTTTACCGATGTATTGGAAAATTAAAAATGGCGCCCGACTCCCTCTTTAACACGGTAAGTTCGGGAAAGATGTTATAAATAATAAACTAGACAAAATACTATTAAAAACTCACCGAATATAGGTCAACTTATGTCACGGTAATGTATATTGAGCGAATTTCTAACAGCATTTTGTCTAGTTTATTATTTATAACACCTTTTCCCGAAGTTACCGTGTTAAAGAAAGAGTCGGGCGCCATTTTGAATTTTCCACTACATCGGTAAACACTGTATGTTTTTCGAGCTGAATAAGCATGTTACGTTAAATAAAAACACTGAAAAATTATCCAGTTTGGTAGAAAAGTAACTTACCTTGCATTTGATAACATTTATTTGTTATATATTTGTTTTTTGATAATTTTCGAATCAATGTGTACAGTAATACAAACTCCAACAATCAATCCGTCAAAAAGAAATAAAGTGTGTTTTTACATGATTAAAATCCGAAAATTGGAAGAGAAGCTTTAAATACCTTATAATATGTTTCCGTTACGTCATTTTGAACTTATATATATATATTTGTGTGTGTGTGTGTGTGTGTGTGCGTGCGTTTGTGTATGTGGGTGTGTGTAGTTACTGGCGTTCCAAGAGTAATGCCTGCTATATTTTATCCCGCCTGACTGGACAAAGTTGGATTGCAAATTGCACTGTTATGGTACTGCAGTTATTCATTCATGACCTGAAAGTTTCATCTCTGTTGCAGATGGTGTGAAATCCAAAGAAAACCTTTTGTTAAGGACGTGCGTCAGAAGCAAATATACATGATCGAATTCCTTTATGCAAAATAAAATTGAACTGATCAACATTCATCAAGCCTGTTCAACACTTACGAAGCAGATGCAGTTGTTGTCAGCAGAGGTAATAGATGGGTTCGTCGATTGGCGACAGAGATCTGAGTAACAAAGTTTCTCCGGACTTTCACAAACGAGGCATCAAAAGAGGCTGACAAAAGCGCATCGAGAATGGTGGTGATTATGTAAAAAGATAATTCTGGAGGGCAAAAGTCTCTCGTTTTAATGGTACCACTTCTGTCTTTAACGTTTTTAGTCAAAGATACTTTTAGAATGACCTTCGCATTTTTTCTATTGTAATCCATGATTTTTCCAGCCTTCCAATAAATTCACTTGTTCTTTGTTTAATTTCAGTCTTATTTTTTGCCCCCATAAACACGTATGTAATAACAACGTACGGCACTCGTCTGCTTTCAATAAAATGCCCCCAATTATCTCCGTTTCGTGCTTTCATTCTCTCTGTTTAATTTGTGACTTCTTCTTTTCGAAACAGCAGTGAATTAGTAGCAACAGTAGTCGCTGAAATGACGTGGTTGTTATGGAAACCGGTCATAAAAAGCGTCGCTCACTTCCTTACAGATTTCTACGACTTTGGACACCAGATAATTTATCATAACTATTGTTTTACTGAACAAAAATTGTGTACTATCAATAAAAGTTCCCATATGAAAAAATATTAAAACTTATTGAAGGCACTTAGTATACCAGATCCCATCACGAAGTATATAGTTTCTACAGAGAAAGTCGACATCTCCGTTATATTGTCAATTATAACGCAAATGCGTTCCTTCAGTGAAGCATCCGAAGTAGCTTGTCCCGTACCACTGTCAGAATCGCATCAGTAGGTGCTTTTGTGAACACGCTCACTACATCTCGGTTCACCATCTGGTTGAAATGAATGGAAGCATTGTAGATTATTTCCACGAAATGAGCTAAATTCTTGACGTACGATGGAGATTTGCCTATCATTAGGGTGATGATATCTACCAGGAATCGTCTTAATGGATGGTATGCTGAACTTCCGGTGCTGAACTTCCGGGCCTTAATGGAATACAGTTCTTATTACTCTTAGGGATGTCGTATAGGTGTGGTAACTAGCTGTCTACATTTAGCAAGTAGTATTAGCTCCTTGTTCTTACTGAGGATCTTTGCCAGCTTCCTTTCTGTTTTAAAAGTTGTATTCTTTTTCACTTCACAGTAGCTACCAGATTTTATTATATCTGCCTATTCCTGTGAATATCCTTCTCTCTCCATTAACACTCTAGTATAACCTTTGTCTGCTGGTAATATTATTATTATATCGTTGTTGCGCAGTAACTTTATAGCCAATACCTTTTCCTTTGAGATGTTCGGTTTTGGAGGCTTTGAATTCTCAAGAGATTGTCTCATTTTTCCACCTTAGTTCACCTCCTTGCGCCTTGATTTTTTTACGGTTGCCTTCCCTATTGGAGCTATCATACTAAGTATGGAATCCACTTGATGATCGTGGCGAAGTTGAAACCTTTGTTTAGCACTGATTTTGCAGAGGGAGTTAGCTGATGTTTACTTTTGTTGACAATGGCTTTTATTGGTTAATGGTAGACATGGATTCTTACATCCTTAGATTTTAGATTTTCAAATTTCTTTATTTGTTGCGCTTTAACTCCCTTAAACTCTTTCTTATACGATATGTCCAGGTATGCTTGGAGAGGAGGTTTGGTCATCAGTTCGTGATATACTTTCCAGGAAAGGGCGAGATCTACTGAGATTTCGATCTATAATTGGTTTCGTTCATCGGCTGTTGTAGATTCTGTTTCAGACGAGCTAATGTTCTACACATTTTGCAATCCTTTGTGCTTTTAGAGCTGACTGGTAGTTCAGTGTGAAGTAAATAAAAGGGTTCCGTTCGAAATTCCGTTCAAGTTCCCGAGTTCGACAGAGGCATTCCGAGTGCACCTGAAAAAGGTTAGAGGTTGTATCAAGCGAAACATTGTAAAAATGACACTCCAAATTAAAAAATGAATTCCGATGAATTCAAACAATACGAACCATTCTTAGTACTATTGACTTTTAATACTATTTTAATAGATATTAACGAGAAAAGAGGAGCATAACGGAAAGACGCCATGTTTTTCCTAAGAAGTCAACAAATATCCAGGCCAAAACCCCTGCGAGATTCAAAGACATTTATCAGTTGAACGACAGCAGTTTATGGCAAGTATGTTTTGACATTAGCTTTAAAAAAAACCGTGTAGTAGTTTGCAGTGAAGTAGGCCCGCAATAATGTATTCAACAGATGATTAGTTATTGGAAATGAACTCACTACATGTAAATTCCGTTTGATGCAAAATCAAAGGGTGTAAGAAAACTACTTTGTAGTTATGGATGAAAAAGAGTTATTGCTGTGAATGTTTTTAAGCCTAAACCAGAGATTCTCCTGAGTTGTTATTAAGAATTGCGAAATATTTTCGTCCAGAGAGTACATACATATTATGAATTATTTTTTTACTTCTTCTTCTTCTTCTTCTTCTTCTTCTTCTTCTTCTTCTTCTCTATTCTAGTAAAGTAGTTGAACAATATTGTTTAACGAAGAAAATTCACTAAAAATAAGTTATCTTTATTAATTCTTTAGTTCAAAATAAATATTTATGTAACTCGCTCCAGACAAGGCGTGAAGCCACTTAATGTAATGAGCTAACAATAACAACAGATGTTTATCGCAAAGACAGAAGATGTCTATTGACCTTAGTCTTGAAAAGATCAATATTAAAAGTGAGGGAAACAATCAGCAGGAAGAGATTTCAATTAACATGCGGTTCTTAAATGGAAGCCAATGGAATAATATAATTATTAAATTATCAAAGATTTTTGTAACTTTTGGCCCATTGTTGTATGTAGTCATTTTTTCTGTTGTATAACTCTGGCTCGTTGAAAAGACATAGCTGCACTACTTAAACCACAGATGCGCCCTAACCAAAGTACCTTATCTTCTTTAACTATGCTAGAATCATCATCATCGTCGTCGTCGTAGTCGTTGTCGTCGTCGTAAGCACTGCCGTACACACTTCACACATCTTTTGACGAGCAAACGTTAATCTCTTAATGGACAACTGATTGCATCCCAAGGGGAACAATGAGCAAAATAAACATTACCAATAAAATAAATGAATACGTAGCAGAGAGAGAGAGAAGGAAGGGGGGGGAGAGAGAGAGAAAGAGAGAGAGAGAGGGGGAGGGTAGATGGCGAGAGAGACACGTAAAAACAAGGAGAGATAAAGACAGAGAGAAGAAAAAAGTGATGGGGTGGGGAAACGACAATGGAAAACAAAACGAAATGCAGAAAAAAAAATAAAAGAGTAAAAATAAAGAATAAGCAAAGAAAATCGTTGAAAAACAGAAAAGTAAAAAAAAAAAAAGAAAGAAAGGAAGAAAAATAAAGTAAAAGAGACGAAGCAGAAAATAGATGGAAGAAAAGAAGAACGAAGAAAATAGTCGAGTCAAGAAAGAAAATAAAAACAAATAAATAAAAAATACAAAAGCATTGAGAAAAATAATTTTTAAAAATGGCGGAATAAATAACGAAAGATTAAATGAAAACAGAATGAAAAGAAGGAAAAATCATTGACAATATAAGAAATATTGAATGGGCTGAAACCAAGAAAACAAAAGAGAGAAAAAATAAAAATTAAACCGAAACTGAACAATTGTTTAAACAAAAGAAAGAATACGATTTGAAAGTACGAAAAAGATAACGAAATTATGACCACAAAAAAAGGACGGAATAAAGACATAAATAAATAACGAACAAAAGAAAGGATATTCGTATTATTTGGATCAATCGGACTACTGTTCTCATCTTGAGTGTGATTTTCACAACGTTTCGGTCGATGAAACCTCCGATCTTCTTGAAATGTATCTTGTCGAACTCGCGAAAGTTTCTACCGAACTCGGGAATTTGAACGGAATTTCGAGTGGAACCCTTTATTTACTTCACGGCGGTAGCATACTCTTGTTCCGTCAGCCATGGCTGGATAGAGGTCCTAAGTAATTCGCAATTGCACTTTTCGTTAGCCCACACTGAGGATTGAACCTTCAATCTTCAGGAGAATATCACGTTTTACAATGGATTTTTCAAAGAACTCTAACCTCTGTACCACCAGTCCTTGTGGACTATTCTCGAGACATTCCCGTGTTCGACTAGATACACCTGAAGAAGATCGGATGTTACAACGACCGAAACGTTGTGAAAATCACACTCATGATGAGAACAGTAGTTCGATGAATCCAAATAATACGAAGAATATATCCTCATCTAAAAAATTCAGAAAAGAAAGGATGTTAAAACGAAGAGAACAACAACAACAACAACAAAAAGAATGAAAAAGCGAAAAAGCTTAACCAATAGTAAAAATGAAAGGTAAAAATGAAACGGAAAACGAAAAAGGAAAGGCAAAAATGAAATGGAAAACGAAAAAGGAAAGGTAAGCATGAAACGGAAAACGAAAAAGGAAAGGTAAATATGAAATGGAAAACGAAAAAGGAAAGGTAAATATGAAATGGAAAACGAAACATGAAAGGTAAAAATGAAACGGAAAACGAAAATGGAAAGGTAAAAATGAAATGGAAAACGAAAAAGGAAAGGTAAATATGAAATGGAAAACGAAAAATGAAAGGTAAAAATTAAACGGAAAACGAAAAAGGAAAGGTAAAAATTAAACGGAAAACAAAAAAGGAAAGGTAAAAATTAAACGGAAAACGAAAAAGGAAATGTAAAAATTAAACGGAAAACGAAAAAGGAAAGATAAAAATTAAATGGAAAACGAAAAAGGAAAGGTAAACATGAAACGGAAAACGAAAAAGGAAAGAAAGACAGAAATGACATAACAGAAAACTGAAAGAAAGAATAAAGAATGAATAAAGACATAAAGAAAGAAATGGAAATAGAAAAAAAGATAAGAGAAGGAAGTGATTAAATAAAACCAGACGACAGAAGGAAGTAAATTTAAGAAGAAGAAGAAGAAGAAGAAGAAGAAGAAGAAGAAGAAGAAGAAGAAGAAGAAGAAGAAGAAGAAGAATATTTGACTGGTGATGTAAGGAAGTAAAAAAATAATTCATAATATATGTGTATCCTCCGGATGAAAATATTTAGCAATTCAGAATAACAACTCATTGTTTCACGGGAGGTAATTCTATTCTACTAAAGTTGTTGAAACATCAGTTTTTCTTGCAATTACTGGAATGTTTTTTTACGAAAAATTATAATATCGTCACATTTTACATTTTTTGTGGTTAATGTCATTAAACTTTGTTACATTAAATGAAGTAGTTAAAAAACAATTTTCTTAAAATCCATAGTAAAATAGAGTTACGTCCCTTAAAACAATAAACTGTTATTCTGAATTGCCAAATATTTAATGCATTTATAAATGCAGAGGTGATAATTGATGGCACATGACTGGTTGTTAAACAAATGTCAACAATAGAATAATTTGGGGCCTCGTCTAAAGAGAAGAAGAAACTAGTTGTTGGTGCACCAGTCGATATATGACAGCAATACTTCAGGGGGGGGGGTTAAGTGGGTTACGATACGGACACACGATTTGGGTGTGCAAACTTCGAATCCAGTTCGCTCCACAGAAACACTTTCACTTAGGATGTTGCCAACTTTCATCTGGTCGCTCTTACAGGTTCCCGGTGCGTTTTTAGAAAGATGTCGGTAAAACCAATGCAAACAATAGAATCATATGATTCATATAATATGTAAAAGTATATATGCCTGTCTGTCTGTCTGTCTGTCTGTTTGTCTCAATATTTTCAAACTGTATCTCTCCCGAAA
Source organism: Euprymna scolopes (assembly GCF_053919585.1). Taxonomy (NCBI): domain Eukaryota; kingdom Metazoa; phylum Mollusca; class Cephalopoda; order Sepiida; family Sepiolidae; genus Euprymna; species Euprymna scolopes. The sequence continues at coordinate 14,483,225 of NC_136507.1, read as the reverse complement.
CTAAAAATCGCAGAGCGGCGCTAGGGGTCTCAAATGATAGGATTTTTTACGGGCCGTTCTTTAAAGGTCTTTAGTCGGTTAAAACAGTTTTTAATGGGTCAAAAATGGATCAAAATTGAAAAAAATCGTCATAGATTTTCTTCATTGATCTTAGTTTATTTTAATTTGTAATTTGTAACTAATTTATATGCGCGTCACGTTGATACAGTGGTGATGTTACGAGCTTCGAATGCTACATTTCCGATTTCGATTCTAGCTGATTGAAATCACGACTATTAAAGCGTATTTACGCCCGGAATCCCCCCTTCCCCTATAGTCCAAGACGAAGAAATACATTTGATTGGCAATATGTTTTCAAACCAAATTCTAAGAAAAAAAAATACTGCAGTTCTAGAGTGATTCTTTTAGGAGAGTTTGATTTTCCGAACATTAAATCCCAACTCTTGATTCTAACGCTTCTTCTTCTAATGTTTTTATATAATGAAAATTATTTACAAAATGGTCAAATGTTTTTTTTATTAAAAAATGATATATTTTGTATATGTGTAGGAAACAATAAAATCACAAATAAAAAATACCAGGAGATTCATTATTAACAGCTATTTATTTATTTTTTTGTTTTTATTTACATTATTGTATGTAATCATCAACTGTTTCGTCACATAATAGATCATCACTTTGACTACACACGAGATGGCTGTTTCAAGCTGATTTTCGAAACTGAGCAGTTGATTAGAAGTCTGGGCTTCTTCCACTTACATTATCACGATCGCTACAAAAGTACAGGGAAAAGTAAGATTATACAATAAATTACTGACTGCTTATAGACCATAGTTCTTTTACGAAGAGTAACACACACACACACACACACACACACACACACACACACACACACATATATATATATATATATATATATATATATATATATATATATATATATATTGGATAACTATCACCTCACACCCAACTCGTTTCTGCCACTGACCCTAGAACTGGCACGCTCTCCCGTTTCCTACGATACTAACCCCCACCGCCACCAGCAGACCCACTCTCGCACCTTCACTCGCAAGCTAACTACTATTTTTTTTGTTTTCTCAAGGAAGTCACCAGTTATCAAGGCCCGGGGGCCACTCGAGGATAACGGTTACTGCGTGTACAGTAATCGATGGGATAATATCGTAGTAATGCTAGTAATGGAGATATTTAAATAAATCTGCCCATAATTCCCGCCGAGCCTCTCGCACGAAGTCCTGAACATTTGTACATGAGTACACGAAAAGCTAAAAATTAAAAAACCTCGGACACTTTGAGAAGAAAAAATGCTTTGACCATACATCCATACCTTCGACGTATATACGAAAAAGATAATACGAAAAATCGAAACAATAAAAGAGGTATTACAAAACAGAAACTTTCTGTTATCTTTTACAATGCCTGTTTAAATAAAGAAAATGCTTCCTATATATATATATATATATATATATATATATATATATATATATATATATATATATATATATATAATTCAGAATCCATAGCGAGTCAAAGATTGAACCTACAAACATCTAGTTGATAGCCGGCAATTATATTCTCTGGCTCGAAGACGGTATCCGCAAATGGTATCAAATATTTTTATATAACCATTTGGCTGCCACTTTTACAGTGCTCGATTTGTTTGTTTATTTACAAAGAGCCTTTATATGCATATATATTAGCTATACTCGCTAATTAAAATAATTTAAATAGATTTTTATGAACATACTTTAAACGCAGAACTAATGTATATTTTAGTATATTTTTGTAATAAAAAAAATCGATTGGAAGCAAACGGGAATCTATTTAGCTTCAGTGACACAGAGAAATGGAAAAAAGAGGGGGACACACAAACAAAAAGAGAGGAGGACAAATATATAGATTGTATGTTTACCTCTACTATAATATAAAAGGAACTTTGTGTGTGTGTATGCATGTGTGTGTGAGTGTGTGTGTGAGTGTGTATGAGTTCGTTCGGTAGGGACTCGCAAACGCCTGCGCTGATTTTTATGAAATTTCACAGGAAGATACTTTATGTGCCTGGCAGTGTTCTTAGGTTTTGTATCGGAATGTCTTAGATAAGCATCGATAGTCGATAATCGAAATAAACCGATGAAATAAGGAACAGGCGATTTTGATGAAAGTTAACGCCTTATACAATCTAACACCACAAGTGCCTTTGAGAAGTTTCCGAACGACCGATATATAAAAAATAAACAGTAGGTTCTTTGAAATTACTGGGTCTCGTTTGAAACGAATTTTTCTGTTTAAAGCACAATTGCCCTGTTATTCTTTACTTTCTCATTTAAAACTTAAATTCAAACCATTATCACTGCACAAGCTGTAAGGCCAGGCATATAAATCAACATTAGAGTCTTTGATATGACAGGGGCGCGTTCAAAATGAATTTTGTTTAGAGCATAATTGAAGCATACTACTTGAATTTTGAATCTAAAATTTAAAACAATTTTATAAAATCTACAGTGCAATGTATACTACAAAGTATTGTGGATTAGTCACTGTAGGGAGGCAGGTGAGCTTCCTTCTCGCACACCGGGATGTGGAAGCCTAACTAGAGCAGATTATCGATCGATTCCAAAAACTATGAATCGATTGGAAAAATAGGCGATTTCATTGATTTCGATGACAATAAAAATATCGGAGTGTGAAACAATCGTTTATCATCATTCAGTCCCGGGCAACGTCGGGTGTCCCGGCTAGTATATATATATATATATATATATATATATATATATATATATATATATATATATATATATATATCGAAGCCTCCGCTCAGTCTCGAAAGACAAAGGACATCACCTGCCTGGCAGCTGCGCATGTAATTGTGAGGTAAAGGGTTGCGCAATTCCAACCCACACCTCTCCTGAATCGGAAGCTGGATTTCAGTGGCAAAGAGAAGTCCGGGACGACCGGTGATCCATTTGAAACCGGTGTGTCAACGTAATTATGCTATATATATATATATATATATATATATATATATATATATATATATATATATATATATATATATATATATATACACGAGTGTGTGTGGGGGGGGATATACAATGCCGCATATTGTAAATAGGACATTAATAAATTTGGGGAATAATAATAAAGAAAATAAATAAGACAAACTAAAGATATTCTAAAATCAACAAGTAATAATCTGTTTATTTACATATTGTATATTTAACTGGTAGTCGTCAAATCAACATTAAATCTAGATTTTCCACCACAATATTTTCTCGTTCACGGGTAAAACATTTTGTAATATAATAACAATATATCTTCCTCGTCGTATACATACCATATGGACTTTACGTTCCATCCGTGATACGTTTATAGGTGGAATTTGAACGATACATTAAAGAAAAACG
>NC_136507.1:14469803-14474803 GCF_053919585.1 Euprymna scolopes | reverse complement strand
TCAATGAATTCTGTCAATTCGTCCAACACGCGTGGGTTTTAAATAGCATTTTTAAAAGTGACCACGAATATCTATAAATTGCTCTGGCCGTCTGTCACTTTTTCCAATTGCAGCAACAGACATTTATTTACAGCTACTTCCAGAATAAGGTTGGTTGGTTGTTTTTGTTTTACGGCATATCAACCCTTTTCGGGTTATTTAATGCCGATTCCAAAGATTTTGAAGAAAATTTTTTTTAATAGAATATATTTGTTGTTTTCAAGTTGGTTTCTATTTAACCCATAGCTGGGACCCTAACAGGTACTACCATTCCGGGCCAGAGTGGACCTGGGAGCAATGGTAATTAAAGGGTGGCTCCATACTCCCCAAAGCCAGCAAGCTGGGGCCTCACCACTGGATATAGTTTAAGGTCATATGCAGGACCCAATAATAAGGCATTCTCTTTTGTCTTCTCGAACTCCAACGTTCTTAATAAGATTCTGCTGTGTCTGTCGTGGTTAAATGTAAAATAGCATTTGCTTCGCTTAACACGTATATTATATGGTCGTATCATAAACATAAGTAACCTCTTTTTTAATTACAGAAGTGGCATCGCATCTAAAGTTGTAGTATCTATTCTGTCCTCAATTACCACAGCTAGAAAGATCTTCATTTTCTCCTTTCATGTGACTAGAATCAAATGAAAGTTTCATGGATAGAGTTTCTGTCTTACTTATAATCTGTGGAACGCATTACCACGTAACGGCTTCCTCGCAGACTACAACATGATCGTCTAAATGTCAATAAATATTTGTCATAAACCTATATGCGAATTATTTATATATATTTTTTTTATTATTTATTCATCATTTTTAATCCTCTCCTGATAATTTTCACCATTGAACTGACAATCAACCTCATAAAATATTTATTTTCCAGCGGCTTCGTAAATGGTGATACCTTAGTACCAAAAAGATTAAAAAAAAAAAAAAACATTATCAACTTCACAAAACATGTTCTGAAACTATAATTTCAGTGATGTAAGTTCTGTTTTTTTTTTAATTAATGAGTCACGGTTTATCAAGACCGACAGCCACTAGAGCAGGCATGTCAGAGCCCCGTGAGGGCCATAGGAGTTAGTGTTTGTTGTTATGACAATGCAAACTAACTTTGACAATTATAACTGAACTTGTATAATAAAAATTATTGCAGAATAATTTTCTTTTAATTTAGAGACATACTATAATTTCATTATATGCACGCTATGACATAGTCGATACATATCAAGACTCGGGACCCATACGTTGTATGCAGACAGTCGCAATGAAAACAAAGATGATGAAAGAATTCGATTCACTTTTGTGCAATTGAAAAAAACAGACATTTATTTACAGGTACTTTCGGAATAACGCATTTTCTCTTGTTCTAACGTCTTTTCGTACGCCAATGTTATTAATAAGATTCTGCCGTATTGAACATGCATTACTCTATTTTTGTCCGGTCATATTTAGGGCACATCTTTCCCTGTGGTTCAGAGCCACATGTGTAACAATTCTATTTCCGCTCCCACCTGTCTCGAATACGTCTCGAACCCTCTACGCCTCAAAAACGCTTTGTATAGCTATTGAATCGCTCTTCGAAATATCTGCCCTTTTTTTTATAATAATTCATTTTCTTTTCATTCTTCCTCGCTGTAACGTCACCTCGCATATAACTCGGTTATTTGCATATGTTTGCTGTCGTACAGCTGGTTTTGCTGCTATACGCGCGCCCACGCTCTGTTACAACGCAAATACAGACGTGCATATAGTTTAACATAAAATATAACCAATAAATTGGAATGCGCTATAAATGTGTGTTTTTCTTAATTTTTAACATAACGGAACTTTATATTAATGGTTCAATTGAATCTGAATGCAACGGTAACAACTTCAATGCACAGAAATTAAAACAGTGTAAAATGGACTATTTTTCATGTTATTTTTCGACGATCTTTGATATGTTAGATTTAAATTCCTGTAGAGTTCCAACTTTTATAAGAAGTGACACGTGATGATCGGTCAATCTAGTGAAAGGTTTTTACATAAATGGGTGTAAATCCCTTTGGAGTTTTAATAATGCGACTGCTTGTAAATCCTTTAATAAAAAAAAGATACTGATAATTCATTAAAAAAAATGTTGTAAACGTAGCGTTCTTAGTTTTCGATTAGTGGATTTATATGTTAAAAATAATTTTTGACTAAAGACAGGATAGAATATAGATTTAAAAATATGAGGGATGTGGGAAAATAATTATATTTTCCGACAGCCATTATATTTTTTAATTTTTCATTCTCTCGACCTTTTGAAATTTGCGGTCTGTGTGAGCTTACAATGGGTTTATCAGGGCAAATAAGCTTCTAATAGGCAACACGCGGGTCACATGATTAGCATACCTGTTCTAGACGATAAAAGATGATAAAATAGATATACTGACGACTTAATGATGAATAATATTTTAGAAACATGTAAGTGCGCCGGCGGGTCCTGGATATGACCTTAAACTATATCCGATGGTGAGGCTTGCAGGTTTGCGGGCTTTGGGGAGTGTGGAGTCACCCTTTAATTACCATTGCTCCCAGGTCAACTCTGACCGGGAGTGGTAGTACCTGTTAGGGTGCCCAACTATGGGTTAAATAGTAAAAATTTAAAAGATATGTATTCTATTAACAATTTTTTCTTCAAAATAACTGGATTCGACATTAAAAACCTGAAAAGGGTTGATATGCCGTAAAACAAAATCAACCAACCAACCAACCAACCAACCAAGTGTGCCAAAACAGTCATTTGAAACAGACACACATCTATCTATCTATCTATCTCTTTCTCACTCTCTCTCCCTCCCCCCCTTTCTCTCTCTCTCTCTCTCTCTATCTATCTATATATATATATATATATATATATATACATACATATATATATATATATATATATACATACATATACATATATATATATACATACATATATATATAGAGATATATATATATATATATATATATATATATATATAGATGATTATATATATATATTTATATATATATATATATATATAAATATATATATATATATATATATATTTATATATATATATATATATATATATAAATATATATATATATATATATATATAATTCTAGATTAATATATAGATGAAGCCACCAATGAATTTTTTATGAAGCTCATACAAGAGTGCTTAATCCCGAAGTTGGACAAAATATACTTTTTTGTTTTACATAAGCATAAATACTACGCACGCACACACACACACACACACACACACACACACACACACACACACATATATATATATATATATATATATATATATATATATATATATATATATATATATATATATATGAAGTAAGGCTTAGAAAGTGTTCGATTTGCCAACGGAGGGAACACGCAATATTGCTTAATTAAAAAAACTTTTCGTATTTCTTGAAGGTACTCGATTTGAATGAAATTTAAAGTGATATAAGGGGCGTGCAATAAGTAATGCCCCTGACCCACTTACCATAGCAGTAGAGCAACGAAACTTGGCACAGTTATTAGTCTTTCTCTACATAGGAACCACCCAGAGTTATGCATTTCTCCCATCGTTTGATGCAGCTCTGGAGACCGTTTTTGTAGAACACCGGATCACTGCTCAACATTCAACAGGCTCCATTTCACACCTGACTCAGTTCAAACACCTGTTAGAAACCACAATTTGTTCAGAGCTGTAATTTGCCATATAACCCGTAGAGATATAAATCATTGCACATGCAAAATTTCAGCTAGATTAGACAACTGGAAGTGAGTCAGGGGCCTTACTTATTGCACGCCCCTCGTATATCTACCTATCTATCTCTATATATGTATGCGTGTATTTAACAATGCACATAAACACACATACATGCATATATATATATATATATATATATATATATATATATATATATATATATATATATATTTCTGATTGCGTTATTAAAGTTCAATGTATCAAATGTAATTTTAAGAAATATATTTTTGACGTGGCCTCTAATTAATGGTTCCACAATTTCTGTTAACTTTTTGTTATAATTTAAATTCGCCATTCGATTTCCCACATGTCAATAGTTATTGAAGTTTGCCAATGCGAGTGATACTTCTCAGTTAAGAAACACTTTAATATACGAATCTGGCAAACCTAACCATTTAAATAGACTAGGTCATCCGAAGTGAAGTTGACTGGCAATCGATTTATATTCATACTAGCAGGTATACATGTTCTTAGTTTGTTTAGCTGGCGGATTTCTTGGATGAATTATCATGTTCTTTGAGAGTAATCGGCAAAATAATCTAAATTAGTTGAAATATAATCCAGAGTATTCACTGAAAATTATTTTCTGTTTTGACAAAATATATTTCTAATATATTTTGGATTGCCCCCCTCAAGTTTATTTTTTAATAGTAGATAATAATGCAGTTCATTTTCTTTGCTTAATTTAGAAATCTTGAAAATGTCTGCGATTTGTCTGGTTGTCAAACAGCTATCTTATTCAACTACATCTGTTACTTGGTCACCGTCGATCATTTTTGATTGACTAGAGCGAGAAGCATCTCTTACTGAAAAAAAAAAACCCTTTTCGGAATCAAGCAAACTATTTCCGGAACACTCGTTCTGTTACACCGTTTCCCCCCATGTATTTTGACTATCTTTAAGCAGGTTGCTGAGAGAGAGAGAGAGAGAGAGAGAGAGAGAGAGAGAGAGACAAATATAAAAAAACGAGAGACAGAAAGAGAGAAGATTTTTAGATGTATATTGTTTATAAAAAGGTTAGTTAGGTATTTCATTTTTAGATGTATATTGTTTATAAAAAGGTTAGTTAGGTATATCATCTTTAGATGTATATTGTTTATAAAGATGGGTGGTTGGTGATTGAAGCATGAAGTCATTTTATTTTAATTATTACTAGTCAGGGTTCTCGGCGTTGCCCGGGTGTTTGGAGGTG
>NC_136507.1:14444803-14467303 GCF_053919585.1 Euprymna scolopes | reverse complement strand
GACCTCCAAAGTATGGAAATAAAAAAAATTAAAAAACAAAAAAAAAACGTTTACAAGGGTTTTTGATATAGATGTACATAAGAATACTTTGATAATTATGTTTCAACTTAAATCGGGATGGTATAATAAAATTGTTGGGTCTGCGTTCGCGCCTGTACTCCATGGAAATATGGCACACACTTTAACAAAAACTTTTCATATCTATTTGCGTAAGTGTACTTTGATAATTATGTGTCAGTTTGAAGAAATATGGTATGATGAAATTATTGGGTGTTCGTTCGCGTCTGACCTCCATAGAATGTAAATATGTCACAAAGTTTAACAAGTTTTTTTTAAATAATAACAATAACACCTTAACTTTAATCTTAATTCACATTAGCTTTTATTTATTGTTTTGAGTTGAATCATATTGTGTCGAATAAATTCACCTCATAAATTCACGTTCTTATTAAAGTGAAAGCCAAAAAAAAAAATCGGAGCTTTAGACAAATGCTCGACAAAATTTTGCATAACTCTGTTTTTTTTTTCCTTCTCCACCTTCACGTGGCACTCTTTCGAATAGATAAATAATAAAAAATAAGAACATTACTTGTTATCGTGTCGAAAGAAGGAAAAAATCTTGCTCACGTGATTACGTGTCTTTTTAAAAACATTTATATAACCTTTTATTTTTATTTATATATCTGTTTAAGCTTTTTTCGTCAGTGTACTAGAAGGAATTCAGTTGATTACAACCCTTTCTGCGTGTTCTTTACATTGCAATAGTACAACCCTGAATCCGACGGCGCAATACTACACCGTTCAATACTGTAAAACTGAAACGAAGCTGTTCTGCTTGAAAAGGGCGCCATTTTCTTCTTCTTCGTATTCATATCGATTCTTTGTTTTAAAAAGTAAAGTAATTATGTGTTTACTTTTTTAATATCCCATTTTGCTGATTCGGATTATTTTACTAAAGTAAGTAAAGCTTCATTATTTTTCAAACTGTTTTTGTTTCTTTGTTTTTCGATATTTCGTCGATATTATTTAGTAAGAGTGTTTAGCAGAAAAGCCAACAAACGACTACCTGAAAAAATATATATACAAGAAATAAATGTTACCATAGTCAATAAAAGATCAGTTCATGTTTTTTGTTGTTTTGAAATAGTTTTTAATGATCTTTACATTAAATAATTTCAGAGAAGCGAAATTAAAACGAAATTTGAGGCGATAACTACTTAAATGAATGTTTATATAAACTACACATGCCATAATCGAATATTCCTCAAGCACAAAATAACGGAAAACATTAAAATATGTTTATAAATATTCCTCACGTTGACGGAACTCTCTTAAATTGTTAACACAGAATGCTCAGGTGCCCCTCCTTTAAATTAAAAACGGGGCTCTCCATTTTAAAGTCGCTGCCATTTTATTTTTTTTAACCGGTTCGTGAAATATATTTTTTTTAAACTACTTAAAAATACAAATCAATAAGCTTTTCTACTATAAAAGTAACTTTTATTGACTATGGTAACATCTATTTCTTGTATATTTATATTATTATATATATAACATTTTCTCATTGTAAGGAAACATCATTTTGTTGGTCACTCTTGGCTACGAATGGAAACAAAGTTGATATAAAAAATATATTTTCGCGAAAATTATCTTTACTTTCATCATATTTTGCATAAGGTAAATTTTTTTAGTATCAAAACCTATCTCTTTACAGAACCTATCATACTTTCATCAATCACAGTCCATTTTCTGTAGGCTGCTTTTGAACCCAGTCAACGACGGGTACTTCTGCTAGTATATATATATATATATATATATATATATATATATATATATATATATATATACAGCCGCATTTAAGAGCTATCATACAGTAAAACACTTTGTTTATGAATGAGTGAAACTATTTGATCTAACACTTTCAAAGTTGTGTCCAATATTTCCAAGCGTCGATACTGTAGCTTAGTAAGTATGAACTAGATAGTTTTAATTGAAATTTCATGATTGAGGTCGGTGCTTGCCTAGCCGCATTAGGACTATACAGCGAAATAATCTGCCTATGAATGTCTGTGAAGAGAGAGAGAGAGGGAGGGAGATTGCTCACATGATAGAGAGATTCTCTTTTATCTGTTTTCTAATATTTTCTCCATATATATTTACACTTGTTATAACGTATCTGTTAATATTTCCTCATCTTCTCTGTTTTTCTTACTTTCTCTACCTCTCTTCTATCGTTCTTGCTCTCTCTCTCCCTCTCTATCTCTCTTTCCCTCCCTCTCTCTCTATCTCTCTCTCTTTCTCCATGCGTGTATGTCTGGTTGAGAATGTATGTATTTCTTTCATTCCCGTAGCATCATAAATGTATTAATATTAATCTCTCCATTTTCCACAGTCTCTTTCTCTCTTTCTCGCTCTCTCTCTCTCTCTCTATCTATCTATCTTCCTCTCTCTCTCTCTTTCTCTCTCTCTCTCTCTCTCTTTCTCTCTCTAATTCTCTCGAAGTTTGTATATATGCGCGGTTCGAGTGTCTATTTCAAGATAACCACGTTTCCAACGAAGCGTAACGAATCATAGAGTTCAAAGAGCCAAACATCGAATGACCCACGTTAATGGCGGGAAAAAAAGATGTTCATATTTTTTTCTTTTGTTGCCGATCAGTTTTTATTCTCTGGCAATCTTTCTCTACCGCCTCCATCTTACAAGATATTGTCAGATAAAAAAAAGTAATTGAAAATAAAAAAAATAAAGAATAAATAAAATAATGTCTATGAGTTAATCAGGGTGGGAACACGGCCGGGGATAATGCGTTAAAGGATTTAAAAATGGCTTCTGTATTGCGTGCGTAGGCCAAGGGACCGCGACCGCGCGAAAGAGACGGGCGATTATCGTCGAAGAAAAGTAGAGGGGATTTTTTTTTTTTCAGCGATGGGGAAATAGTATTGAAATAAACAAGGATTTTTCATTTTCATTTTCTTATCGGATAAGGTACAGTTCTAAAGCCGAACCGATTTCTGATTAAATACACAAATACGGAGGAAATACGTAAAAACCACACACACACACACACACACACACACACACACACACACACACACACACACACACACACACACGCACGCACATATATATATATATATATATATATGTATACATACATATACATATATATATATATATATATATATATTGAGAGAGAGAGAGAGAGAGAGAGAGAGAGAGAGAGAGAGGGAGAAATTAATTTTCTTTTGTGTACAAATCCTCGAAAGAAATATGGGCGAAGTCGCTGGATGGTTATAGCAAAATCGAGGTTCCGAGTTCGAATACAAGTATTACTGTTTTTTAACAGTTCTTTTAATATTAACTACACTTTTCTAGCCCTTTCTTACATCTCTATAACTGGTCTTTAGTGTGTCTTATTATTATTGTATCTTACTTTTTATAAAGTTTCACCATTTTTCACGCTAATTTTAAAACAACCCTTTTCAGTTGTCTGTCGCCCTTACGTTTGAAATTGCATTTAACTTCGCCTTCTACAATGAAGTTATAATATGATTCTTTGTCACGACTAAGTTTTAAATAAGATGTAATTTGTTCGCCGAGTATTTCGTGGAACGCCATGATTATGATATTGAAATTTGTCGTAGAAGAGACGAGACGCTCATTGGAGAGTAAGATCATAGCGGGATAGACACCATCTTTTATTAAGTTAGTGAATTGACGACGCAAGTTTCAATCGGGATAACATCACTGATGACTGAATAAAAAAACTCATCTGCCCGATACAAAAATAAAGGGACTTGCATTTGTTATTTGTGTTGAAAAGTGTTTCTTTCAGAGCCGGACTTTGCGGAGAGAATGGACGACAGGAAACGGACACGCGAACGTGATAAAGAAAAAGAAAAAAAGCAAGTTCGATCTTCATTTTAATAAAGAAGGCTAAGACAACAGCATATTCTTTTTCTTGTTTTGACTCTAAGGTATATATCCATTGATATCTGTTTTTATGTAGAGTGTTGTGGTCCTAGATTGATTAATTGTCTAACTGTGTCGGATATGTACTCGAGAATAGAAACAATAAAAAGAATACTCTGTTGTCCTAGCTCTAGTAATAAAACAACAATCGGTTCAAATATTGTAGAAACAGTAAACAAATTATAAACAAGACGTAGCACGCAATTATCTACCACGTGGCGAGCACGTTTATTTTATGTCAACATAGGCTAACGAATTATAAAATGTAAATGTAAATACAACACAAATACGTCAAAAATACAACCAATATTCGATTTTATGTCACGTATATGTGAATACTTTCGTTCAGTTTCGAAAGACAAAGGATACCCTCTGTAGGGGCAGCTGCGCGTGTAATAGTGTGTCAAGGGTTGCGCAATCCGCAAGACACTTCTCCTGAATCGGCAATGCTTGAGTCCAGTGGTAAGGACGACTGGAAACAATGCCGAGATAAGCGGAGAGTACATACAGCACATGGAAGTTCTAAAATGGTCACCCATCTGGTACTAGCCAGGCTTATTGTTGCTTAACTTCGGTGATCTGACAGGGCCCGGTATTTCAAACGTGATTATGCCACGTATGTATACACCCGTTATAATCCCATTCTCCACACTTTCGGCTATATAACAATGCTTGGACGATGGTTGAGGAAGAAAATGATAGAGATATTGCAAGCATCTTACGTTCTGAGAGAGCAACTATAAGATCGCTATTTTAAATGTAAGTTACCTCTTGTTGAAATCGTTGTCTACGCCGGATGATCTATTCGTTGTGCCTTTAGATACAAAAAGCTCAGTAACAGTAAACATTTTTTTATGACGTATGAATCAAAAAGATCTGTTTATGATCAGAAAAATGACACCAATGGAATTGTCAATAAAATTTAACATCCTTTCTACGATCCAATGTTAATAAGTACGAATTAGTTGAGCAAAGAACTACGAGACTCAACAAAATGTTGTGTCGAAGTAAAGTTCACTTACGATAATTATAATTATAATTTAATTATAATTATAATTTAATAATAATTATAATTATAATTTAATCATAATTATTATAATAATTATAATTATAATTTAATAATAATTATAATTATAATTTAATAATAATTATAATAATAATTATAATTTAATAATAATAATAATAATAATTATAATTATAATTTAATAATAATTATAATTATAATTTAATCATAATTATAATTATAGTTTAATAATAATTATTATAATAATTATAATTATAATTTAATAATAATTATAATTATAATTTAATAATAATTATAATAATAATTATAATTTAATAATAATATAATTATAATTATAATTTAATAATAATTATAATTATAATTTAATCATAATTATAATTTAATAATAATTATTATAATAATTATAATTATAATTTAATAATAATTATAATTATGATTTAATCATAATTATAATAATAATTATAATTTAATAATAATGATAATAGTTATAATTTAATAATATTTATAATTATAATTATAATTTAATAATAATAATGATAATAATAATAATCATAATTATAATTTAATAATAATTATAATTATAATTTAATAATAATTATAATTCCGTAATAAGGCTTCAGATATACTATATAAAAACAATTTTAAAATTTACTCGCCAAATATTTAATGAATTATTTTGGAGTAGTGATAATAATACTCAACATGTTCTTCTTGATCATTTGAAATATTAATTATTTTATATATTTTGATCTATCGATCTTTTAGAAAACATTTTTTAGCAATTTTGGTTCATAAGATTTTTTCCGCGCACACAAATAACAATCTTAACCTGACTTGCCTACTAAGTCTAAGTCATGAATGTCCGACAGTATTTGTATTATTATCGGTTAATCACATTGAGGGGCACTTTGCTGACTGTCTCATCAATAGGGAAGATGGATAAGACCTTAACTCCGCTAAACTACAACCAGTTGTAACTACCTAGGTTTTTATTCGTTAGATTATCTTAAATATAATATCAACTATTCTAAAAACAGAATAGGGTCATCACAGTACAAGTCAGTCATATACAGGTGTGCTTGCATTTCAAACTTGCATATTGAACGATAATAAAGTAATGGCTTAAACATGATGGGTAAGTCAAACATAAACAGCTGTTTACCAAATGTGATCTTATTATAGAAAGAATTGTGAATACTTATGCGAAAACACAAATACATGTACACACACATATATACCTAAATTAGTGAAGTTCTTACATCTTTTCGGACGAAAAATATCGAATAATTGGCCCAAAACATTAATTCCTTCATTCTCGACTGGGCACTTTTCTACCGGGAATAGTCGCTTTTTTCGCCGATATTTTCGAAGGGCATCCTTCTTTTCAATTGACTAGCCTTAATTTAAACCTACATCACTTCCGGTTTGGCGATGGGTGCAACAGCAAAGACGTCACGTTTTTGTTCACGTTCTTTTCCTCCTTCGCAGTACTGGTTCGAGCCTGCCTGCCTACAACAATTTTTTTTTTTTTTTGCTGAACACGCATCTCGAAACACCCGGGCAACGCCGGGCACCCAGGCTAGTTACTTATAAAATATCAATAAACGTCCTGACGTTGCTCGGGATTAAATACGGATCATTACTTTGTATGTTTTCACTATGCCAATAAAACCATATTTTCTTTGTTATAAGTTGCCTTTCCTTTCCCTTTTGCATCCTAATATAATCAAACGAAATGTTTAAAACCCCTATGAACTAGTGTCTTATCAATATGGTTTTTATTTTATTAAAATCTGATACACTTATTTGCAGTTTTAAAGGTGTTCTATGTTCATGAATCATTTAGATGGGAGAGAGGGGCATATAGAATATATATATATGTATATATAATGTAACGTAGAGATGTGGTCCAATTTTCATTGTCTTCCCGAAGAAATTTGATACATATGGTACAAATTTTATAAAAACAGGGTATTTGGAATTCTTAAAGAAGTTTTGCACTGATAATCCCCTTAAGATTATTAAACACTTTCATTGCCTTTTCCGGTGAATTTTACACGGTAATATACATTTAGATTTTGATGTAAATCTATATATCTATAAAAGTGAAAGTATTTGTGTGAGGACACTTCTCAACCTATATACTCAACGAATTTTTGATCGACAGACTTGAAATTTGCTATATAGGGTATTCAGAAATGTGTAAAACTTTTGAATCGGTTTTATTCAGAAAAGTAGACTGCTAAGAGATCAAAAGTGAAAAGTGGATACTTGGAGAGGGGGTCGTCGCAGTTTTATCTGTTCGTCATTTGTTTCACGCGGTTTGGAAACACTTTTTTAAAGAGCGTGGCAAGCTCGTCTAATCGTAAGAGTACTTGACTCACTGTCTTTAAGTTTTTGTTTCAATCACATCTCGACTACTTGTTTTTACTTACAAGAAGTGAACTGTTAAGAAAAAACATAATACCCTCATGCATATGTCTCAGTTCTTTTCTGTTTTCACTTTTTTTAAAGCATTTAACGTTACGCTTTATATCGGGCAACTCCAGGTACATGTTCGAGACTTTTAGAAACGCAGTCATACAAACACAAAAGATTCTGAATGCCAGGTTACCTGAATTCAAATGTTTTCTCGAAAAACAAACAGTGAGTCTACAAATTCGTTTTTTTACGATCGTAGTGATCGTTAGATGATGTTCTGATGCAAGGTTTTCATAATTTGACATGAACAATTCTCAATGATGCAACATGGTCATTTACGAAATAAACGTCTTCATGCATACCTGCGTTTTTTTTTATTTTGGTTGTTGTTTTTTGTTTTGTTTTGTTTTTTGGCGGAGGGGGGATTCTATTCATGTTCGCTGTTTCTCTTCGTCGCGTTTTATGAGCGAAACGTTTCGTCTAATAGTTATCGTCTGTTAAACTGAGACGAAAAAAACTTGCATGGAAGATACAAGGAGATGTTTGCTGAATTTTTCAAGGTCGGATTTGTAGAGAAACGATTAGAACGAAAGAGACTATCGCTATCTAATCCTGTTAGCACAAAAGAGGACCAACCTCGAGTCCAGAGCTTCCGATCTACGGCTTCCATGTTTCGCGCTAGTGGTGACCGTGTTTGATGGTGAAAATAATTTCATATACTTACATATATACACACGCATATATATAACGACAGCAATTGTAATACCCTACACTTATGATTGCGTCAGCATGAAACACTAGTGCCTGTAGGTATAAAAAAATAATTATTTAATTATATATATAAATACTGTTTGGCTGTGAAAATCAGTATACACACACACACACACACACACATATATATATATATACATATATATATACATATATATGTATATATATATATATATATATATATATATATATATATATATATATATATATATATATATATATATAGTCGGAAGAAACTTTGAGTACTTTATAGAAAGATACTGAAATAAAAAAAATCTAAAAAATAATTTTAACATGCAGTTTAAATTCGTGGAACAACCAGCAAAATCGAACATATGGCATAGTTAGCACTTGCGTAAGCAGGATTTCTTTTAGAAAATCCACAGTTATACAAGAGCATTCAACTATATAACGGCGAGAAAAAAAAACTTAACTTAAATTGTTAAATAAAAAAAAATAACGGGGATCATCAGCTGCTCACCGTGGAGCTGTATCGGAGACACACACACACACACACACACATACACACACATTTATATATATATATATATATATATATATATATATATATATATATATATATATATATATATGGTTGATATGTAGTTTGCTTGAATCATTGTGTGGGATAGGTATGTGAAAGAGATTTAGAAGGCTGTCACAATGCGAGGAATGAATTATAGTCGCTGTTGGTAAGAGGAGACGAGAACAAGTGGTGATTTACAAATCAATAAGTACATATATATATATATATACATATATATATATATATATTATTATTTATTTTTTTTACATATATACTTATTCAGTTGTATGGTAAAATGTCTTACAAGTAAAATCTCTTTCACATATAAATATATATATATATATATATATATATATATAAACATGTGAACTCCATCATCTCGACTACAGTCGAAAGATGATGATGATGATGATGATGATGATGATGATGATGATGATGATGATGATGATGATGATGATGATGATGATGATGTGAGAGGTGTATTCCCTTTTAATTTTTTCTCATTTTTCATCACTCTGTCTTCTGGCGAAAACTTTCACTTCTCCTTTGTATTGGTCTCTTCTTCCCGATTTTCTTCCTCGCTTTTGCTTTTTTTCCGTTTTTATTTTCTGCATTTTCTACATCTCATTTCAACTGTTCTTCTTTAATCATCTTACTGTCTCAACATCATCCTCTGATATTTTCTTCTTTGTCGTCATCTCCATTCATAAGAACATTTCATTCGAGTTCTTTTCAATAAACCCTGTCTCAACGCCGTTCAGATTCCTTATCAACCATTGTCGACATATTCAAGTATTCAACTCTGGCGAATGACCGTCTTAGCATAATTCCTCCATCAAGACAATTCCCAGATGATGAACTCTAGTCTCGATGGCCAACCTTTCCTCTGTTCTTTCGACCATTCCCCGATCTTAAACTTTCCGTTCCATTGAGTGCACGCGCGTGTAAGGGGGATGGCAAGGAGAGGGAGATAGTGAGAAGACGGGAATGAGACCAACTTATCACTGTCCCGCCCCCGTCATATGCTCTCGACTTTCTGGTTCAACCCCATTAACCATACCACCAACAGCCTAACACCAGATAGACGTATTCGACACCTCCTTTCTGGCCGAATAAAACTGACGGACCAATTCCCGTCACAAACTTACTTTCATTTTCGCTTTTACTTTCTCTTTCAGCACGTGCGGATATCAGTAATTATGTTGGGCAACCACCAATAAAAAATTAAGACGTTTTTTAGGGATTATAGATCCTATTATTATTATTATTATTATTATTAGTAGTAGTAGTAGTAGTAGTATTATTATTTGTTGTTGTTGTTGTTGTTGTTGCTGTTATTGTAATAAATTTGTTGTTATTATTTTATTATTATTATTATTATTATTGTTATTAATTTGTTGTTGTTATTATTATTATTATTGCTATTGTTGTTGTATCTTTTTATTAGCATTATTACCATCATTACTATATATCACATTATCGTGATTATTACAACGATATCATAACTGTTATCATCTTTATCGCTTTTATTATTGTTGTTTTTTTTTGTTAATATTATTATTATCATTATCATCATTTTTATTACTGTTATTATTGTCTATATCTTAATTAAAATTATCACTCTTAAAATTATTATATTTGTAGATATTATTATTTATGTTTTTTGTTTTATTATTAGCAAAGTTAATATTGCCATACTTATTATTATTATTTATATATATATATATATATATATATATATATATATATATATATATATATATATATATATAAAGAATTATTATTTAATTTTAATAAACCATTCACCTTAAGAATCCTTTGGTATGGGCATTGTCTGGTAAATGTAAACTAAGATGTATTCAACTCGTGTTTATGTAACGTTATCGATTTCTGTCCTTCTAACTAATAAATGGAATCAATAATGCAACTTACAAGATAATCACTCGTATTTCGAACACAGTTCAATAACGCAACTTACAAGATAATCACTCGCATTTCGAATACAGTTCAATAACGCAACTTACAAAATTATTACTCGCAATTCGAACATAGTTCAATAATGCAACTTACAAGATTATGACTCACAATTCGAACACAGTTCAATAATGTAACTTACAAGATTATTACTCGTATTTCCAACACAGTTCAATAATGCAACTTACAAGATTATTACTCGTATTTCGAACATAGTTCAATAATGCAACATACAAGATTATGACTCACAATTCGAACACAGTTCAATAATGCAACTTACAAGATTATTACTCGCAATTCGAACATAATTCAATAATGCAACTTACGAGAGTATTACTCGCAATTCGAACACAGTTCAATGATGCAACTTACGAGATAATTACTCCCAATTCGACCACAGTTCAATAATGCAACTTACAAGATTATTACTCTCGATTCGAACATAGTTTAATAGTGTAACTTATAAGATTATTACTCGCAATTCGAACACAGTTCAATAATGCAACTTACAAGATTATTACTCGCAATTCGAACATAATTCAATAATGCAACTTACAAGATTATTACTCCCAACTCGAACATAGTTCAACAATGCAACTTACAAGATTATTACTCCAATTCGAACACAGTTCAATAATGCAACTTACAAGATTATTGCTCGTATTCTGAACACAGTTCAATAACTCAACTTACGAGATTATTACTCCTATTTCGAACACAGTTCAATGATGCAAGTTACGAGCACATTACTCGGATTTCGAACGCAGTTCAATAACTCAACTTACGAGATTATTGCTCGTAAAACGAAGCTAAGACCACTCAGCTACTTCAAACAATATATCCTTTCGCGGAACGTACCACTTTATCTTCCAACTCAGTATATATTATTATGCGTTCATTTCATACGGCGTTAGTCTACGCAAAACACCGGTCTCGTTTAGAAAGCAGAGTCTACTCTACATATACAAATTAGAAAGCAGAATATGTAAGAAAAATATGAAGATACAAAAACAAAACATAATTAAAATGTTCACATCAAGCAATCCATGTGGATCGAATGAAACATAACTATGATACAGAGAAACAATCGGTCCTTCAATAACCTAATATGATTTGAGCACTGCGAGAAGATAACGCAACGGATATAAACCAAATATCTTCATTAAACCGAATAGAGCACTTTTCGACTGCTGATAATATTTCTGAAAACAGTAAGATTTACATTTCACGCGTATTTTATAGCGTAGTTTATAAAAGCTCTTACCCTGGACAAAGTGACCGGGTTTGAGTTTCAGCTTAAAACACTGCCATAGTTTTATTACACTAGAAAATTTAACTAAAAACAGTTTTAGAACTGATTTTCTGATGAATTTGTATATAATTTTTATCTATTAAAATAATTTTATTACAGTTTTAGTATGTACACTGCTGAGCAATTATATATATTTGTGTTTTTAAAATTGATATTTGAAAAATATGTATATTCACATATATAAGTATGCATGTGGGTGTCTATATATGCATTCGTATGTATATATATATATATATATATATATATATATATATATATATGCATACACATACATACATATATATTAGTGATGGGACGATTCCAATATTTTCCCGACTCCGATACAATTACCGATTCCATGCTAAATTCCCGATTCCGATACTATTACCGATTCCGATTCTTTATAAATCTGTAGTCATTAAACTATAAGATTGTTATTTCCCCCGATTTTCGTAAAAACACATGTTAGATATGCAGATATTTTCCCAAACGTTAAATTATACTTGTGGGGGATGATCTATCGATTTAAGCTTTACTGACAATTTAAAATCAATAAATATTTATTATTCTATCATTATTACCAGCAATGGAAGATTTTGCTTTTAACAAAATCAAATAAAAAAGAAAATTAAAAGAATCGTTTTGGCATCGGAAATAGGCAGCAATCTTTCCGATACCGATTCTGATACCCTCAAATCTTCCGATTCCCGATTCCTGATTCCTATTCTGATTAACCGTGTATGTGTGTGTGTGTGCGTGTGTGTGTGTGTGTGTGTGTCTTTGCGTGTGTGCGTTTGTGTGTATATTCTTTTGTGTACATATGTGTGTGTTAGTGTTAATTGAAAACAGAAAAAAATATTTTTAAACAATCATTTTATTTTACTAAAATTTAATTTTTATAATTTGCGCAAATGATTCAAATATTTAATCATTTTAGAAACGTCCAACACTCTCTATAACACCCTGTGTCGGCCAGTCGATCCGTCACGTTTAAGAAAGCATATTTACAGTTCTGTCACGCCTCAACATTCAAATAATATTCCTTGTGATAATCGCACAGATTGAATGGAAGCATCTTAAGGTTGTTCCCGACTTGTTTTCACCATAAGACAGCGATTTAGATCTGATTTGTAGAATGTTTTCCAAATTGTTCTTTTGTTTTTCGGGAATTAATTAATCTGCGAAATTAGGCATAATTTAATTAAATAATTAAATTAGATGAGCTTTTACAGCGCCAACTTTACTTTGGTTCGAGAATACTTTTTTCTTATTTATTTATTTCGCTACTTTAGTTTAAATAAGTAACGCTGGAACCTAATGAAATTAAAGGCTTTTCTTATTTTAAAAATCCAACACTTTTCTCCGCCATTTTCTTTTATAGTGATGAATATTTTTCACAAATCTACGCATTATACAATGAAAAATTCATATCACAATTTGAATAATCGTCAACATAAGTGTAGGGTGTTTATTTTAGAGGCGGGGATCTTTAAATTAAAATAATTCACAGAAAAATGTCTTATATCATACAAATATGTGGTTTATTCCAAAGATTAATTTTTAGCATCTATAATGTAAATGCAATTTCGGACATATAGTTCTGCAGTTTGCATGTATATGGCGTAATCTAAAGGTCAAATTTTCAAAACTGTACGCCTTAAATTAGGCTGTATTTTGGTAATAATACGTCGGACGTTGTCTTCCAAGTAGTCTACAGAGTCTGGATTATCAACATAGACAAGGGCTTTACATATCTCCGAAGAAAATAATCTCATGGGATTAAATCGCACGAACTAGGTGACCACTTTACGGATCCATTTTGTGAAATTGATCGTATCGCGCGCTATGTAGCTTTTGGCTCCATCCTGAGGAACCAGCATTATGAGTTGCGAAATGCAGTTGAATTGAAAATAACCGATAGTTTCCAAATCTGCAATTAAAGAAAATAGAGTTGTTAATTTAAAGTCCGCCGCCTGTAAAAAACGCTACATAAGAAGTTTTGTCGGTCGGTGGCGCAGCTCAAGTTATATATATTACTTTATATCTATTACTACCTTGTCAATAGAAAAGCAATGGCCCATGCTTTGCTATGTCAGAGCATTAATAGCGCGGTCGGCAGCATCATAGGAAATGAATATCTTATAGTTTATTGTATCATTTAAAAAGCAGTATTGTTAAGATTGTTTTAACTAAATCGGAACGAAGCATTAAAAATTAAAAAATAAAAGATGTTAATATTTCCTACTCCATATAAAATATTACGAATATGATACGATATTTCGAATCTTCTATATATGTCTTAATATCTAAATTGCTATTGGTCACTTTAATGTTATTTGTATTTAAGTAAAATGCTTAAGAAAATCGAAACAAGGGCCGTAATTTGTGAACGAATTTTATGTATTAGGTTGGTGAAAAAATAATGTCGTTTTTATATACATACTTGTACGTCAAAAAACGACTTTATTTTTGCACCAACCTAATACTATTGACCGAGAAAAGTAAATTTTAACAAAAGAAGCGATAATAAATTATCTTAACCTAAAATAGCCGCTAAATGTGACGTCAAATGGTTGTCTGCTATTTTCCCGTCTTTTTAGTAATTTGTTACGGCCAAAATTATATATTATAAAATATTTTTAGTTTTAGTATTGCAAACTTATATAATTTAACCAATAAAAAAATTTCTGTTTGTTTTTTATTATAAAATAGTAAATTATGTGTTTTGTAAACTGTGACTTTGTTTTGTGTATGTTTTTTTGTTTTTGTTTTTATATTAACATGTAAAAGTTAACAAACAATAAAGTTTCTATCTGTGCCTGTGTCAACACTAGATCCAAGTTTATTTCACGTATGCTCCTGTCACTTGTATTGTATAAAAATAACACTGCACTTTCATACACCTTATACATGTCAGACGTTTTTAATAAAGAGTATTGGTAAGAATTTGTTTCAACGGCATATAACTTAGACACTCTTGTCGCCGTCATTTTTATTGCCTTCGTTTGTTTTAATTATTTGAGGGAATATAATTTCATCTTATTCATATGACGGGTTTTAGTCTGTAAAATTAAACGGGTCTGTGAATTTTACACATCGGATTCTTTTTATTTTATTTTTTTTCTAGAAAAAATATTAAATTGGCTGGACTGTTTTTATCGTATCCAAGAAATATACCTCTGTCGGCTTTAATATTCAATTTACTCTTTTTATCTATATATGCGAAGCAAGTTGAACCAAATATATGAATTCTGCTAAAATTTATTTTTTTACCACAGAAAGATTCATATGGAGTTTTAGATAGCGTTTTGTTAAAGCACCTGTTCCGTATATAGGCTGCCGCCATTAGTGCGTATGTTCAGAGGTTTTTAGGTCATTTTGAATCCTTTACTTAATTTTTTCTTACTTAGAAACGAAGTGTTTACGAACATATGTAAACTAGGATAGGTCGCTTTTAACTGGTTTTTTTCTTTGCAAATCTAAAACGTTGAAGCAGAGAAAGTTGCACAGACATATGGGGAGTACAAATATTTATAAAATAGGTTTCTAAAATCAGCCGTTAATTGAGCTTTTGATTTTAAACATTTTCTACTTTGATATGCGGAGAAATACTTGTCTTTTTAAGACCTATGTGTCAAATTATTTAGTATTTTGCAGCTTCAGTCCTTACAAGGAGTGTGCTTATTTATTTAAATGAATTATATAATAACTGATATGCTAAATATTCAAAGATTTATAATTCTCCCATTCCCCAATAAAATTTATGAAACGCTGCATTTTACTTTATTGGGTTATAGCTGTAAAAATGGATGGAATTTTATGTTTTCAATGAAAAAAAGGGAAGTTCTAATTTTGTTTGGAAAACCAGTTTTAACATACTGCATAAACAAACGAAAAAATGTTTGATTACATTTTCTTCATATTTTTTCTTCAAAAAAACAGTGTTAATATGACTGGGTAATTTTTCATTTAACACCGGCATGACGTCAACATATTGAATTTTTTTCAATGTTTAAATTCGTTTGCTCAAAAAGCGATAACGTTTTGGAAAAAATATTTTTTTATTATTATTACTTAGGTTATTTCTCTGCATAACATAGTCATAATTTCAGAATTAAGCTACACTAATGTACACATAGCAATTATAATTTGGAAGTTGTGCCGTTATTTTTCGAAACAATGTGACAATGTGATTTCGGGGCCCATGACGCAATGGATGGAGGCGTTGAGTCTTTACGGTTCCAGGTGCGCATTGTCTGAAGAGAACGGATTCAGTCCTACTCAGTTAGCGAAAACGTGGTAAGACAACAACTATGGAAAGCAGTAATTACAGAATAAAGTTTCAAGACTCAGCATTCCTATCCCGTCGCGGTTAACCACCCGAAGAAGGCGATATGGTGTGTTGGTCAAAACATTATGAAGCAATAACAACTATGAAGATTAGCATAATAGTTTGCAGAAAAAAAATGAATACATAAATTATGAAGCCTCATCTCAAAGGATTAAAAAAAATTAAAATGATGAATAAAAAAGAAAAAGAAAAAAGAAAAAAAAGAAAAAATAGAAAATTAAAAAAATAAAAAATAAAAATAAAAATGAAAAGATAAAAAAATTTAAAAAAATAAAAAATAAAAAATTAAAAAATTAAAAATAAAATAAAAAAATTAAAAATTAAAAAATAATATATATATATATAATGTGAAAATATTTGGCGACATAAATTTGTGCTTAAATAATTGATGAATAAACCATATTTATATTAGATTTATTAAAAAATAACACGCATATCGAATGGAAGTTTTAAAATAAGTAATTTATATACTAATAGCAGGCTGCCCGGCATTGTCCGGTCATGAAATACGCTTAAATATGATCTTTTGATGAATGCAGATTTCGTATTTATTATTATACTAGTTGCCCGGGTATTTGTAGGTGTGTGTGGTTGGGGGGGGGGGGGGGTAAATCAGAACAAAAAGGAGACTTAACGATAGCGATTTAAACAAAAGATGGTGGGTTGGTGGCATTTGGGCTCTATAGCTAGTTTGGGGAGGTTGTCTGATCATACGTAAACAGAAACATGGGATTGGTTGGTAAACAAAAATTAAGCAGAGTACGACTTATTAAGGCATAATTTTTACGATATTAATACTCGATTTCGAATCTCACGTGAATCTAAAGAATCTTTTTTTTTAACTTAAGGCTTGTTTTATGAAAAAATTAACATTACATAATAAAAATATATGCACAACACGTAATCATTTTCTTAACGTTTATTATATATTTCTCTTAGTCTGTCTCTCTACCCGTTCTACTTTTATCCGAAACTACGGGTTCGATTAAGCTAAAATTTTGTAAAATCTTTTGTTACGATAAGGTGCAGCAAACCAATATTTACGCTATCCGTTAGCCGCACAATTAAGTGTTAATACAGATGAGTAAGCATTAGTTACTTCAATACCACATTTACTCTAGACGTTTTGTCGGAAACAATTAAGCCGATCTGGCTAAGGTTTTGCAAATATCTTTGTTATGACAAGATGCAGCGAAATATGTATTATGGTATTCGTTCGATGCAGAGTTAGATACTAATATGGATTCATGGCATCAGTCGAATCAAGTAAAGATTAGATACCCCGTAGCAGAAGACAAAGATTGGCGAACATTTCAAGTGACACCGGTTGTTCGACCTTAACATTTCCGTTGGTTGTTTGTGAACACGTCAAATAGCAGACATGGTCGAATGTTCGCGAACAAGATTTTTTTTTAAATATATTTACAAAACTTTTAAAGATTTAAAAGAAAATATATATTTACAAAACATTTTCTGTAATATTAAATATTTACAAAACTTTAAAGGATTAAAAAAAAAAAACTTTTATAATGTAAGTAATAAAACGGACGTATTTAAACAAAATATATTTAAATAAATGGGTGTCTTTCTGGGTGCGTTCTTTTTTATATATTTACAGAACTTTTAAATAAAACTATTAATAATAATAATAATAATAATAATAATAATAATAATAATAATAATAATAATAATAATAAATGGTACATTTATACGACGTGCTCGGCATATTATAAACACTCCAACCTCCTTATGTTAAGAACAGCTTTCTGAATAAACACCCCCAACCTCAAGAGCCGTTCTTAACATGGGGAGGTTGGGGGTGTTTATACTACGCTGGGGCAGGTCGTAAAATAATACCAAATAAATGAATAAATAGACGTTATCACTGAGAATTTCGGATGAGATCAATTAACAAATACTAATTTTTAGTTAGTATTTGTTAATTCATCTCATCCGAAATTCTCAGTGATAACGTCTATTTATTTATAAAATAAAATAAAATTATTATAACCAAACTTTTTAATGGCAAAAACAAATATAAAATAACTGACTTCTTTGGATTTTTGCGACAAAGATTAATTTTTATGTACAGTGTTTGTTTTTTTTTGTTTTTTTGTTTTTTTTTGCTTTTTAAATCTTTCTTTGTGCATTTTTAATACAATTCAATATTTATTTAAAGTGCGATGTATGTAGGTGGTCAGTGGAGGAGAAATCCTTCTAGATCGAGGCAATTTTATGCATAATAAAATCACAAGTATAAACAATCGAGATTTTAAAAAATATATTTTATTCACATATCTTTTATAACTTTTATTTTTATAAAGATGAAGTGTAGTATCACGAGTTACAAATCTTTTTATAATTTTTATTTTCATTTAATAAATAAAAACTTGCTATTTGCTTACTTCTCCATAAAGACAAAAGTAAGCACAAGTATGTTTAGCGTCCGGAATTTCCAGTTTCAAATGTTTTGTAATTAATATAGTTAATTCTTTTTTATTGTTTTTTTATTATAAATATAATTATTATTATTATTGGTTTTACTAAAAGTTCTGTAAATATATTAAAAAAACGCACTCAGGAAGACATCCATTTATTTTAATGTATTTTGTTAAATTTACGTTCGTTTTGTTACTTGCACAAAAAAGTTTTGTGTAAATAGAAAAAAGTTTGTTTTTTTTAATCCTTAAAAGTTTTGTAAATATTTAATATTAAAGAAAATGTTTTGTAAATATACATTTTTTCTTTTAAATCTTTAAAAAATTTGTAAATATATTCTTAAAAAAATCTTTCTCGCGAACATTCGACCATGTCTGCTATTTGACCTGTTTACAAACAACAAACGGCAATGTCAAGGTCGAACAACATGTGCCACTTGAAATGTTAGCCAATCTTTGTCTTCTGCTACGGGGTATTTAATCTTTACTTGATCCCACCAGTCTTTAGTGCAAAAATGAACACAAACTTAACCAAATTCGCTCATCAATTTGGCACAAAGCACTCATTCTAAGTCAACGAGCTATACATGTGCGCGTTTTAATGGTCTTTTATGATTCGTAAAAGCTGCCAAGGTCGCTGGAAAAATGGTTACCGCTCCAAAAGATATCTCACTCCCTCTACATGTACAATAGTTACATACGGCCTAAAATTTCTGTCGTCACATTTCGCCAGAAGCTGCTTGGAGGTCCTATTCTGCCTTGTCAGAGTTCAAAACCGGCTTCGAAACCTTGAAGGGGACGCCCTGTCTCCTATCTACAAACTCTTTCCCACAGAAGATACGTAGCGAGCCTGGTTTTATCTCTATTGTTATCTCCCCTGCAAAACTTTCACGAAAGCCACTCGTCTAGTTACAACCACTATCAACAATCTCCTCCACCCTCTATTAAAATCGAAACGCTTCTTTCCTACAATTGTGCGCATGTAGAATGCTGTTCCGCTGGCTTGCTTCCCAGATAAGTAAATAGTTGTGTTCAAGTCCAATGTAAACCAATTCACATTGGCCCCCTTCAATAATTAAATTCTTCACAATTTCCGCCACTGATAATCACTAGGCTGCTGTCTCAGTGACCACTGTGCACTCATTAACATTAATACTCGAGTGGCCTTTGAGCTTTTATAAGTGGTGACTCTGTCGTAAAATAAGACCTAATGAGTGATGTACGCATCATTCTATGTCGGATGATGCGTACGTCAAGGGTCGAACTAAGTAGAACTCGAAATAACACAAATGTTGGGCAAAACTAACTCTCATAAAAAAGATAGGAAAGTATGTTAGATGAGGTCAAAGAGGTCAAAAGTAGAGTAAAACATAGAGACTTTAGGGCATAACACATGACGTCATTGATTTCGGGGTTGATAAAGAAACACGAGTTGAGATCAGTCTCTCTATGGGAGTTTCGCGGGACACATTGCTGTGAGGAAAACTTTGAGAATCGCTGAGAGCGAAATGCTCCATAAGATATCTATTAACTCTGTCTACTCATTTATCTTTAATAAATTATTTAATTGAGTAATTAACTGAATACCGGTTTCTCTATCATGTCTTATCTGTTTCTCTTCATGAAATCTACATC
Source organism: Euprymna scolopes (assembly GCF_053919585.1). Classification (NCBI taxonomy): domain Eukaryota; kingdom Metazoa; phylum Mollusca; class Cephalopoda; order Sepiida; family Sepiolidae; genus Euprymna; species Euprymna scolopes. The sequence continues at coordinate 14,446,900 of NC_136507.1, read as the reverse complement.
AGAAACTTTTAGCTGTCTTTAATCAACTTTTCTAGCCACATAAAAATATTAGAAACTGAGACGTTACAAGTTGTGATAAAATGTATTATTTCTGCTTGTAGCCGGAACTGCTAAGATTTCAGCGAATAAAAACAATATGTAAGTGTATTCTTGATTCAAACTTATGTATTTTCACACTAAATGTTCACGAATATTTTATTCTTACTAGCTATAAAACGGTAGAAGCTAGGTAAAGATGGAAATTGACATATCTATGTACTGTACGAATAGAGCTCAATTGATGCCTCCGTTCAGTCTGGAAAGACAAAGGATACCTCCTGTAGAGGCAGCTACGCATATAGTTGTGAGGCAAGGGTGTCGCAATCCCTAACCACACCTCTCCTGAATCGGCACTGCTTGAATCCAGTGGCAAAGAGAAGTCCAGGTGTTATATAAGGGTTTCATTAAAAGTATTAGACGATACCACTGTGCGTATGTTACGTGAGTTCTTATTAGTAAAGATACGAGTCTTAGTGAGAGTTCTTGTCTTATTACATATGATGTTGTATCTTAGTGAGAGGGATGTTGTAAGACTCAGAGAGAGAGAGAGAGAGAGAGAGAGATTTTTGTTGTAAGCGAGACTTAGAGAGATTTATTATGTTAGGAGAGATTCTTATATTTTAAATGTTCATTCCTTAGATGCGTAGAAGAATAAACTCTTTGAGTGAGGAGACAGTGTTCACTGTTCGGACATTGTGTAGATATGATGATGTTGAGACGTGTATGTAAAGACATTTTATAACACAAATATATAATACAATTTCACTTTACTTTTTTGTAAGAATCATAAGACAAGACGAGCTAGAAATAATGCCGAGATAAGCGGAGAGCACATACAGCACCTGGAAGTTCCAAATCGTCACCCATTAAGTACTAACCAAGTTCAATGTTGCTTAACTTCGATGATTCAGGGTGTAAGCGGTGTGTCAACCTGATTATGCCGTATAAGACAAAGCTCAATGAGTGAGTATGGATTTGTATGCATTTAAAATTAAATTATATTAAACAATTTACTGGAAAAATAAAAATGAATTAGCAAAGAGATGTAAGAATAGAAAATATTTTAAAAGTGTTCAATATACTTCCCACTAGTGTTGAGACCCTTGTGATCAGATCTCACATGCGTTGGGTGGGCCACTTGGTTCGAATGAAAGATTATTGCCTGCCAAAACAAATTTTTTTACGGGGAGCTGGAAAATGGCAAGCGTCCTCAATACAAACCTAGGAAGAGGTTCAGGGACTCTACAAAGAATAATTTGAAAGTTTTACAAATCGAAATCGACACATGGAAAGAACTTACTTTACCAATGCCGAAGTGGCGAAAGCTTGTAACGTGAAAGTTGTGATGCTCTAGAGAAACGAAAGCAGGCCCACAGCAATCTGAAGCGAGAGCTTCGCAAAGCTTTAATTGACGGTCTTAACCATAGCACACAGAGCTGGAAATGCGACACTTGTCAAAAGCTGGCTACGTTAACCACCTTAAGTCGCACAAAACGTATGTGACCAGTAGTTTAAGAGTTTATCGGTTAAATATACACATACAAATAATTGCCAATATTTATTTGGAAAATAGTTAAGTTATAAAATAGTATAGTTTAAATACTGAAGTTGGGCCCTGTTTTAAGAATTAAGAAAAAAAAAAAAGCGGTCAGCATTCCGATTTCTGGTTGTGAAATTTTCTGATGATTGTCTTTGCTCAACGATTTATGGGCACCTAATTTCCTTTTAATTATTATGTTAATTGAGGTAGCCTACAGGTAAGATTCTAGCCCACGGGTTTAAAGTTGACTTTGTGACTGAGTTCAAATCTTCCGACCAACATTAATTATCTCTTGATACACTGATGATTGCGGAAGCATGAAAAACGTAAGTATCAAACTAATTGTTTATATACATATATATATATATATATATATATATATATATATATATATATCCCGTCACATAAATTCTAGCAAGTAAAAAACGTGTTTTTCTATACCACGCAATTTCTAAGTGGCTTTGTATTTTTTTTTTTAGTTAATTTCTTCTGCTTTTCTCAATGAAACAATACGTAAA
>NC_136507.1:14422303-14439803 GCF_053919585.1 Euprymna scolopes | reverse complement strand
CTCATCAGAAGAAATCGCAACAATCAGTCCACCAAAAGAAATTAAAATGTGATACGACATTGTGAGAATCCGAAATTTGGAAGAGAAGCTGCAGTTCTCTTCCAAATTTTCGAAAAAAAAATATCAATCGAAAATTTATGAGAAGGTTTAATGAAAAAAGATGGAATTGTAAATAAGTCCGCGTAAATGCGTTTTTAGAAATAAATGTGGTTATAAAGAAAGAAAAGAAAATACGCTGTAATTGTCGTGTGTGCGTGTATCCGTCGACTGTAGCCGAGTAGTAGTAGTAATAGTACCAAACGCTGTCGCCTAGCTAAGCAACGAATTGAAAAAACGCTGTAATTGTCGTGTGTGTGTGTGTGTGTGTGTGTGTGTGTGTGTGTGTGTGTGTGTGTGTGTTCCTGTGGGCGTCGACTTTAAGTGAGTAGTAATAGTAGTACCAAACAATGTCGCTTAGCAACGAACTGAAAAAAATGGCCGGTTATTTGTAATGTGCATAGTAGAAAGAAGCATAGCTAATATTAGGTGTCGATACTTGTGGGAAACATTTCGATGCAATACCTACCCTAAAACATTGCCAGACACAATGAGTAGCTTTGTGCAGAATTTCATAAACATCGGTCCAGCGATTTTTGAATCTATAACGAACGAACTCACAACACAGTTGCATTTATATAATAGTGTAGATAGATATACTGCATAAATTAAACTTGCTTTCATCACTGAAAAATACTTTTGCCCAAGTTTCATGTCCAAATTACATACCTGGTTGCAAACTCTAATATTTTCTTCTTATTCTTCGAAGTAACAAGTGGCCCTGTCGGTGGGGCATTAGAATACGCCGACTGTCCCCCTGCAGAGGGTAAAAGTCCCTCGATGGGGGTTCTGGATATGACCTTAAACTATATCCGATGGTGAGGCCCCAGCTTGTGGGCTCTGGGGAGTGTGGAGCCACCCTTTAATTGCCATTGCTCCATTGTGGATTTGAAATTTTATATAAACAGTGTTCAGACATGCAGCAAGCTTTTTAATCAATTTTTGGCGAAACTCTATATATATATATATGTAGTCATCGAAACTCTAGCTGCCAAGAAGTCAAAGTTGAAAAAGTTAACCTTTACTGACTCTTCCAAACTCCTCCGCCAATTTTGGGTCTAAACAATTTTAGATATAGGTTACCTGGGCATGAGTTAAACTTTTTAATATATATATATATATATATATATATATATATATATATATATATACATATACACATAAAGTTATGAACAGTAAATAGTGTCCGGGCAAAGCCGGGCTGAACTACTAGTATATATATATAAACGTAAAACTGTCTGTCTTTAACTCTGTGTGTATATTTCCCTATTGAACTACTCTGTCAATTTTCAGTTTACATACTCGAGATTTAACATAAGGGGTATTGAGATTTGGGAAAATCTTTTTAATCGGGTTTCCGGCTAGAAATTTGGCTGTCCAGGGATCAATGTTCAACGATTTGAACTTTGAAAACTCTGTCAAACTCTTCCGCCAATTTCGAGTCTAAACACTTGAAATTTTTGATGTGGGTGTCTTGGACATGGATAAAACTTTTTAATTGGATTTAAGCCCAAAACAATAAATATTAGGGGTCAAAATTGGGGTCAAATTAAGAAAAAAATTACCCCTGCAGTTTCTACCAAATTACTCAGGCAATTTTTGATCTAAATATTTGAAATTTTACATTAAGTGTATTCAGATATAGGTCAAGTGTTTAGTCGATTTTGGGGCGAAAATTTAGCTGTCAAGGGGTCAAAGTTCAAAAGATTTGACCTTTGCAGTCTCTAGCAAACTATTCATGCCTTATTTTGTTGAACTATTTGTTTTTGATCTAAAAAAAAATCAGTTTTTGATATGTCTTTTTTGTTAGAGCCAATTCTCTTTTCCTCATGGAACTTTACCTAGCACTTTTCAGAAGATCGGATTTTACATTGGCCAAAACGTTGTGAGGGCAACATTCAAGATGAGAACAACAGTTTGAATAATACAAATGATAAAAAATAAAGTTTGTACATTTTGGGACACATTCTCGCCTGATATTGTTATTATTACTCTTGTTTCTTTCATATAGCGTCAGTCAGTGGAGTAGAGATCCGGATATAATGTCGATGTGGAGATAATTATGAGTAGATTCGTGCAGTTCTGCTATCGTTGCGATCTATTTGTGACACGGTGTATTGTCGTGGTGAAAGAATGTTTCTTAATTTTCGGCTGCTTTATTCGCGAATTCCTCCTTCAAACACACCGATGATGTTTCATATTTTATTTGGCTTATCTTAAAATACGGACGCTGAGGTCCTGGATATAACCTTAAACTATATCCAGTGGTGAGGCCCCAGCTTGCGGGCTTTGGAGAGTGTGGAGCCACCCTTTAATTGTCATTACTCCCAGGTCCACTCTGACCCGGAGAGGTAGTACCTGTTCGGGTCCCAACTATGGGTTAAATAGAAACCGACTTGAAAATAACAAATGTATTCTATTAAAAACATCTTTCTTTAAAATCTTTGGATTCGGCATTAAATATACCTGAAATGGGTTGATATGCCGTAAAACAAAAACAACCAACCAACGGACGCTGACGTTTGCGAATTTAGTCGATTTCAGCCGCTGTCATCTGTTGTTGTCAATTCAGCTGATTGCCGATTTGATTCCTGATTAAAAGTGGTTGATCCATGTTTCATCTATTGTCGCATATTTTACTGCATTGAAACAGTCACAAACAATGCGCTGAATCGTCGATGCGTGGTTGTTTTGATCGATTCTGATCAAACGCAACACCCACTTTGAACAGTTTTCTAATTCAGAAATGCCTGTTCAGAATGGTGAATACTCGGCCTTCTGATATCTTCAAATTCTTAGCTATCTCAGGCAAAATAACCTTACGATAGGTCAAAACAGGTTTGTGAAGTGTTTTTATGTTTTCCGGTAGAATTACCCAATTTCGGCGAGTTGAGCGTTTAGTATCATCTGCGTATTTATGACAGCGTTTAAAGTCAGCATATCACGTATTCACCGTTGTTTTCTGCTTTTTGGACGATCTGAGAGTTTGGTGTAACTTGTGTAGAGTAACCTATGACATTTTCACTGTTATTTTCGATGTAGAATACTTTGAATAACACTTATCAATCCATTATTTTGCATGAACAGTATTTTCGGCATCAGAAAGCAATACTTTATCGTAAAAGAAAATGCACGTTCTATTGTTTTAAAAATTATAACAGTAGCTTAATATAAATAACTGTAAACGGAAAAGACATTGCTAACCTATCTTTGCTCTATCGTTAGTTTCATGGCAAGTGCCCGTCTGCGTTCCCATCTATGCTTCCCTTGCCGGACTTTCTCAAAAATTACTCGACTAGCTACAACCACTATCAATAATTCCCCCCCACTCTCTATCTGCGCATAAATCCAAACTAAGATTCCATAAACGGAAATTCTTTCATTTAAGCTGCCCGACTTTGGAACACTGTTCCGCTGGTCTGCTTCCCGGTCAACTAAAATATCGTAACCTTCAAGTCCAATGTAAACAAGTTCTTGTTGAACTTTCCCATTAAATAAGTTCTATCCAACTTATACGATTAACAATTACTACACTACTACCTGACATTCATTAACCCTTATTGCTGTATTACCCTGTGCGTGTATATATTCTAGATATATATATAAATATATATATATATATATATATAAACATGTATGTCACGAGGATCTTATTAAATGTGAGTCTGTTCTTCATGCATGTATTTACTTGTGGTCGCCTAGTATTAATTAAAACAATTGTTTTAACATGCCTCCAACGTCATCAAGAAAGGAGATTTCCAATATATTGAGACAGGGTTCGAAGTTAAAGTGATAGAGTCACAACCAGGGAGTCAAGTCGGCCAAACTGGGAGCTGACACCCTCTTGGAGGCGAAAGGCGGGTAGATACTGTTATCATCGTCATGTGTTTTGTCTGTCATCTTGTAAACGAACTTTGTATAACTCCCCTTCCAAGTATCATGTGTCCGTTCCGCTATCATCATAAGTGAAGTATCTCCCCTCTATATATGTTAAAAGAACTGTAAATATCTCTCAGTCTCTGTTATAAATGCTCTTGTTATGAAATGTATCCCGTCATCTGTCAGACAGAAGAATCTATACACTCGACGATATACACACTTCTCATATATTTACTAGCTGTGTATATCCGGCGTTGTCAGGTAAAACGCATATTTCCGGGCTGAGGGTTTATTCACATATTATTTAAGATACACTAAACATCCTAATTTGTTACGATTTTCTTTACGGGCCCACCCGAGTGCCCGACGCTGACGGTCGGTATGCAATGCAAGTTTTCTAGACATTTTCCCCATATCTTACCCTGAGCTATGCTCATCCTGCGAATTAGCTGGAAAGCTCTTAGCAAAGAGTTTAGCTTTGTCCGATGCTAACGAGATTATCTCAGACCCATTGATGATGTTTAGGATAAAGCACACACTTCTATTCAGGAGCCTCGTTGTTATTTGCCAAAACCACCTCAGTAAAAATAACCTACCCCGCGATTACGATTAACGAATCTCTCGACGGGGCCTTCCATTTTTAGGGCAATTGCTCTTCACATATCAAAGGCCTTTGATTAGATATGGCATAAAGGTCAACTCCACAAAACTCCAGCTATGGTATAGCTGGAAATGCCTTCTTAATTATTAAATCATTTCCCTCTGATAGGTTCAAAAGAGTAGTGGTTTGTGGGCAGAAATAAGCTCACGGTGTTAATGCCGGAGTCCCTCAGAAGTCAGGCTGGGCCCAACTATCTTCCTGATCTACATCAATGATCTCCCAAATTAAATCTTTCGTAGACATTTATGCTGACGACACTGCTATCTATGGTAAAACTTAAAAGGCCGTAAACGACCAAGTTCTCTCTGATTCTCTCTTCTCTTATCTTGATCATGTGGTGCAATGGGGAAAGAGGTGGCTGATCAAATTTAATGCATCTAAAATCGAGCTTCTATCTTTATATCATCAACGCTCTGCTTCCCATCTGGCATCAATTGAAATGAATGGCTCTCGCCTTGGGGAGGCTCCATGCTTTGACAAGCTTCTGGGTCTGACCTTTACTCCTGATCTGAGATGGAGCACGTGCATCAATTCTGTTACCAAGGCTGCTGGAAAAATGGTGCGATCGTTCTACCGCTCCAGTAGATATCTCACTGCCGATGCAATTCACTACCTGTATAAGAACCAAGTACTTCCAAAAATGATGTACTGTTGCCACATCGGGGCAGGAGCTGCTGGAAGCGACTTATCCTACCTTTACAGAGTTCAGAACAGAATTCGTAACACAGTGAGGGATGCACTTTCTTGCAACCTCTTCCTCACAGAAGAGATGTTGCGAGCCTGTCTCTACTTTTCTAGCAAGTGCTCGTCTGGGCTACAATCTATGGTCTACCATTGCCTGACTTTCACAAAAAACACTGGTCTAACTAAAACCAGTATCAATAATTTCCCCCCTTCTTTATCTGTGCCTGAACCTAAATGTAGATTCCATCAACAAAGCTTCTTTCTTAGAACTGCATGCTTGTGGAGGTCTCTTCCGTTTTCCTGCTTTCCAACTGATTACAATATGGTCGCCTTCAAGTCCAATGGGAACAAATTCTTGATTTGCCACCCCCTTAAGAAATCCAATTTACCAAATTTTCACTACTAACGATTACTACGATATTTTCCCATAGATTTCCGTACACACATTAACCCTTATCCTCGACTAGCCTCCGGCCTTGATAATCGATGCCTCGTTAGTAAAAGATATATATTTTGGAATTTTGGAAGCATAAAAAACCAGAAATTTTCATCTATGGAATTTAAATAGGGCAATAAAATATCATGGCTTAAAGGCAAATAATTCATAGGATCAAAGAAAATTACTGTCGTTTTTAAACGCAACTGATATTGGTTATAGTAACAATTAAAACTAGCAGGACTTGTGGAAATGCCACAGCAAACTCATTCATATGTAATATATTGATGTTAGCATTCTGCACATGTTCAGCGTAAATAGAGACGCTCCGATATTATTATAGCTCTTTTGTTTAAACTGCAAAAGTATTTATCTAAGATAGCAGGGACGCCCAGGTCGTAAAGTCCGCTTAAATATGAAATTTTAATTCTTGCAGATTTCGTATATATTATTATAGAGCTAATGTTCTATCGATTTTTATATATTATAAAGTTGCGATTTCCAAAAAATATATATCCATATGACTTGGGTACATCAAATTTAATTGAAAGCGGACCAAAAACCTATGAATGTATATATATATATATATATATATATATATATATATATATATATATGCATGTTGTGCATCTTAGTGCATATACTACATTTCTGGAGGTGCAATTTAGATCCTTTTTTATTTTGAATGTTTGTGCTGGGTTTTTGAATGTGTACGTGTTACCTTCTATTATTATGTCACATACTCCACATCGCGTGTTGTTGCATTTTGTAACTCCTTTTGTAGTATGTGGGACGAGTTTTGAGGAAGTTAGGATGTGTTTTAAGTTTTTGGGTTGGCGTTTGCTTTTTATTATTTTTGTTGTTTTAAGTATGTTGTTTAGTTTGTCGTTCTGATTGAGGAGGATAAGGTTTTTTGTTATCTGTGTGAATAGTTCTGGGTTGTTTGTGTTGTGTGTAGAGACGTATGCTAGAATTTGTTCTTTGTTGTGTTCTTTTGGGGTTCTTAGTTGGTCTATTGGAATTTTTCAGCCAGTTCAATACCTTTCTGTATTAGTGGTAGTGGGTATCCACTTTTCCGCAGTGTTATTTGTAGTTCATTCAGTCTAGTTGAACGGAGGTGTCTGTCTGTTACTATGGTGCAGACTCTACGTGCTAGGGAGTAGAATATTGATTTTAGACAGTTTTTAGGATGGTTGCTTTTGAAGTGGAGGTATTGTTTAGTGTCTGTGGGTTTGTGGTAGATGTCTGTGATTATGTTGTTGTTTTTTATTGTTACTAGGATGTCTAGGAAAGGTAGTTCTGTGGGGCTTTGTTCTTGTTTGACGTTTATTTTTGGGTGTAGATTTTGTAGCAAAGTGTGGAGTTCTTTGATATCCCCCCCATGAGGTTCTCCAGAGGATAAAGCAGTCGTCTAGGTATCTTTTCCAAGATTTTATGAACAGTGTTTTTATATTGTGCCCGTACTTTTGCTCTATCCTTTCATAAAGGGTATCTTCTAGGAAGGCGAGTGTAAGGGTGGCATATGTCGGTGCCATTTTGGTACCCATTGCTGTGCCTAGTATTTGGATGTAGTTGTCTTTATTGAATTGGAAGGAGTTGTTATTGAGGATTATGTCGATGCTATCAATCACGAATTGTTTATTGAATCTGGGGTGTAAAGTCTGTGTATGTTTGTCACTCCAATATGCGATAGCTTCTTTTCCTAGATTGTGTGGGATATTGCTATATAGGCTGCTAACGTCGAATGTGGCTAGTATGGTCCCATCGTCTACTGTTTGTGGTAGGAAGCTAAGGAAGTGTGTGTTATCTCTTACAAAACTTCTGACTAGATTGGTGAAGGGCTGTAATAGTATATCTATTAGGTTGTTAAGTCTGCTTGTTGGGCATGATGGTTCTGCTACTATGGGTCTGAATGTGAGGTCGTAGGGGTTTGGGGTGCTTATGTATATGTATGTATATATAACTTGTCTGTCATCAACTATAATCGAAACCAAAACCAAAACTTATAAAAATTCTTGAGAAAATGATTTTTAAAAAAGTATAGATTACTGGAGTGTCATCAGCTATAATCGAAACCGAAACCAAAACTTATGAAAGAATTCTTAGTAAAATTATTTATTATAAGAGATAGAAGTCAATAACAATTAAACGACTCGGATATAAGAGTGACACACGCGCTATCGTATTAATATATAGATTAAATAAAATGTAAATTAAATTAAAAATAAAGTAAATAAATTAACTTCATATAATATTTCTAAATAGAATACCTAAAATACTTATATTACTAATTTGCATGAAAAAATAGAGCTACTTATTAAAACAGATGTTTTAATGTTATATGCAAATGATATCACCTCTTAAGTATATATTTCTTTTGAATGAATAGTACATATAAAAATCATGCAGGAATAAAATATATAATTTTTGTTTTCAGTATTAAACTCTATGAAGTGGTGTACCTTCTGTTTATAACTGAACCACTGTGAACAAAAAAGAAAGAGACAGGTAAACAACTTTATTATAATATGTATTTACTAATAGTTCAATCCGGTTTTGCTCGGGCACTATGTACTCTTCATAACTTTATGTGCAAACGTATATATACATTAAAAAGTTAGACTCATGTCCAGCTAACCTACATCTAAATTGAAAATGTTTAGATCCAAAAGTGGCGGAGAGGTTTGGTACAGTCTGCAAAGGTCAACTCTTTCAACTTTGACCTCTTATTAGCAAAATTCTCGCCCAAACACTGATTAAAAAGCTTATTGCATGGCTGAATACCCTTTATATAAACTTTCAAATGTGTAGACCCAAAATTGGCTGAATAGTTTGCTAGAGACCGCAGAGGGCAAATCTTTTGAACTTGGACCTCTTGGTAGCTAAATTTTCGACCGAAAACCAATAAAAAGCTTGCCCTCTGTCTGAATACACTTCATGTAAAATCTAAAATATTTCGATCAAAATATGGCTGAGTAATTTCGTAGAGATCGCAGAGGTCAACTTTTTAAAAACTTTGACTCCAAATTTTACTCCTTTTACTAATTGTTTTGGGTTCAAATAAAATTAAAATGTTTGATCCATGTCCATGTAACCTACCTCTAAAATTTCAAGTGTTTAGACCCAAAATTGGCAGAGGAGTTTGGTAGAGTTTTCACATGTCAAATCGTTGAGCATTGACCCCTTGACAGCCAAATTTCTGGCCGAAAACTTATTAAAAAGATTTTTTCTAAATCTCAATACCCCTTATGGAAAATCTCGAGTCTGTAGACTGAAAATTGACAGAGTAGTTTGGTAAATAAATGTACACACACACACAGACACACAGAGAATTTCACTTTTATATATAAACTAGAATTTCAGCCCGGCGTTGTCCGGGTGTTTGGAGCAAAAAAGAAAAAAAGTCAATTTTTTAAAACTTTGACCCCTATTATGACCCTTTAACATTTATTGGTTTGGGCTCAAATCAAGTTATCAAGTTAGATCCATGTCCAAAGAACCTATATCTAAAATTTCAAGTGTTTAGACCCAAAATTGTCGGAGGAGTTTGGAAGAGTTCTCAAAGGTCAACTCGTTGCACTTTGACCCCTTAACAGCCGAATTTCTGGCCGAAAATCGATCACATAGATGTTCCCAAATCTCACTATCCTGTATATCAAACTTCGAGTCTGTAGACTTTTAATTGACAGAGTTATTGCGTAGGGAAATGTACACAGAGAGACACATAGACACGTTCACTTTTATAGATATATAGATAGATATACGTATGTATATATATATATATATATATATATATATATATGTATATATGTATATGTATATATACATATATATGTATATATATGTATATATATGCATATATATACATGTATATGCACATATATATGTATATATATGTATATATCTGTATATATCTGTATATATATGTATATATCTGTATATATATATATATATATATATATATATATATATATATATATATATATCTGTATATATATTTATATACAGTATCGGCCATAATATAAGGAACGGAAAAAAATTACAATTATTCATGTATATTTCAAAAATTAGTGCATGGATTTTTCTGAAATACCCAGAATAAACAAATAGAACCAATGTCTATAAACTAGTACCAAAAAAAACATTACGATTCAATATTGAGAAATATTTTAGTTTAAAATTATATCTGTGGATTTATCCTGACCAAAAGTTAAGGAACGAAATAGAAAATTTATTTTTAAGAGACTAAACTTTACATAAAAATAGCTAGTTTTTAATATTGGAACTGCTGCAATAAAGAAAAATGGCGTCACCGACTCGCAAAACTCTGTCTTTCCAAGAAAAAAAAATTAATTTTAGACAATTACAAAGAAAAGAAATCAATTTCAACAATTTCTAATATCGTTCGAAGATCAAAATGTGTTGTTCATCGTGTGATAGCTCGATATAAGTGTTGTGGTGGCACACATTCATTTGCATATGTGGATAGTAATTACAAGTAAATAGGAAGACTCAGTTAGTCTGAGTGTGTGTTCACCAGAAACCACCGAAGGCCGCCGAGAGCAGATATGTTTCTCCAGCAAAGACTCTCTTATTTGACACCATTATGTAAATATCCTGTAAATATACCTTTTCCTAATACACTTCTTATTTGATCTACCTTTGTTTGTTGAGTCGTCATTTGTATTGCTTTCTACGTCACTTGTTTCAACCTGCAAACTTAACAATAAGAATAAAAATACATTAGAAGCATCCCCTAAAATCGGCATACCCCATAAAACGTCTCAAAGAGAAGATAGGATTATGGTAAGGCAGGCTCTTAGTGACCGATTCAAATCCGCACTATCAATTTCTCGTGATTTTAATGAACAGACTGGGAAAAATATATCTAGAAAAACTGTTTCTCGACGGTTAGCAGCTACCGGATTGCATGCCTGGGTGCCAGTATCTAAACCCTTGATCTCCAAGAAGAACAAAAATAGCCGTTTGAAGTTTGCCCATGAGCATGTCGTCTGGACTGATGAACAATGGGCTAAGGTTCCCTTCAACGATGAATCCAAGTTCAATTTGTTTGGATCTGATGGAAAGAAGCATGTACGGCTAAAGCAGGTAAACGATTATCCTCCAAATGTGTTAAAAAGACACTTAAATTCATAGGGGGTGTGTAATGGTGTGGGGTATGATATCTTCGGAAGGAGTTGGCCCTCTAGTTCGAATCTATGGTAGGGTTAATGCGGAGACTTATAAGCAGCTCCTTCAACAACATTGAGAGCTTACGCCTTTCACCTAATCAGCCAAGCATTTTTATGCAAGATAACGCCCCTTGCCATAAAGCTAAAAAAAGTGATAAGTTACCTCGAGGAAGAAGAAATAAGAGTAATGGACTAGCCAGCGCAGAGTCCGGATCTGAATCCGATAGAAAATGTTTGGAAAATGATTGGAGAAAGAGCACAGAGGAGGAATCCCAAAAATCAAAATCATTTGTGGGATTTATTGAAGGAAGAGTGGGAAAAGATAAATCCTGAATTTTGCAAGAAACTAATCCAGTCTTGTGGTCGAAGATGCAGTAAGGTCATAAAGAATAAAGGGATGTTCACTACATATTGAATGAATTTATTTTTTAAAACATTTGCATTAAAAAAAACATAAAGTTTCTATTTCGTTCCTTAACTTTTGGCCTGGATAAATCCACAGATATAATTTAAAACTAAAATATTTCTCAATATTGAATCGTAATTTTATTTATTTTATTTTTTTTTTTGTACTAGTTTATACACATTGGTTCTATTTGTTTATTCTGAGTATTTCAGAAAAATCAATGCACTAATTTTTGAAATATACATGAATAATTGTAATTTTTTCCGTTCCTTATATTATGGCCGATACTGTATATAAATATATATATTTGTAAATATATATATATATATATATATATATATATATATATATATATATATACATATATATAAATATATATATATAAATATATATATATATATATAAATATATATATTTATATATATATATATATACATATATATATATATATATCAGGTGGGTAAAAAAATAATGTCGTGTCTTGACGTTCAACTATATATAAAAGTCGACATTATTTTTGCACCAAGCTTATATATGGAGAGAGTGACACAGAAAGAAGGCAATAACAAATAATCAAGTAATAAGAAATTACGATAACGAATATACATACGCATATACACTGCGGAAAAAAAGAGATCAAGAAAAAAAACATTTCTTGAAGAGAGACAGACAGAAATTTTCTATTACGTAAAAAGTAAATACCTAATATCTATGTGTGTGTGTGTTCGAAATAAAAAAATAAAGCAGAACGACTCCGGCTTGCAACCAGATTTCATCAAATCTAGAAGCAACTCTTGATGCTTTCCATCTGAGAATATTAGTTTTTTTTTCTTCTTATTTTTTTTTTAGACGAGTTGGTGATCGACACATATGCAGTTCGGGCATGGAGTCGACTTCGGAGAACCTGGCTAAAAAGTTGTACTTTTTTCGGTCGTTATTTATTTATTTATTTTTCATTCATTTATTTAATTCTTTTTTCTCTACCCCCTTAGCTTTCAACGTATTTTTACATCTTATTTTTTTATGCTGCCTTTGTCTAAATTTATTAGGAAGGATGATAGAACGATACAAGCTTCCAGCTATCAACTTAGATGAATCAACTTTTTATCTATCTATCTATCTATCTATCTATCTATCTATATATATATATATATATATATATATATATATATATATATGCATACTAGCAGGTCGACCGGCATTGACCGGTCGTCAAATACACTTAAATATATTTTGATTAATTCAGATTTCGTATTTATTATTATATTATCTTTAACCCAACATATAATAATGATTTAAAAGTTTAAAAAAAAAAATTATTCGTGCGCCACCACCGAGAATCGAAACTAAAACTTTTGCATAAGATCTACTTTTTCCTTTGACGTTAATGCCTGTGCTATGAACACATGTTTGCTGCGAGGCTAAAAATTAAAACATGAACTAATAGCTGTTACGCATGTATATTCGTAATGCCGTCGTTCGATTTTCACCTAAGATTAACCATACTTTTTTTTTAATTTTCACACATTCACACCGATTTTCCCCGGCTAAAACCAAAATATAAAGTTTCGCATGCGTTCGAATACCCTATATATAAAGGTTCATGTTTGTAGACCAAAAACGGACAAAGGACTTTGCTAGGCAAACATTTTCAAACAAATATACATACATAAATATATATAGAAAGAAGTTTGTGTTTACTATAACCTTTTTACACAAATATTACGCAAGCCTAAATTATGTAGAATATGTACATAAATATGATCACATGTACTAGTAAATTAAAGAGGATCATTAGGGCTATGAACACAGCATATTCTTTACATTGTTTTTACTCTCGAGTATATATCCGACACAGTTAGACACAGTTAATCAACCGAGAACCATATCACACTATATAAAAGCATATAAGATAGCAATGGATACACACGCGAGAGTCAGAATAAGGAACTAATAATAAAGTTTTATTTTCTTTTTAAATAAATTGAAAAAATGTTTTTTTAATATGAATAGCAATACACAAAAACCAAATTCATATGATTATAGATGTATAAATAAAAATATGTTACTCCAACGCATCACGCGAGATTTAGCAATAAAAGGAGTTTGTTTTTTTTTTCGTTTTTTTTTGTTTTTTTTTTTCCTGAACAAAATTATTTGAAATATCATGGTCGCCTTAGAAGAAAATCCATCATTCTGTAATAAGTATGGCTAGGATGACATCATTTTTCATTATTTTAACTCTCGAGTATATATCCGTTGATATCTTATACGCTTTTATATAGAGTGATGTGGTTCTTGGTTCATTAATTGTGTCGGATATGTACTCGAGTCAAAATAATGATAAGAATATTCTATTGTCATAGCCCTAGTAATAAGTAGTCGATAATTATGAGAAATGATAATAATTTATAGCTGAAAAATCAAATTACTGACTGAATTCTATGATTTTATACAAAGAATTTAGTAATATATTTAGACATATAGCGAAAGAAATGGAAAAGCGTTTTTTCACACAACCTTCATAATATATATCACTAGACTACCCGTGACCCGTTGGGTCAGTATATTATATTAGCTATAGAATTAATTTATGAGCGTAACACTTCTGACGTAAAGAAAATAGTTTTTGTGACATAACAGAAACATTTCTATGAAAGTATATTAAAATGAAAAAGAATATAGATAGATTTCTGTTTATAATTGTTTATTCTTGAAAAAAAACTTACAGCCATTGAATTATAAGTGGTTTGCCATACTTATAGGTAAATGTGCACTAAACAGATACCGTAATACTTCGAGTTATATTCAAATTTTGATATATCTTTTTTAAATGAAATTATTTGTTGAAAGTACAGAATAGTTAAAAACACTCTCCCCATGTTAAGAATGGCTTTTTAAATATAGAAAATGAAAATAAAATATAACTTTTTCATTTATTTTAAACAAACATTCACGACCCATTACAACGGCGACCCATTGGATCAAATATTTAATTTGTGTCAATAATAAGGTCAATAAAACTAATTAAGACAATGTGGAAATGAACGATGTAAAAAAAAGCAGAAAGTATTAACAATTGTTTATTTGGATAATTTAAACACAAAAAAAACATTTGGGACGCTGAAAACGTACACAATAAAACAATACGTTTTATTGTGTTGATTATTTATTTGTAAAAAAAAAACATTTTCGGGGTTATTTTATTTATGTTGGTAGTGTAGAAAAAATGTATGAATGTTTTTAAGAAAAGCGTATTAAAAAATGGAGAATAAATTAAAAGAAACAGGAAGAACGTGGGTAAATCGCCGTTGTAAATTGCTCTCATAGTTGTCACCGGGTCAAAGTTGATTTATTTATAAGAAAATTGCGACAGTATAGTTGTAAAACAGAATAGTTACAAAACATTCCTACCCTTCCCATGTTAAATAATAATTTCTAAATAATAACGCTAATATTTCAGTCCGCATGTCAAATTCTGCAAAAGTAACAATTTGTGTTTATTTGTTTACGCTGTTATGGGTTTATGTTTATGTACACATGCGCAACCGGAAGTCGTAAACTGGATGTGTGGTTACTACACTAATTACAAGGTCATTTTAGTTTTATAATTATATAGATTAAGGCCCGTACGCTGAAAATGACGCCATCGCTGAGGTCCTAGCAAGCAAAATCTATCGAATAGTCAGATTATCGGTAATTGAATCCAAAAATATTACGTAAAGCATTAGAAAACTTAAAAATTGCATTAAAAAAGAGAAAAATACGTAACGTTATAGTTTTTATTGAAACTCATTCAACATTAATAAAAAGAAATTCAAAATTTGTTTTTATGCGTTAAAAGTAAGCATTTCGTTGTTTCTTGGATTTTAAAGTTCAGTTACGTTTGAAAACAACATTCAATATTAATAAAAAAAGAAATTCAAAATTTGTTTTTATGCGTTAAAAGTAATTAAACATTTCGTTGTTTCTTGGATTTTAAAGTTCAGTTACGTTTGAAAGTTACGTCCATTATTTACTTATAAATTACATTTAAAAAGTAAAGAAAGGAACGCGATTCGATTTATAGTAAAATGGAACATTATTAAATATATAAAGAAAAATATGAATGTAAAATTACGTCTGATTAAAGCAGAATACACTCAAATGTTACAAAACATGAAATATGAGTTTAGACCATAAACAAGATTTTAAATAATCAACTTAAAATTAAACGATACATATTTTTAATTAAAACGAACAACAATGTATTTTTGGTCCCCCCGACAAAAAGAGGGTGAACCTGTAGATTCACACTTTTCCGTTCGCCCGCTCGTCGATTCGCAATTTTCTCAATAACTACACCTTGAAATTTTTTGAAATTTTGCACAAACATTAAACATTATATCAGTAAAAAAAGTAACAGAACGGATTTTCTGGGTAAACACCGGTTGCCCCCTAAGAGTGTCTTTCGGTTTAAAATGGCTAAAATTGACAATTTTGTGCTTATTAGAAAAAGATTGATGCCTTAGATTTTTATAAACCTTTCTGAAAAGTTCTAACTGATTTCTATATAATTTTGTCTGTTTATACTTCGCGGTAACTCTTGGATGTGTCCCAGGAACTCTTTTAGGGCTAATAAAAACACTCTATTTTGGGGACTATTTTACCAAATTTGCCCAAAATTTTCTGTGCATGTCTATTTAGAAGTTTTGCATGGTGCTAAACACAAATTAAAATATGTTAAAATCTTTGGGACTTTTGTGGTTAAGTCGGGCGGGACAAATGATGGACTAAGTTATTTCTTTTTTGCATGGTGCAGAACTCAAATTTAAATATATTAAGGTCTAGAACTGCACCGTTTGTTCATTTTTACTAGGATCTGGGGACTTTTGGAGCTAAATGGGGGGAAAATGCTGGAGTTAGTCATTTTTTATGCTTCGTTCACTGTGCACTTGCGGGGGACCATGCATGCTTTATTTGTTTTAAATAAAAACGGATCGGATTGTTAAATCAAAACGAACAAATATATATTTTTTAATCAAAACGAACAACAATATATATTTTTAAATAAAAACGAACAATTATTTCTATTTTTAAATCTAAACGGACAACAATATATATTTTTTAATCAAAACGAACAACAATATATATTTTTTAATCAAAACGAAAAATAATTTCTATTTTTAAATAAAAACGAATAAGAATATATATTTTTTAATCAAAACTAACAGCAATATATATTTTTTAATCAAAACGAACAACAATATATATATTTTAATCAATACGAACAACAATATATATTTTTTAATAAAAACGAACAACAATATATATTTGTTAATCAAAACGAACAACAATATATATTTTTGAATCAAAACGAACAACAATATATATTTTTAATCAAAACGAACAACAATAAAAATATATATTTTAATCAAAACGAACAACAATATATATCTTTTAATCAAAACGAAATACAATATATATTTTTTAATCAAAACGAACAACAATATATATTTTTTAATCAAAACGAACAATTATATATATTTTTGGATCAAAATGAACAACAATATATATTTTTTAATCCAAACGAACAACAATATATTTTTTAATCAAAACGAACAACAATATATTTTTTTAATCAAAACGAACAACAATATATATATATTTTAATCCAAACGAACAGCAATATTTATTTTTTAATCAAAACGAACAACAATATTTATTTTTTAATCCAAACGAACAACAATATTTATTTTTTAATCCAAGCGAACAACAATATTTATTTTTTAATCAAAACGAATAAAAATATATGAAAATTGTGTTACATAAATTATTTAATTATTCTCCTTTGGGATAAATTCGATATAAGAATGTCGAGTAAAAATTTAAATACACGTTATTTTAACATACTTTCAAACTGTCGGGAAGTTGAGACGATTGATCTCATAGTAAAGTAAATATAATATCTATGTCATTATGGGGAGATTTAAACAATTTTGAAAAGACATTTTTTTCTTGGAAGCAAACCCGAGACTTAAAAAAGATAAATGTTGACAGAGAGTCAATGTTTTATTTAAGGCACTTAATTTATTGTATTTACTTTTCTTGGAAGGACCCAAGAATTAGAAAAAAGAAATTTTTAAAAAAGGTCATTATTTGAAGTT
>NC_136507.1:14247303-14417303 GCF_053919585.1 Euprymna scolopes | reverse complement strand
TTAAATATTTTAGTCAAAGAGGTTTGTTAAACCTGGTTCAGAATATTAGTATGAATTGTGGAGTCCATGTTGCCCTCACATATGTACAACAGTCCAGCGCCTGAAGAACCCATGCAACCCCAAATCATAACGCTTCTTCCTCGAAATTTGACAGATGGAACCAGGCAATCTGGATAAAATGCCGCTCCTTCCCTACGGCGAACATAAACTGCTCCAATCCGTTCAACAGGCTAGAGTATGATTTTGTTCAGTCCAATGAGGTACACTCTCCAAGACTATCTTCTTTCTGAAACGAGGGCAGTTTATTAGTAAAAAGCAGAGGCAGCTCTACCTAGGAATGCTAACAGGATGTTCATTTTTTTTAGCTATAAGCCAGATATATTGCGGGCTAGACATTGTTCCATCGTTTTTTTTGTTTTTTGTTTTTTTTTTCATGGTGAATACTCATATGAACTTCAATCCATGCCCCTCTTGCCAAACTTTCACGAAAAGCACTCGTCTACCTACAACCACTATCAACAAATTCCCCGACTCTCTATCTGTGCACAAATCTAAAGGCACAATCTACGAACAAAGCTTCTATTCCTAGAACTGTCCGCCCGTGGAACTTCGTTTTGCTAGATTGCTTTCCAACTGATTATAACAGCATTGTCTTCAAGTCCAATGTAAACAAGTTCTTGTTAGTTTGTCCCTCCAGATAGTCTGATTCTACCCAATTTCTACCACTAAATATGACTGTTGTCGCCGTAACCACTGATTACCTCTATATTGTCGAGTGTCCTTTTGTAAAAAAACATCGTATTTTTTTTTTTTTTTTTTTGACCAGGCTGAATGCAAATGAACGATAATGTTGTACCATCTTTGATTATGATAAAACATTCTTCTTCCACGTACTCTGGGTGTCATACTTTTAGAATATATTTGCTGATAAGGTTCAATGACCATAACACTAGATTTTAGTAAACAAGAATATACTAAACAGAGACAGACTACAGGACGAAGAAGAAAAAAAAAGAAAAAAAGAGACAGTAGAGGAAACAGCTGAAGAAAAATAAAAGAAGAAGCAGCAAAAAAGAAAGAGAAAAAGAAGAAAAAGAAAAAAGGAAAAGAAAGAGGTAAGAGTAGTAGTAGTAGTAGTAGTAGTAGTAGTAGTAGTAGTAGTAGTAGTACAAAACAAAGAAGAATAAAGAAGGAGGCATGAAAGAAAAAGAAGATATAAAAGAAAGAAGAAAGAGATATGGAAGAAAAATAAGATATAGAAGGAAAGAGAGATATAAAAGAAAAAATCATAGAAGAGAAAGAAGGAAATATAGAAGAAACAGAAGCAGAAAAAGAACGCGAAGAAGAAAGAAAGAAGAAAAAAGAACAATAGGAAGAAATGGTGCTAAGTAGGAAAAAGTAAATGAATAAGCAGGGAAAGCAAATTAAAGAAGAAGAAGAAGAAGAAGAAGAAGAAATAGAGAATTAATGAAGACACTTGATGCATGTGTTATCTAAAAATACCTGGGAATTCTTGAAACAGACACAATCAAGTCAACAGAGATGAAATAATAAAAAAAAGAAGTCAAAATACGTTTGCTAACAATAATATCGTGATTTAGATTCGCGAAGTACACGGGATCATCGCGGTAGCAAGTCAATGAATTCTCTAGATTCGAAAATAAGCCAACTATTTTTTTTCTTATTTTTTTTTTTTTAACAAATCGCCGTAAACTGGGTTCCATTTTCTAGTATTAACTAAATAATTGTGGTTGTCTGATTCACCAAAGAAGGGATAACAATCAATATCGTATTACCTAGATCTATCAGGAATCTCTTTGTAGCAGTTTTCGTTATTAATGATAAGTTGTGTATCTGTTTACGTCTTTCTTAATTAAATTGGGTACAAGAATAATTTTTAAGAAAAACATATAAACATACATACATTTTTATGGTATATTTACCCGTTACGGAACAAAAATCTTATTCTAAAAATCACGTATATTGACGAAGTCGTTTTCTTGTTTTATGTATAGAAAATCATATTTTTATGTTTTTTAGCAATTTCCTATTAATTGCAGCAATTATTATGCAACTTTTGATCTGTATTTCTGGAAATCTTGTTAAGGGGGAGATAAATAGTGATGGATTTTAAAGATGGCGTACCGACTTTCTTCCTCGTAAAATTTGATTTTCGGAAGATGATATCTTCATTTCATGACGAGTACGTACATTATAAAGATTTATCTGTATTTCATGTTTTATTTTAATAAGGTTGAACCTAAGATTTGCAACTTACGTGTCCCTATTTTAAAATTAATATATTGTTAAAGCATGTAATAAAGCGAGATGTGTTGGCGAAGCTCTGTGCTCCTCAAGTGATTTTGGGTTTCTTGCATTTTTTACTGTATCCATCTTTGGAATTCTTAGATATATTCTGTGTTCTAAAAGAAAGCAACTCTTTTTTTCTTTTCTATTCTTTTTTTTTTTTTTTTTTTGATAGTTTTCTTTTTTTTAATCAACCCTTGCTTATCCACAAAGCTATTTCTTGGCTCATTTCAGTTTTCGATTGTCTCCCTTTTTTTGTGTGTTTCTTGTAAGCGTTGTTATCATGCGTCCCCAATCTTATACTCTTTTTTTTTTTTTTTTAGATTTGTTCACGCTTTTTATTTTTCTCATTTTTTTCTACCATTATTTTCCCAGTATTTTCTAGCTTCCCCCCCCATTTTTTTTGTATGGGTATGCAGGGGTTACTCTCAAGACCCGACGCACTCACCCCCAGCATCTCTCGGTTATCTCTTTGCTGTTACTATCATTCGCACAATAATTATATTTATTTGCTTTCTGCTGCTTTAATCTTTTCCCGGTTTACATAAACGGCTGGCTTTTCTTTCGTTGCAAATAGAAAACTGTGCAATCGACATTAAGAAACACTAACTCTTGTTATACCTATCTTACAATGCAATACAATACAATACAATATATATATATATATATATATATATATATATATATATATATATATTGAGGCAGATGCCTGTCTAGCCACACTGATGAGCTGTGAAACAGTACTATATGCGGATGACTATATATATATATATATATATATATATATATATATATATATATATATATATAGTTAGCATTTGTTTTTACGGTAATCGAGAAAAATAACGACTCTATATTTACATATTTAGAGATTTATAAAGAATTGGAATTGACAGTATCTGTTTGATTTTGCGCAACGAAACAGATACTGTCAAGAATTGTAAATGCCAACTGAATTAAAGGAATGAATTATAAGATTGTCAACATCATGAACTTTGGAATATAGACTTTTGTCATTCATTCACTATATATATATATATATATATATATATATATATATATATATATATTGTATTGGTAGTAATTATTTGTTTGTTCGAAACAAAATATATAAGTGTATCCACCAAAAGAGTGCTCAATATTTAGACAGAGCCAAAATAAGTGAATTTAGTTTACAAACAAATGGCTACACATAAGCATACATGCTTAAACTTATATTGAAAATGGACACTTAAATATGATGTAGTCCTAGTTATAAATTGGCAATGTTTGAGTTGAAACAGCCAGAGATGTCCTTGGCCTGACGAAGCGATTCCCTTACTGGGTTTTCGCTGAAACATGTATGCCTATGTGTAGCCATTTGTTTGTAAACTAAATTCACTTATATATATATATATATATATATATATATATATATATATATATATATATATATATATATATATATGAAAGATGAGAAATAAAAATTTTATATAACTTTATTATATTACGAGCAGGGAGAACAGATGTTGCCCGGGATTGAATGATAATCAACCAATGTTTCACACGCCCATATTTTTATTGTCATCGAAATCAGTAAAATCGCGCATTTTCTTTTCAAACAAATCGATTGATTGCCTGCTCTTATTGGGGACCCATCGCAGTGCACAGGGTGGAAGATTCACATGCCTCTCGCTGTTACTTAGTTCACAGTACATTGCAGTCTACATTGCACTGTAGAGGACCTACTGTTGATTTTATACAATTATTTTATATATATACTGGTTTGAATTAAAGTTTAAAATAAAAAAATTTAAAGTATCATGCTTCAATTGTGCTCTAAACAGAAACATTCATTCTGATCGAGCCCCTGTTATATCAAAGCACTTCTTGATGATTTTATATGCATACCCTTACTGCTTGTGCGGTGATGAAGCTTTGCATTTAAGCTTAAAATGAAAAAGTTAAGTAGTATGGCGCAATTGAAAGATGTACTCTCAGATAAAGAGTCGTTGGCCATTGCTATTGGTGGTAGAGAATGTTTCTTGTAATTATTGAAGGAAACTAGTTTAGTCTTGGCGAAAGTGAACGTGACCATCCATTTTTGTCCCCATTCCGCTACAGATCGGAGGTCATCCTCTAGTGTTTCTGCCATTTCTTTAGATATGTGTTCATTTGTTTTCCTGTCGTGCCTGTAATAGAGTGTAGTGTCATCAGCATATATACCCATCTCAGAGGCAATTTTGTCGGTGAGGTCATTTATGAATATTAGGAACAACAGAGGTCCAAGGATAGACACTTGGGCACTCCCGCATTTATATCATATTGTTTAGATGTACGACCGTCGAGGACAACCTGGATTTTTCTTTTATCTAAGAAGGATTTAATTATGTTAAGTATTCTACCAGTGATACCGTATGATCTCATTTTCCTGAGGAGACCCTCATGCCATACCCTGTCAAAAGCCTTAGATATATCTAGAGCTACCGCTCTGCCCTCCCCGGCTTTGTCCAGTGAGTGGTATATACGTTCAGAGATTACAGTTAGGATGTCTGCTGTGGCACGGGTTTATCTAAATCCATATTGTTGGTCAGCCAGAAGTTTAGCATCTGTAAGATGATGGACTAGATCATGGTTAATTAAGGTTTTACATATTTTGGCAAAAAGTGAGAAGAGGCTAATGGGGCGATAATTCAATGGGTCCGTTCTTTCGCCAGAATTCTTGAATACTAGTACCATATAAGCAGTTTTCCAACAGTCCGGAAAGCAAGATTCATTAAGGCATTTGTAGAGTTTGGAGAGAACTGGAGCTACTTCAGCTGAGCACTTTTGTAATAGCACAGCTGGGATGAGATCGGGTCCACATGCTTTTGAAGTGTCAAGGTTTTTTATGATAGCATGCACCTGAGCACGGGTGATTTTCAGATCGTCTAGCGTGGCGTCTGTCCGCATAGGAAAGTCGGGTAGGGGGTGGTTGAGAAGGTCCAGTGTGGAATTTGAGGCAGACCGACTGGCACGCATGTTAGCCTTCTCGGTTGCTGAGCAAACAACCCCGTGATTGTTGGTTAGTGGGGGAATTCTTGATTTCCCATTATTTACTACACTGTTGTAGATTTTCCAGAAATTCTATAATTATTTCTACCATATATTCCATCGATCTTATTAAGCTAGTTTTTATCTATATTTGCATTTTCTATAATTCAGACCTTTCTACTCTTCTGATGAGAAGACTCTAGCTTCAAAATGCCATGGCCTAAACAGTGTTTTTTTTTTAATTTTACCTTTTTATTATTTTTTTTGTTATTATATGATATAATGAAGTTTATATTACTTTTATTCCATCATTTGTTTAAAATATTTGTTTGCTCCTCTTAATAGCTTTGGGGTTATATCTTGATAAGTTTGGGTTTGTTAAAATATTCTTTTATAAGATAATTGTATATATATATAAATATATATATTTATATATATCGTCATCCATATACAGTACCGTTTCGTCGTATCACAACTCATCAGTTCGGCTTGACTAGCACCTTTCCCCAACCGTAGATTGAATATACAACGATTACGTTGATAGCTCTAACCACTGGACTTAATTAATACTCGTAAATGATTAATCAAATATCTATTAAATAAACATCTTACCAAACTTTTAACAGTGCTCTAGCTGATAGTTTGTTTTTAAACAAACAAACGGCGAGTTTCGCTTAATATATATATATATATATATATATATATATATATATATATATATATATATATATATATATAGTAAGTTATAAAATGTATATGGCGATTAAGCTACACTGAATATTCCGCGTTTCATCCACTCTAGGATTCTTCAGGCTTATGCGCATAAGCCTGAAGAATCATAGAGTGAATGAAACGCGGAATATTCAGTGTAGCTTAATCGCCATATACATTTTATAACTTACTAACTAACTCTACCTACGTATTGAGCACTTTTGAAGTAAATACTTAAAGTTTACGCATAAATCTATACTTTCGTATATTAATTTTATGTGAGTAAAATAAGTAGTTATATATATATATATATATATATATATATATATATATATATATATATATATATATAATCCCGAATACTTTGAGTAAGTTACCTACCCGACATCCTAGGAGACCAATATATTATGTTAGTTTATATATACATAATTATTGCGCTACTCTTGCTGCATTTTATCTAGATTTGAAACCGTGGTCACAGTTAGTGCAATCCGGTGCCCTTTCTAATTAGATCACAGTATCTCACCAGAATTACTGGATATTTTCTCTTTCATAAACGTGTACATATTAATTTTGCTTGTAATTTATTTATTTGCAATGAAGATAGGGTTCATTTATCACCTCAATGTATTAATGGATACATTGTCGTACCCTATATATAAGACATTTATATATTATGATGCCGGATAGCAGTAACCCTGATCGTTTCGAATCTCGCAAAAAAATTTAGCTACATTGAAAGACCATACACTTTCCCCCCTCTCTTTCAAAAAAATAATTAAATATATATATGTGTGTGTGTGTGTGTGTGTGTGTGTGTGTGTGTGTATTATATATATATAGCATTATCACGTTGACACCCCGATTTTTGTGAAATCACCGATGTTGAGCAACAGTGAGCCAAATGGGTGACCATTTTGGTATACCAGGCGGTGTATGTGCTCTCAGCATTGTTTCTAATTGTCCTGAAATTTCTACTTACACTTGTATTAGCAGTACCGACTCAGATATGCAGTTAGAGATTGCGCAACACTTGCCAGAAAATTTAACGGGCGAATTATAGTATTATTAGTAATGTTTCCTGGTATTCATCGAAATCGACGGACAGACATCACACACACGTACGCACACACACACACACACACACAGATATATATATATATATATATATATATATATATATATATATATATATATATATATATATATATATATCGAGGAAAATCAATGCAAATATGTGAAAATTAAAAAAATGAACTCTTCGAGGTTACGGTCGAACGACGGTATTAGGAATATGCATGTGTAACGTAACAGCTGTTTGTTCATGTTTTAATTTTTAATTTGCAGCAACCATGTCTTCATAGCTCAGGCATTAACGTAAAAGGAAAATGTATATCGTAAGCTAAACGTTTTGGTTTCACTTCTAGGTGGTATCGTACGAGTCGTTATTTTTTTAAACTTTTTAAATCATTAACATATATTGGGTCCAACAGACTATAATAATAAATACGAAATCTGCATCAATCAAAATATTTAGCCCATAGTTGGGGCCTTAACAGGTACTACCACTCCTGGCCAGAGTGGACCTGGGAGCAATGGCAATTACAGGGTGGCTCCACACTCATCAAAGCCCACAAGCTGGGGTCTCACCATCGGATATTAGTGTACACACAATAACCCTTATCCCCGAGTGTCTCCTGGGCCTTGATAAGTGGTAACCCCCATGTAATATATATATATATATATATATATATATATATATATATATATATATATATATATATATATATATATACTTTAAGGTCATATTTAAGCGTATTTTACGACCGGGCAATGCCGGGAGGCCAGCTAGTTGATAAATATATACCGATTTTCAGTTTCTGTGAGGCATGTTAAAAATAAGTCTAAGAAGGCACTATCTGTTTCCAGGTCATAAAATACGCTTAAATATGATATTTCATTTTGTCCAGATTTCCTATATATCGTAATAGAGTCAATTATCTCTCGATCATCTTATATGATATTGATGATATTGTACTCAATATAAAGTCGTTGTTTCAGTAGAAAAAAATGGGACAGAAGCGAAATCGAAAGCAAAAGTTAAAAGCAAAAATGGAGACTGGCAGACATAGTGAGTTTTATAAATGAATTACTTTCAATATTCATTGTTTAACATTCAGGTTTTCGAATAGGTTATTATATGTTTTTATTCTTTGCCAGTATCACATAATGTTATATAAAGGTGAGAGATATTAAAACAGTCATATATTATATTGAGATAGAGGGAGATATTTTGTTCTTATAACGGACAGATAATAAACGTATAATTGCATGTTTTGTTTGTTTAGCCAGGGATATGATATCGACGTATAAACTGAGTCATGTTGTATCAGAGAGTTATCACACGGGTATATATTACAGTTCATATATAAGCTAATATATGCTTATTTCTTCATACTTTATTCATTCATGAGTTTTTCTATCTACCTGCTGAGCTCCGTGACGAACCATGAAATGAACAACACTATTGAATTGAGACATCTGTTCTTTCTTCTTTTGTAAAACCACAAAACAACACTTTATATTTTTATAATATAAATTTATTTCTGTTGTCTCAAATGGTATTCACAAAGAATCTGCTTACGTGTCTACAGGCTTGTTCTTATAGCCCGCTTCCTGGCTTGGAGTACATCTATTCACCTGCGTGACTAGACTCCAACTATCCGACTTTTCGACTCTAAACTTCCTGACCTCTGACTTCAGTTCCGTTATGTCATCATTCAAAAAGCACACGAATCCCTTACGTGCGGCCTTTTCCACGTCTACCTGCCCAAGGTTATTTTGTTTATATTTAACCTAGATAATTTATATAAACATCTTTAGCTTAAACCCATTGCTAGTCTTTATTCTATAAAGAATAAATAACTCCCAATATAAACTATTTTAAGAATATCATTGAATAGATAGATAAATAGACATAGACAGACAGAGAGACAGATCGATAATAACTAATTAACTTTTAACAATGTTAATTATTCAACAAGATGAAAAAGTATTTTTAAAAATGTATTCGTCTTTCTACGTAATACAACATTGAAAGAATTTACGTGACTGAAATAAGAATTTACTCCTGAGAAATTACAATTTACTCTTAAAAATCTTTGAAAATCGCAAGAAAATGATTTTTCTATATATAAAAACTACTTGATTAATTAACGTGACTTTTTTTTTTTTTTTGGAATATGGCATTTTCGGTCCCTGGCGGGTACATACATCATAAAGATTTTTTCTGTATTTTCCTTTTTTACAAAAAACAAACATTTTCTTTTTGTAAAATTATTACATAATAACGTTATGAAACCAGGAATATAGGAATTTAAAGTAAATAAAATAAGAAAATTTACTGCTGAGGATCGAAACCTCAATCCTACTTTTAATAACCGTTTCTTTCAATATTAATCCCTAAGCAACAATTTTAACTTATTCTAAAGATGCCCCCCCCCAAAAAAAAAATGCGATCATTTGAGCTGTGTTCTACGACCTTTTATCTCGAAGATTGTTAGTTGGTTGTTTTTGTTTTACGGCATATCAACCTTTTTCGGGTTATTTAATTCCGAATCCAGTGATTTTGAAGAAAAGATTTTTTAATAGAATATGTTTCTTTTTCAAGTCGGTTTCTATTTAGTCCATAGTTGGGGCCTTAACAGGTACTACCACTCCTGGCCAGAGTGGACCTGGGAGCAATGGCAATTACAGGGTGGCTCCACACTCACCAAAGCCCACAAGCTGGTGTCTCACCATCGGATATTAGTGTTTTGGGATTAAAATACTAAATGTACTTCCGTCGTCAGTCAGTAATCTATCAAGGAAATTATATGACATTGTAAATTTTCATAAAATTTTGCTACAAATATTTTTAAATGAATAGAGGATGGAGAATAGAAATAAACTAGACTTAAAACAGACAAAAGTTATTGCCCGTTGACTTAGAATGAGTGATTTACGTCAAACTGATGGTTTAATATGGTTACATTTTGGCAATTCTTTGCAGTTACTATTTATCATTATTAATTCCCAAGTGTCATCGTACGGATACATAATATTTAATTCGCGACATCTTATTATGAGAAAGTAACATACAAAAGTTTAGCTAGATCGATCCAGTAGTTTCCGACAAAATTTAAATAAAGAAACATAAAATTACAAGACAAATTAAAAACTATTACAAATAATAATTATTAAGACGTATATAAAAAGTAAAATCAGAAGGTCTTTTATTTTCTTGACCGGTATCGCCCGATAAAAAGGGCGATAAATCGTATGCATTTTTGTTCGATTGTTATGCGTGTTTCCGGAAAAGAACAGAAATTTTCTCAAGTCACCGACTTATATTTATTCACTGAGCTATTTGTTGTTGTTGTTGTTGTTGTTGTTGTTGTTGTTGTTGTTTACTAATTTCAACATTTAGATAAGAGAAATTATACCCCTTTCATAAAAAGCCTTTAACCATCCAACTGGAATTTACCCCATAAATGTAACCAGATTTAAAATTTTCCCCATTAATATAATCAGATTGAAATTAACCCCATAGATGTAAACAGATTTAAAATTGTCCCAATGAATGTAATCAAATTTGAAATTTACCCCATTGATGAAATCAGGTGTAAATTGATTCCATAAATGTAATCAGATTTTAAATTAACCTCATAAATGTAATCAGATTGAAATTTACCCAAGAAATGTAATCAGATTTTAAATGTATTCCATAAATGTAATCAGATTGAAATTTACCCCCTAGATATAATCGGATTGAAATTTACCCAAGAAATGTAATCAGATTGAAATTTATTCCATAAATGTAATCAGATTTGACATTTGCCCTCTATATACAATCAGATAGGGATTTACTTAGTAAATATTATCAGACTTGAAATTTACCTCATGTCAGATTTGAAATTAACCCCATAAATGTAATCAGATTTGAAATTTACTCCATAAATGTAATCAGGTTTAAAATTCACACCCTAAATGTAATCAGATTGAAATTTACCCCCTAGATATAATCGGATTGAAATTTACCCAAGAAATATAATCAGATTGAAATTTATTCCATAAATGTAATCAGATTTGACATTTGCCCTCTATATACAATCAGATAGGGATTTACTTAGTAAATATTATCAGACTTGAAATTTACCTCATGTCAGATTTGAAATTAACCCCATAAATGTAATCAGATTTGAAATTTACTCCATAAATGTAATCAGGTTTAAAATTCACACCCTAAATGTAATCAGATTGAAATTTACCACATAAATGTAATCAGATTTGAAATTTACCCTATGAATTATATTAGATTGGAAATTTACACTATAAATGTAATCAGATTTGAAATTTACCCGCCTAAAAAATCAGATAGAATTTTACTTCATAAATGTAATCAGATTTTAAATTTACCCCATAAATTTTATCAGATTGAAATTTACCGCATCAATGAAATCAGATTTGAAATTTACCCCGGAAATGTAATCCGATTGAAATTTACCCCATAAATTATATCAGACTTCAAATTTACACCGTAAATGTTACCAGATTTGAAATTTACCCCATAAATATAATCAGAGTTGAAATTTTCCCCATAAATGTAATCAGATTTAAATTTTACCCCATAAATGTTACGCGATTGAAATTTACCACATGAATGTAATCAGATTTTAAACTTGCCCCTCCCAATGGAATCATATTGAAATTTACCCCATAAATATGTTCAAATTTAAAATTAACCACATAAATATAATTAGATTTGAAATTTCCCCCATAAAGGTAATAAAATTTGAAATTTACCCTGTAAATGTAATCAGATTTAAATGTGCCCCCTAAATATAAACAGATTTGAAATAAACCCCACAGATGTAATCAGATTTGAAATGTACACCATAAATGTAATCAGACTGAAGTATAAGTATTGATTTCTCGTACTACACAATCTATCAACTGAGTTTGTATTAATTACTACCAGCAATTACTCACTACAAACGTTTTCATTTTCGTCTTCAAGATTAAAAATAATGCAAAAACTATCCACAATTGTTTTTCTCATAATGCCCTTAGACTAAACATAATCAGTTAAGAATTTTACTCCTTACATATAATCAGATTTGAAATTCACCCAATAAATCTAATCAGATTTGAAATTCACCCCATAAATGTAATTAAATTTAAAAATCTACACCATAAATGTAATCAGATTTGAAATTTACCCCATAAATGTGATCAAATTTTAAATTTACCTCATAATATAATCAGATTTGAAATTTACTTCATAAATGTAATCAAATTTGAAATGTATCCCCTAAATATAATCAGATTGAAATTTACCCTATAAATGCAATCATATTTGAAATTTACCCCATAAATTTAATCGGATTGAAATTTATGCCATAAATGTAATCTGATTTGAAATTTGCTCCATAAATGTAATTTGGTTTGAAATTTACCCCATAAATGTAATCAGATTAGAAATTCACCCCATAAATGCAATCAAATTTGCAATTTATGCTAGTAATGTAATCAGATTGAAATTTACCCCATAAATATAATCAGATTTTAAAAGGTGGGGTTTGAGATTGTGTAAAGCTACCCTTACTGAGGGTACCCCCCTTGTCTATGAAACCTGCGTTTAGATTAGGATTCAGATAGAGAGTGGTCGAATTTATTGATGACGATCGCAGTCAAGTGTCTTTTGTGAGAATTTGACAAGGACAAGGACAACCAGAGATTGGAGCTCAGACGAGATCTCTGTCGTTCTTTACTTCGTCCTTTTCTTTGTTTTTTTTGTGCTCTCTGTCGTTCTTTTCTTCGTTCTTACTATCGTTCTTTCCATTCATTCACGCTGTCATTCTTTCCTTCGTTCTCTCTTATTTTTTCTTTTGTTCCCTCTGTCGTTCTTTTCTTCGTTCTTTTTGTCGTCCTGTTTTTCATTCTCTCTGTTCTTCTTTTCGTTCGCTCTTTCTGTCCTACTTTTTTTCGTTCTTTCCTTCGTTCTCTCTGTCGCCCTTTCCTTCATTTTCTTTGTCATTCTTTCCTTCGTTTTCTTTGTCGTCCTTTTCTTCGTTTTCTTTGTCGTTCTTTTCTTCGTTTTCTTTGTCGTTCTTTCGTCCGAACACTTTGTTGTGATTTATGACTTATATTTTCTTTATTTATGTCTACTAAAATTTTCTGAATCAAATTATATAATCTATATATTGTTTCGATTTTGGTTTCTTTTTTTTTCGTTTTTTTTTTTTTTGGTCTTTGTTTATCTTATTTATTTTTGCATTTATTTCCTTACTATCTTGCTTTCTATTGTTCTTTTCTTTTCATTTTTAGTAACTTTTTCTTTTTCACATTTTATCTGTTTTATTTTTCTATGCTTGTTTCCTTATTTTTCTCTTTTTTTCTTTATTTTATCATGCGACAATTTCTTTTATGTATTCATTCATTCTGAATTTATTCTTTTCTTTTTCATTTAGAATATTTTCCTTTCTAATATTCTTTCTTTTTTATAATTTTTTTCTTTAAATTATTTCTCTTTTTTTCCTCATTTTTTTCCTATTTGCTTTGCTCTTTTGTTATCTTCTTTTTTTGTTTTTCTTTATTTTTCTGCCTTCTTTTATTTCGTTCTTTCTTTTATGTTCTTTTCTTTTGCTCGTTTTCATCTATTTCTTTCTTTCTTCTCTTTTTCTAGTTCGTTTCTTTTCTTCTTTCTTTTTTAAGCTTTTCTATATTTTATTCCTTAGCCAATTTTTTTCTCCTTTGCTCTTTATTTCATTTTTCTTTTTTTTCCTCCTTACAATTCCATTTTTTTCTGCGTTTCGTTATTCTGTTCTTTTCCTGATTGTTTTGTATTTGTTTTATTCCATTTTGTGCTCATTTTTTTTTCCTTCAAACTACTTCATCTAATTACTCAATGCTTTGAATTGAAAAGGCCTTTATTGATGGACCCTTTTCTAACCAACCAAACTCTCGACCTTTTATATCCTCCTTCTCCAACATCGCCGACGGTAATCTCTTCTAGGCAATTGATGTGGGATCCGGAGAGGACTTGTCTAAAGCATGTAAAAAAGCCTTGGGTGAGGCAGGTTGTCAATTGCCTGGGTCGAAAGAATGGGGCGGGGGTTAAAAATGGAACAGAAGCAGAAAGTATTATTTTCTCTCTTTTTTTCTATAAAATTTTATAAAGAAAAACTCCACTTCGAATTTAAAACAATAAAGGCAACAGATAGACTGGCTATACTTAGTGTACATATATATTTACACATATATATTCACACATATATTTACACACATCTATAATATAA
Organism: Euprymna scolopes; assembly: GCF_053919585.1. Taxonomy (NCBI): domain Eukaryota; kingdom Metazoa; phylum Mollusca; class Cephalopoda; order Sepiida; family Sepiolidae; genus Euprymna; species Euprymna scolopes. The sequence goes on along the minus strand of NC_136507.1, from coordinate 14,402,934 downwards.
ATCTCACCTGGCAGTTTAGATGTATGTATGTATGTATGTATGTATGTATGTATGTATGTATGTATATCTGCCTAAAATTTTCGACAGTGGCGACGGATTTTCACCTTTTCACCGTTTTGAAGCTTGACCCTCCGGACGATAAATATTGAAAAATTGGCAAAAAAACATTAATTCCTTCACCCTCAACTGGGCAGTTTTCTACAAGGAGGGTCGGTTTTCTTGCGTCGCCATTTTTGCAAGTCATCGTATCGGTTTCAACATTCAGAACTTCCAATCGCGTCAGTGAATAGGGGTAAGACGTCAGGTTTTCCTTCACTTTCTTTTCTGCCTTCATGTCAGGGGTTCGAGCCTGTCTGCCTACTACCACTTTTTTATTTTGCTCAGCACGCACCTCCAAACACCCGTGCAACGCCGGGCACCCAGGCTAGTATATTTACTATGACATACACACACACACACACACACACACACACACACACACATATATATATATATATATATTTATAATCATCGAAAAATAAATTAAGTCCTACTGAAGGGATTTTGAATGCTTACTAAACACTGATCTCAATTGTAAAAAGCCTCTCAGTACAGTTTAATCTGGCATGAGGATAATTTACCCTACAAGTAAATATTGAAAAAATATTCAAAGTAACAAAGTATCTGAAGCCCAAATAATATTCCTTGCTAATGTGACGAATGGTTCACCTTATTTAAGTGATACTGCCTCTGGTAACAGCGCTAAACTGGATACTCTACCAGACTAGGTGAATTCTTATCCTGGAAAGAGACCATAATTTTACAGACAACAAAAGAAACAAGAAAGAGAAAAAGGTGGGAACGATTTGTGCTATTTCACAATGAAAGTTTGTGAAAAAGTTCAGAAAAATATGAGTGACTGGCGAGGTTGCTGTAGTACCGTGTCGTTTCGACGGAGTCGTGTCGTGTCGACGGCGGTGTTCGGAATCGTATCGACGGAGTTGTTCATGATAGTGTCGGGTCGTGTCGTCGGAATTGCTTGATACTGTGTCGAGTCTTATCAACAGTATATTTTCGTTTATTGTCCAATTGGCTTGAAGGTTGTCATAGTTGTACTGCCGCGTTTGATAACATTCTTTTACCGTCTCTCTTACCTCGTGAAGCCACAGACCACAAAGAAAATATACTATGACAGATTGAACTGCTTCATTAGGGAGAGAAAATTAATATCCCTCACATATTTATTAATTCAACGTTCAAGTCATAGGAAAGAACTTTACTGAAACACCCGAATATATATGTACCTGTTACTAATGCGCATGCGCAAATATACAGTGACCTTAAACGATATCCGCTGGTGAGGCCCCACCTTGTGGGCTTTGGGGAATGTGGAGCCACCCTTTAATTGCCATTGCTCCTAGGTCCACTCTGACCGGGAGTGGTGGTACCTGTTAGGGTCCGAACTATGGGTTAAATAGAAACCGACTTGAAAAAAAAAAATTTATTTAAAAAATAACTAGATTCGGCATTAAATGACCTGAAAAGGGTTGATATGCCGTAAAACAAAAACAACCAACCAATCAACCAACCAACCAACCAACCAACAAGCCACGTCAGTTTTTACAAACTTTTTATATGTATGGAGTTAGATCATGCGGTAACGGATAAGACTGGTACGCTATATGTTTTGGTTTCGATTCCAACTGATGGTGCCAAAGTTCACATTGTTTTTACTTTTGATATCACTACAGTATATTGGGTATAATGTAATAATCCAGAGATAATTAGCTCTGTCATAATAATACATACAATATCTGTGTAAATTAAAATATTACATTTAAGTGTATTTTACAACCGGCCAACACTGTATGGCCTGTTAATAATACCTATAATTTAAATTACAAAAATTTAATTTCTGTTTTTTTTTTTTATGCAAAGAACATTATGATTAGGGCTACGACAACAGCATGTTCTTTTCGTTGTTTTGACTCTCGAGTGTGTATCCATTACTATCTTATATGCTATTATATAGAGTGATGTGTTTGTCGGTTGATTAACTGTGCCTAACTGTGTCGGATATATATATATATATATATGAAATAAAAATTACAATTAAATTTACCAAAATGATCCAAGATAGTAAAACTAAAATATATTATAAATATTAAGGAATCAATATTTATAAAGTAATCTCAATCAGATGTAAAAACTCGATAAAACCAAATAGGAGAAGAGCAAATAGTTAATAAAAGATGTTAAAAAAACACGTTGAAAAGGAGTTAAAAACATATTAAATTTGAAAAGGAAACATTAAATAAGTGGATAGTCCCTAATCCGTGGAGTTTCAAAGAAATAATTTCCTTCTCATAAGAGGGTAGGATTTAGCAAAATACGGGATCGGATTTTGCTTGCAAAAGTATTTGATGAAACTACATGTAAGTCAAAGATCTTACTTGATAACAAAAAGTGAAGCAGAGGGAATAAGGTGAAGAAAAAAGTGATTTCACGTGAATGGATAGTCTGGTGGAAGGTAATGTATCCAATGATGATAAAATCCAAAAATGCAAATCCAAGAAAATTAGTTAAATTTCCATTCGCACAAGTAAAATCAATTGGAAGATGGTCCATAATAATCTAAAATTCAGAAATCCGTAGAATAATTCACAAATAGGTACGAGGAGATGGGGAAAGAATTCCAATAATATTATTAAAAGAAAGATGATATATGCGTTATACTCGGCTGGCGGGGCAAGGCGTAATTATGAAAAATGTGTGAAGAAGTAGAAAAAAAATTGAATGGTGATTGGCTTTTCTATTTTAAATTTAATTCAATGTCAAAATGACCCAGACAGAATAACGTTAAACGGCGCCAAAAATATAGAGCAAAAGGAGGTCAACTGAAATGTGCAAGTTATTACTTAAGATAATTTCAGCAGGAGTTATTAAAAGACACCAAATGAAAAAAAAATTAAGGGGAGAGAATGGCCGGTATCAGCAAATTCCGGATAAAGCAAGTAAGTATGTAAGTAAATACATATAGTAAAATTGGGTACCATCGTTGAATTGAAAATTTCTTAAACCAAATTCAATGCTGGAAGATTTTTCCTTTAAATTTAAACAGTACAAATCAAATATTTCAACCAACTCCAATCTTTCTCAAAGATTTAAGGACACTGTTATTTGTCGTTATCGATCGAATGCCGAAAGTAGCCGACCTCTCCCGATGTCAAATGGAAATGTTTATGAATATCTTGATTTTGTGTAGAGAGAACTCTAGTGACGCATGTAGAGGTAACAGGTCCAATATTTTCACATTAGAAAGCACTGTAGAACTGAAAATATAAGAAACCATTTTTTTAAGCCGAATTCGACGCTGTATTTATATTTTTATTGCTTTCTTTCTAGTTTTATTTTCTCTTTTCTCTGTCACGTATTTTCTCTCTCTGTCTCTCTCTCTCTCTCTCTCTTCTTGCCTTCTCCTCTTCCTCGTCTTCTTCTTCTTCTTCTTCTTCTTCTCTATCTATCTATCTCTACATTGCATACACACTTATTTCTATTCCTAGTTTATCTTATCACTTTTCTTTCGACTTCCTCTTTTCTCTTTTTCTCTTTCCGTCACTATCTTCTTTTTATTTCCCATCCATCCACTTACTCCTTTACTTCTACTTTCCTTGTCTTCTGTCAGGCTATACTAACCTTCCCTCTCTTCATCAGCCACTCTCCCGCCCCCAAGTGTTCTCATTTGCCAAACTTGATCTGCCTTCTAATATGGCCGAAACTGACGTAAATTGATCAACGGAGACCAGCGACCCCTGGCAGATTAATCAAATCCCGCCTGGGAAATGCAAACACCAATTCTACGACGAATTAGAGATGGCGACACAAAATAGAAAAAGAAAGATGTAGAGAGAGAATGTGTGTATGTGTGGGGGGATGGGAGGGTCAATACCACAAGGGAGACAAACCAAGGAATAAAAGAATCTGTGTATTGTGAGTTGAGAGCTATAGCAGTTTATTTAATCTACGAGATTCGTGGTTATTTTGGCGTTCTTGCCGTAATATGAAGAGGCCTAAACATCGTATATATTGTCAACCTTAGATAACTTCTAGCTCTTACTGATTTTAGTTCCTGATTGAAGGTCAATAAGACTAGTATAACTGACAGGCATGTGCGACCCTTATAAAGAGATTAAGTCAATACGAACTGGTTTGAGGTCCCTTTTTAGAGATTTCAATTTGGGTGGGCGTATTTTTGGAGCGAGCCATTTTCGAGAAACATTTTTAATGGAAATTGCTTTTTAATTAATACGTAAATATGAAAGAGCGGACAATTGTTTGATTATATGGGCAGTTCCAAGTGTAAAGCCTCCTATTTTTTGTACTTAAAAAGTTGAAGAGCTACAAAGACGAGTGTGGTACCCTAAAAACCAGCGACCCTTTTGTTCTACAGAATTTATATTTCTATATAGCCACCACAATCCTAAATGCACTTTTGCCAATGACGCACGTCCGCTTCTGACGTATGTCCATGATAGGGACTGCTGTCTTAAGGGCTTCAAAGTGTCAAAATCTGCAACTGGGAGATGAAACTTTCAGTTCATGAATGCATAAGGTCAGTCATCATAGCACTGCAATTTATAATTCCCTCTGATCAATTTAGACGAAATAAATAAATATGAAGCTTTAATTTTGTCACGCCCCTCGCATAAACGCAAGCAAAATTAAGAGTTGAAAAGCATAAATTCACAAAGATATAACTATTACTATATAAAAAGATGCAGATTTTAGTGGAGGGGTGGGGGTCAATATATATTGTATTGTCTGTGTGTGCGCGCGCGTGTGTGTGACTGGAAAGCTGTGGAAGTGTCTGTGAATGACTCTATAAACACCCTTTCTAGGGTAGAGCATCGTCAGAAATGATTTCCTCTGCTGTTAATTAGCGTAATGCGAAGCTCTTTGTTTGTAAATACAGTGAAACCCGAATATAAGAAAACTGATATAAGAGAAACGAATAAAGGAGATATTTTTTCTGATCCCAAATTAAAGCCTTTGTTAACGTACAGTGTAACCCGGATATAAGAAACTTCAGATATGGCGTGCCCCAGATATAAGAGAGTTGGAGCGCCCGGAAAATAAGGCTTTTATGTTCGGGTTACACTGTAAACAAATTGTGAGATACAGAAAATAATCTGACATTGACCACACACACACACACACACACACACACACACATATATATATATATATATATATATATATATATATATATATATATATTAGTGGGTTGGCAAGGCTACCGGGGAGACTACAGAAGCAGCAAAACTAAAGCTGGCCTGCTAGGACACTATATAAACAAATAAAGACAAATTTGGACATATTTTATTGGTTTGAAAATATAGGTTCTTTTTTATCAATTGTCATAAAATTTTAACTATAAATAGAATGATATTATAATCTTCGAAAAGCCTGCAAATGTTCATGTAGTTTCGTCCAATAGAACCATAAATATGAGCATTTCAATATTCAATTTGGCTATAAGTATATATATATATATATGTGTGTGTGTGTGTGTGTGTGTGTGTGTGTGTGTGTGTGTGTGTGTGTGTGTGTGCGTGTGTGTGTATTACATAAGAAATGCGAGCATCAAAAGTAATATGGTTAAGATTTAAACATAGAAAAGAAAAGGAGTAGTTGTTAAAACTGAAAAAGAAAAAGACGGGATATTCTAGTAAAAATATAATAATTGTATTTCTATTACTCTCTGTCATACAATCCATCTACTTATCATCCTATCTATATATCTATATATCTATCTATCTATCTATCTATCTATTTATGTATATATGCATACTCCTATTTCTCCATGTGTCTCTCTATCCAATGCTTTTTCTATCCATCTATATAGTCCGAATTGAAAACAACGTATAAAATAGAGTTTGTAGATAACAACTACGGTCCTCTTTATCTATTTAGCCATCTATCTCTGTATGTGAACATGTGTATATGTATCCATCCCTATCTGTGAACATATACGTATATATCCGTTTATTTCACTTTCTGTTCTCTCTCTCTCTCTCTCTCTCTCTCTCTCTCTCTCTATATATATATATATATATATATATATATATATATATATACTGATAGTCCTTCACAGAACCACTCTCTTGAAAATAACTTTGGAAACCAGTTCAGTAATAATATCCCCAATTATTCACCCATATCCTGTCATAACCTAATAAGAGTCTAATACTAAATACCAACAACAATGCACCCAAAACATACACATACATCGGATCCACTTCTACTTTAGTAAAGCAGAGAATCTCTAACCACACATTATCTTTTAGCAATAAAAACACAAATAGTAACCAGGGAACTTCTTTGGCTACTCTAATTAAAAAAACTTAAATCTAAGAATATTCGCTTCTGAATTAATTGAAATATTATATGTAAAACATAATCTTACACCCCTAGATCTTACCTAGTCCTCCTGTTAAAAAAAATACGTAAGAATGTTTTTCTTTATCATCATTATTATTACTGTACATTCTTACTATTATAATTTTTAAACCCACTTTACAGGACTTCATCCTCTTGTCTTGTCTAGTTTATTCCTTTTATCTTGAGAATCAAAGAAATATTCAATACCACTATCGGTTGTTATAATTTTTATTTTTTACATATTAAGATGAATAGTACTCCTAAATTATATATATTTGTCTGTATATATATATATATATATATATATATATATATATATATATATAGCTAAATGAAGCAAGCAAACTACATCCACCTCATATATATATGTGTGTGCCTGTGTGTGTGTGTGTGTAATTTTTTAAAAATAATTTATTTACCAATACGTTTTCAATATTTAATTTTCTTTAAGCGCTTTATTGAAAGGTTTACTAAATTTTTCACTTGGTATTCTTTATTATTATTATTATTATTATTATTATTATTATTATTAGTAGTAGTAGTAGTAGTAGTAGTAGTAGTAGTAGTAGTAGTAGTAGTAGTAGTATCTATTATAATTTATATATATACAGGGTGTCTCAAAAGAAGCTGATGGTTAAAAAAAAATTATAACTTTTTTAATTTTTACATTTTTCTTTTATTTTTCTGAATCATCTAGAGTAACCTTTTCCAAGGTCATCATGAGTCGTTACACTATCGAGAAACGGATATTTATTGTAGAGTCGCATTTTCGGTTGAATGAGTCAAGATCAGAAACTCAAAAAGAATTTCGACGAAACTTCAACACAAGAAATTCCTCTACTCCCTATTCAATAAAAGCTATGGTGACTCGATTTCATGAGCGAGGATCTGTATGTGACCTCCCTAAATCTGGTAGACCCCGTACGACAAGAAGTGACGAGAATCGACAGAGATTAGCAGATTGTGGTCGAGGATCTATCCACATCAGTAAGAGGGAGGTCAAGTCAAATTGGGGTCTCTCGATCATCTCTTCACATAATTCTTCATGAAGAGGGCCAATTTCCATATAAAATTCAATTGGTGCAAGAGCTTCAGCCAAACGATCTGGAAAAAAGGCTGGAATACGCCGTAAAATTCCAAAATTTGGCCGATGGGGATCGAAATATTCTCAAAAACCTCATTATGTCCGATGATGCTCATTTTCATCTGAATGGGTTCATAATTAAGCAAAGTTGCAGGATTTGAGGATCAGAAAATCCCCACGCAACAGCACAACGGCAATTACGCCCTCAAAAATGTACATTATGGTGTGGAGTAATGGCGGATGAAGTAATCGGAATTGGTGGACATTTGAGTAACATCATTTTTTATAACTAAAATTAGAACGTTGTAAAAATCATACCCTAGATAAAGCTGTGCAAATAAAAATAAAATAAGTAGACTGTGATATCTTACTATATCTAAAAAAATCACGGCCTACATATGAAAATTGGAAAGAATAACTTAAATATTGAGGAAGTTAATCAAATTTAAAATCCGTTACTTTCTTTTGGGACACCCTGTAGATATTTGTCATTATGTGTGTCTATGTATATGTGTATATATATATATATATATATATATATGTGTGTGTGTGTGTGTGTGTGTGTGTGTGTGTATTTAGTATATTTTGTATATGTATGTATATATGTATGCATGTATGTATGTCTGTATGTATGTGTTTGGTCGTTTTATATATATATATATATATATATTATATATATATATATATATATATATATATATATATATATATATATACGTTTTATTTTTTATTACCGTATATTTCTGCTAAGTTACATTATTGTTTCAGCTACCCGGCCTTTTTTTTGTGACCGTCTTCCTCAGACTTTTACAGAAATGTTCGTTATGATGGGATGAAAGAATGAATGATGTCAGGGGAGGGGTGCGAGAAGAGCGGAAAAAAGTGGAAGGGAACAAGGGGGAAAGGTGGGAGGGGAGCTTGGTATGTTGGTAATGTTTTATTTTTGAAGTTTAAAGACCTTGTGGGGGAGGGTTTGGAAAGTTCATTTCTGGTGTGGCTGAGGGCATAGGGATACATGGAAGGGGAAGGGGGATATGTGGGGGTAGGGGAGGGGGTTACTTTAAAATCCAACTCTTAATGTTAAAGTTTTTGGCGTCTCGTTCATAATATGATTTCTTGATAAGTATGTCTTGATCTGTTGGGTGTTTGCTTAGGTTCGGAGACGGGGGTGGGGCTATGATTCGGTTTATTTATTTGGTTTTTATTTGTTGTTAATTGTTTGGAGAGGGTTAGCTAGCGGCGGCGCGCGCGAGCACACACATGCGCACGTATACACATATATACTTAAATAAACGTTCACATTTACACAACGCCGGGCACCCATGCTCGGTGTTTGGAGGTGTGTTGAGCAAAAAAAAAAACAATTCATAGTAGAAAGGCAGGCTCGAACCCGTACCACGAAGGAGGAAAAGAACATGAGAAATGTGACGTCTTTGCTGTTACGACTACCGCCAAACCAGAAGTGACGTAGGTTTCAATTAAGGCTAGACACTTGAAAAAGAGGGGATGACTTTCAAAAATATCGGTGAAAAAAAGTGACCCTTCCCTGTAGAAAAGAGTCCAGTTGAGGGTGAAGAAATTAATGTTTTTAGCTAATTTTTCAGCATTTGTCATCTGAAGGGTCGAGCTTCAAAACGATACTGATCTTGTAAAAATCCGTCAACTCTGTCGAAAGTTTTAGGCAGACATGCAAACATACATACATACATTTATATATTCCTAGCTCAAATTTTCGACCCAAACCGATCCAAAAGCTTGTCCTATCTCTGATTACCATTTATGTAAAATTTGGTAGAGACTGCAAAGGTCAATTTTTTTAAACTTTGACCCCTATTAAGACCCCTAAATATTTATTGTTTTGGGCTTTAATCAAGTTATTAAGTTAGATCTATGTTAAAGGAACGTATATCTAAAATTTCAAGTGTTTAGATCCAAAATTGGTGGAGGAATTTGGTAGAGTTCTCAAAGGTAAATTTTTTAAACTTTGACCCCTTAAAAGCCCAATTTCTGTCCGAAGACCCATTACAAAGATTTTCCCACATCTCCATACTCTGTATATCAAATTTCGAGTCTGTAGACTTAAAATTGACAGAGTTATTGTGTCGGGGAATGTACACAGACAGACACACTTTCACTTTTATAGATATATAGATAGATGTATCTATGTGTGTATTTATGTGCATATGTATGTAGATATGTATGTGTATGTATATGTATGTATATATATATATATATATATATCTATGCATATATATATATGTGTATGTATATATATATATATTTATCTTTGCCGCTTTTTATCATTATCAGTTTTTATTTACATCATCATTCCTATCACTATCACTATTGCTGCTATTACGTTTATTTCTATTACTATTTTTTTTTACTAGTAGTGTCTTTATAACTATTATTATTATTGTCGCCATTTGTATTTCCGTTTATTATTATCATTATTATTATTATTATTATTATTATTATTATTATTGCTAAATTTGTTACTATCAATACTAAGATAGTTATGATTATTAGTGGTTTTACTGTTGTTGTTATTATTATTGCTATTATTATCACTACACATAATCATTGACTATATTATTATTTGCATTATATTGAAATCATTATTATTATTATTATTATTATTATTATTATTATTAATGTTATTATTATTTTGTCATCATTATCGTCATCATCATTAATAGCATGACTTTTCGACAGCCTTATAATTACTAATAAGCTAAGATTTTGTCACGCTTAAAACTTTCTAATCCTCCATCCCCACAGTTTTTGTAGTGGCATCGAATTTAACACTCTACAGAAAGAATTGTTTCAGTCCGTCTTGACAATATCCGGTCAGAGTAATACAAACTTTCACGGGCTGATTTTTATTTTTTTAGCCTGATCATAATTCTTTAAAATTTAATCTGAAATCACTTTTTCTAATTAAGCCAACGACGAAAGATGACATGTTGTTTTTCTCTTCTTATTTTCGATCCCATTTGATTGGAGATAAACTTCTCTTTGGGCTACTGCACTGTCCGAAAAAAAAACAATTTCCATTATTTCAACTGCTTTGAAAATTTTCCAACCGGACTATATGCACTATTACACTGGATTTTATTTTGGACTCCATTCTCACTAAAGAACTATTTCGCCTTTTGGATTATCTTGAGAGAATTTTCATGCGAGCTGAAATATTATACGCGGTTTGTCTTTATATATTTTTTTTACATATCAAACATTTTTTCACTTATTTTTCTTGACAATTTATGACTATATATAAATAATGTATGTCTGTGTGTCTGCCTGTGTACGAATTCACTTCATGCCATAACTAGCAAATTCTAGCATTGCTACAAATATAATATACTGATTTCTTTCTGTCATCTGATGAGAAGAATAGCAACAATAGCATTCTTTGAAACTCTGTGGAATAAGGACTTGGTAATTTGTTTTTTGGAATATTCAGTCGAACAATAAATTTTGATTGTAAAGTTCGACTTACAGATTTAATTGTCTTTCTATTATATTTGTATGTATATATATATATATATATATATATATATATATATATGCATGCATGTATGAATGTATATATATATATATATATATATATATATATATAGTGAGAGAGAGCGAGAGATGTCTAAATATATAGGTAAACATAAACATATTTCTCCGTTACTCTATCTATCTTTCAAGTCACCCATCTATCTATCTATCTATCTATCTATCTGTTCCATTTTCCCTTTATGTTCCTATTTTTCTCTCATTATTATTACATGCATATATATTAGTGATGGGACGATTCCAATATTTTTCCCGATTCCGATACAATTACCGATTCCGATTCTTTATAAATCTCTAATTATGTAACTATAAGATTGTTATTTCACTCGATTTTCGTAAAAACACATGTTAAATATGTAGATATATTCGCAAAAGTAAAATTACACTCTTGGAGAATCATCTATTGATTTTAGGTTTAACAATATTATGAAATCAATAAATGTTTATTATTTTTCATTATTAGCAACAATAAAAGAGTTTACTTTAAACAAAATAAAAAAAAATAAAGACAATTAAAATATTCGTTTTGACATCGAAAAATAGGCATCAATTTTTCCGATTCCGATACTGATTCCGATACCCTCAAATCTTCCGATTAATTGTCCCAACACTAATTTATATATATATATGCATATATGCATACACACACATATATATACATATATATATATGCATACACACACATATATGTATATATATATGCATACACACACATATATGTATATATATGCATACACACACATATATGTATATATATATGCATACACACACATATATATACATATATATGCATACACACATATATGTATATATATATGCATACACACATATATGTATATATATAGATATATATATACACACACACATATCTATACATATACTCAGAGGTAGAAGTGGTAAAAAAACAGAATAAAAAGTACTCAATACGTTAGTAGAGCTAAATATGTTTGTTATTTTATAACTTCAATTATTAACTCATTCCATTACAATTGTTTCCGCAGACCGAGGAATTCACTGTCAGCTTCTTCAAATGGTAAGAGTCTTTGTGAAAACAAAATACATTGAAAGACAGCCATGAGTACAAGACTCGGGCATCCCCGCCAAGAGAAATGTCATTCTGGTATTTATAGTAAACGAAAGAGTCTATTCTTATCTATAAGATTGAACATCACAGCTGAACATGACTTTTAAAACTAGTCGTTCAAGAGGTCAGAATTGATATCTGTAGAACGGAATAAACGGAAACGAGAAAAGACGCGAATACGCGAGAAGTGACGTCATCAACAAAATTAGGAAAAATTTTGGTAAAAGAGTAATTAACTGGAAAACAACCTATGAAATAGAAGTTTGAGATAACGAGTGAAAGAAAGGTGAGATTCTCTCTCTTCCTATCTCCTTCTTTTTCCCGATCTTTCTTTTTCTCTTTCCCAGCCGTTCCATGACAACTGCAAAAAAAAAAACTCCTGGAGAGTTGTGGTTATGCAAGGAAAATTGCGCCAGGTTAAGTTTGGAATGTAGTGAGGAATGTGTTGATGGAATTCGAATACAATAATGTGACTTGATTGTCGGAAGGTGACGGGTGCTAGGTGATTAACGACGCGAAATGGCAACCTGAGTGTGCAAGGTTCGAATTCACTTCGTTTCACAGAAAAAAAAAACATTTACCTGATTTCTGGTATCGTCTTTGAGAAAATTCTAAATAGAAAGTTATCATAAAAACAAATGCCAATAATAGAATCATATGATTTATACGAAATGAATGAAAGAGGTTCGATTTGAAAGATGATTAAAATTCGTTTTTGTGTTTGCGTACAAAACAAAAATAATAGAATAGATATAAAATATTAAATTAGAATACATAAAAATAATAGCAGAATTTCAGACTGTTTGGTGTGGATTCTTTGATGTCTGTTCGCAATATCCAAGCTTTTTCTACTGTAAATAAAATAGGAGAACGTGAAAAAACATTGTAATACCAAATAAAGTACGCGTTGGAAATTCCTTTTGTGTTTTTCAAGTAAACCAACCTGTGATGGAAAGATGCTTCTAGAAATGGAAAGATAAGTAAATGGTTCGATTTGGTCCTATTTATAGTGTAACCTTCAACAAAGAAAGGGAGCTAACTAGTTTCCACAAAAACTAATCTAATATATAAAAGGCAAAATGTGTGTGTGCTTGTATGTCTCGCAAAAACTTCCGACACACGCGTCAAAACGTGACAAAATTGGCATTGTTTGAACGAAATGGTATCATTGTAACCTTAAAAAATAAATCAATCGCTGAGTGTTTTAAACTTAATTTCCGGTAATGTTCGGAATGAAAATATTTTTGTTATAATAGTAACCAAGACCATGTAGCGAAATCGGACGATCATGTCTTGCACAGTGAATGCTCATAGACGCAAGCTTGCTTTCCACAAACATTGCCTTAAACTTTCAAATTAGAATTTCTTGCGCCTATGCAATGTTTGATTATCTTTGGCTAGTACACGCTAAAATTACTGTTTTATCTTTTGTAACGTCAGCCATTTTCGTAAGATGGCGATATTTCCGGACAAACCGATGTAGATTTTAATGAGCGTATCTAAACAACAGTTTACTTACTCATCCGAACGGAAACACTGGACTGCCGAGGTTGTCACATGAGACGGTTTTAATCAACACGAACTCCCCCAACTTCTTACCCCTTTCCCATCCACTCACTAAGACTGCGTCGAAATCCACTGCCATAAAGCGAAACCCCAAGACCACTCCTATCTAATCTTGTCTGTCTTGAAGAAAAACCCAATCCCCCTCCAAGACAAGTAAGTCTTATCATTAAATCTGATTAAAAATCCGGGCAGTAAAAACCCGAACACGGCGACGGCCGACCTCACCGGGAAACACAGATCGATCCGGTCGGTGATGGCTGCAAATAAAAATGGATTCTTCCATCCACTATGGCCGTAAATGTTCTCACGTCTCGTTCGTCTTACTTTTTTTCAGTGCCAAACAAAACGAAGCATTTTTTTATGTCATGCGATTCATCTTATACGATCTTTTTAAAGTTTGACGGGATTTATTTTTAAGAAGTCTTCATCCGTAGTACGACTGTTAACCACCGTGTTAGGATAACGTCCTATAATAAAGCCAAGTGAAACTGTGGCAATATCTAATACCACGTAAACTGAGTGTTCTATTAATATTTTTGTACTAGCAGTCCTGATTCAGCATTGCCCAGGAATGTTTGTAGTTGTAGCTTTTTGCAAAAAAATTAATAATAAATAAATTAATTAAATTAAATGCAATATCACTTTTTTTAACACAGGAATAACCACTTATCAAAGCCCGGAAGCCACTCCAGGATAAGGGTTAATGGATCTGGATTAGTCAATGTGATTATAGCGTAGTAAACATAAGTAGTGGGCATTTTGTGAATTGGATTACTTAGGGGGACGGTTCATCAAGAACTTGTTTACGTTGGACTTGAAGATAATCATATTGTTGTCAGCTGGAAAGCAGGCAACCGGGAGAGAGTTCCACGGGAGCGCAGTTCTAAGAAAAAAGCTCTGTTCATGGAATGTACATTTAGGTTTAGGCACAGATAAAGAGTGTAGGAAATTGTTGATAGTGATTTTAGCTAGAAGAGTGTTTTTCGTGAAAGTTTTGCGAGGGGGGGACCATAGATTGAAGCTAAGACGAACACCTTCCATGAAAATACCGATAAAGCAGAGACAGGCTCGCAACATCTCTTCTATGGGTGGTTGCAGGAAAGAGAAAAGGGCATCCCCCACTAAGCTACAAATCTATTTTGGACTCTGTCAAGGCAGGATAATCTGCTTCTAGGAGCTCCTGCCCAGATGTGGCAACAGTACTCCATCGTTGGGCGCACCTGGCTTTTATATAGGTAGAGAATTGCATCAGGAGTGTACTTTAGACGTGTTAGGAAAATTACATTCGAAACTGCCTGAAAAGTGTTTTAATATACATTATGAAAGTCCATTTTATTAAATTAACGATTGAGTGAGTATCCGGTTTTACCCGGTTGTAAAATACGCGTAAATATTCAAACTGTAAGTTTAGTAAGCCAATTCGACGCAGATTTTATTTTTAAATAAACATTTATTTGTTCATAAATCAAAGTACTTTTCGACGTAATCTCGTTATCATTAGAAAAAACAGTTTGTTTTTTAAATGATATTTATCCCTCGTGGCATGGTGTCACTTAGAAAAAACAAGACTCGTTCAATAGTATAAACGCCGTATAATGTTATTTGATCATATACATAACATTATACGGCGTTGATACTATTAAACGGGTCTTGTTTTTTCTAAGTGACACCATCCCACGAGGGATAAATATCATTTTAAAAAGACTGTTGTTGTTGTGTATTATATACTATACTGTATATTGTTACTAAGTTTTTATGCCGTATCCCGGGGTTCTACTGTATAAGGACATGTTCTCTCCGTGAAAAGCGTTGTTAAATGGAAATTCAAAATGTAAGTTTAATAAGCCAATTCAACGCAGATTTTTTGAAAATAAACATTTATTTGTTTGTAAAAAATGAAATCAAGCACTTAGATTTATAAACAAATAAATGTTTGTTAAATTTTTAAAAATCTGCGTTGAATTGACTTATTAAACTTACGTTTACAATTTGCATTTAATAACGATTTTAACAGGGAGAACATATCCTTATATAACTCTTAAATGTATTTTAATTCATGCAGATTTCGTATTTATCATTAAAGAGTCAATTTACTATTAAATATTATATTTTTTCCATAATATATAGCACTGATTTTTAAAGATTAAAAAAATAACTTGGGTGCCATCAACTAGAATTGAAACCAGAACATAAGGCATTCCAGCTGCGTTCCCTACAGTTTGAGCTATCCACAGATACTAAGATTTTTTTAAAAATAAAAGCACTTCACTCTATGAATGAATTTGGGCATGTATATATAAATAATAGAAATGTGTCAATAAGTTGAAATGAACATTTTTTATTTCAACTTGTCAACATATTTTTAGTCTTAATGTACCAGCAGTTTAAGAGTTTACAGGTAAAATATTTTCACACAGACACAAAAACACATTCATCTATTGTTTTATTTATTTATATAAAAATGTAAAGAACGAATTATTGCGATTAAGTTCCTGCAACATATAATTGTGCATAGACAGAATCGTTAATAGAGATTAGAAAAAAATGGGTTTCTAAATACTAACGATTTCTATTTAGAAACCGATTATTCACATAAGCCGAGCGGGAGGACTTTGTTAACAAATCTGTACCTATATTAAATGTTAAACATACATTTTACGGCGTCAACTACCAACAACAGTTTCTATTTTCCCTTTGTCTCGTTTTCTCCCTCTCTTTCTGTCTGTCTGTCTCTCTCTCTCCCTCTCTCTCTCTCTCTCTCTCTCTCTCTCTCTCTCTCTCTCTCTCTCTCTGTGTATATATCTCGCCATAGCTCATCCCTCTCTCGGTTGCTCGCTTTTTACATTTTCTCCCTCTATATATATATATCTCTTTCTCACTCTCTCTCTCTTTCTCTCTATCTCTCCTCTCTCTCTCTTCTCTCTCTCTCTCTCTCTCTCTCTCTCTCTCTCTCTGTGTCGCTCGCTTTTATTCTTATTATACCAGAAAAAAAAACATTTTACGGCGTAAACAATACCTACAACAGTTTTTATTTCTTCTCTGTCTCTGTCTCTGTCTCTCTCTTCTCTCTCTCTCTCTTTCTCTCTCTCTCTCTCAATCGTTCACTTGCTTTTTACATTTCTTTTTTTGCCTAAAAAAACCCAAATATTTTACGACATAAACATTATCTACAACACTTTTCCGTCTCTCTCTTTCTCTCTCCCTTTCTATATATTCCTCCCAACTCTCCTTCTTTCTCACACATACACACTCTCTCTCTCTCTCTCTCTCTCTCTCTCTCTCTCTCTCTCTCTCTCTCTCTTTCGCTCACTCTTCTTTCACTCCGATTATTTTAGAAGATGAGGATAACAGTCCGCAAACAAATATATAGCTATTTGATTTATTAATTAACTTACGGATATTTTTCTATAATAAAAAGAACAGTTCGTCACAATTATTCTTTCTAAAAAAAAATGAATTTTGTCCTTTTTTTAATGGTGAGGGGGTTCCATTTACACAAACTGAGCCACGGTAAGGTGTGGCATGGTACGGCTAGTATATATATCTATATATATATATATATATATATATATATATATATATATATATATATATAAATTTTCATCTACATAAATACACGTTTCAATCCTACGGAAGCATAAGTTTAATATGACAGTAATACTCCATGTATGGAGTATTGTTGTCATATTTGCGCTGGTGCATCGTCTACTAGTGTTTCGCTCCTAGACAAGGTTCAAAAGAGAGTCGCCAATCTGATAGGCCCTTAACTGGCATCCAAGCTTCAGCCTCTGTCCCATCGACGAAATGTTGTATCACTTTGCCTATTCTACAAGTATTTTAATGACGAATGCTCTGACGAACTGCAAGCACTTGTGCCCCCACGACGTAAACACTCTCGACAAACCCGACAGACAGCTATATCCCACCCCCACATAGTAGAGATCCCTAGATGTAAAAGATCTTTCTACTCCAGTAGTTTCTTCCCCAGAACCGCTAGAGTTTGGAATTCCATTCCAGGTCCCTGCTTCCCCAACTGTACTGACGTGCAGAAGTTCAAGTGTAACATGAACCGACATCTTGCTGCCCAAATCTCCAGGAGTTGTTGCCCTTGATAGTAGCCGCCTACACCAAAGGGGCAATGTGCCTTGTTTGAGGTGAAAATTTAATAAAAATAAATATAAATAAAAATGTAATAAAAACTACTCAAACAAGTCGCATGATTCAAACTTCATTAACTTCATATCGGAACGCTTTAACCAATGAGTTAATTCTAACCGTCCCACCATGTGGTGAGAAATAAATTCTACCCCTTTCAAACAGGCGAACAACTATAGACAGACGCTATAGTAATCTTCAACAGAAACGAACTTGCATTTATAGTTTACACTAGACGGTTTGTATTATTTCTCATTAAGAGATCCATCACACACATACACACATATACATACTTTTTATAACAAATGTAAGCTACATGATCTATGTTTCATCCTTGTGGAATCATCTGTGTAGAGACAACCATTCAATCCAGTCATACGATTCGAACCCTGGAATAATAGTTACAATTTACTCCAATCCCAAGCATGCTAAACAATAAAGCTACCGTAAATAGCTATACAAGTGTTGAAAAATAAACTTTTTATATGCGTCAGATTAAGCGACCGGGGTAATAGCAAGAATAATTACTCTACTGAACTGTACCTACATTTCAAACAGTTGAAGTAAATACTTAAAATATACATACGTAATATACTATATAAGTGCATACTCTCCGTCAGAAATTTAGAAAAAATATGCACCCCAGTATTTATATAAATTATGCATAACTTTTTCCCGTCATTTTGTAATATTATTAATATTATTAGCCAGCGGATTGAACCAACTTCCCTCTAAGGAGGAAGAATCTACGAAATATTAAATTCACAAGTGGTCCAGCCATATGGTACAGACCAGGCTCAACATTGATAATTTATTTAACGAGAACCGGTCAGTCGAAATGATTATCCAGTATTTTCGTTTTCTAACGGAGGATGTGGCCTAGTAAATAATGTTAATCTGTGTTTGTATCAATAGCTTATAAATCGGAAACAAAGCTTTTTCGGACTGATATATATATATATATATATATATATATATATATATATATATATATATATAACTACTTCATTTATTCACATAAATTTGATATACGAAAGTATAGATTTATGCGTAAACTTTAAATATTTACTTCAAAAGTGCTCAATACGTAGGTAGAGCTAGTTAGCAATTTATAAAATATATATGGCGATTAAGCTACACTGAATATTCTGCGTTTCATCCAACTATAGGATTCGTCAGGCTTATGCGCGAATTCTGTCGTTGCTTCTTGTTTTTATATATGTTGAGGATTTCTAGTTGGCCAATCAGCTTTCTAGTATCCACCGCGCCCCTTCCTATCAGTCAATGGGCATGCATTTTATCAAACAAAGGATCTGTTTTAGAACTAGGTAAGTGGTTTTAGGTGGCCGTTCTCCTTTTTTTTATACATATAAATATACCTATGTGTACACAATAATGCACATATATATATACATATATACATATATATATATACATATATGTGTGTGATCGTTTATGTATATTCATGTTTATTTAATTTATTTATTTGTTTGTTTTCTATTGTTATTGTTAGTTTTAAAGCTATTTTGTATCGCTATCCTAGAGTAAGTTTTATTTTGTGAACACAGTTGTTTGCTATTTCCCGCCTACAGTTTAATAGATTTTGAGGTTCTTTAAAGTACAGGATAGAAAATTTTTCATGGAGGCATAATTTACATGGGTCGTCTAAATGTCTGCATGTGGTAGCTTGTCTCATTATTTTCCATTCGACTACCGGCGAATGTCCGCTTTCTTTGAGTTCCCAGTATTTATTCGCTAGTGTTGTTTTTATACGGTGTTTTTTATTTTTGAATGTGCTTTTGTGGTCATAGTATCGGGTTTTGAAATCTAAGGAAGTCATGCCTATGTAATATTTCTTGTTGTTCGGGTTTTCTTTCGCAAATATTGTTGCTTGATAAACTACGCTTTTTGTTAGACATTTATTTTGGACTGGGCAAAGTGTGCGGTGTCTACAATTGCATTTATCTTGTTCGTTATTAGTATTTTTATTATGGTATGGTTGTTCTTGTCCGGGGTTGGTTTGTTATTATTATTATTATTATTATTATTATTATTATTATTATTATTATTATTATTATTATTATTATTATTATTTCTGCTAGTGTTGGTTTTATTTCTGTCATGGTGTCTACTTTTTTATTGTTTATTTTGTTGTTGTTTACATTGTTTTCATTTAGTATTTTGTTATTATGTGCCTTAATTATCATCTCTAAATTTTCGCAACAACTGTAAGATAACTTCAAGGTATTTTTATTGAAGATTTTGTGTAAGGGGTTGGTTGCGGGAAAGTGTTTCTCAATAAGATCTAGATATTTCTTGCCAAGTTTTGTTTTTAACATTTGATTGTATGTGGCCGTATACCAAATTATAGTTCTTTTTCTTCTTTTTTTAATTTTATTATAGTTGTTGGTGTTTTGTTGCTTATATTTGATATCGATATTTTTGTATCCACTATTTTTTAGGGCTGTTTCGTAAATATTGGATGACTTGTTAAATGCATTTTCATCGCTTGAGTTATTACTGAGTCTACTTACGATCGAGTTAGGAATATGTTTTATAATTGATGGTGGGTGGTTGGACTTAGGGTTTACGTAAATTGGAGTAGCGTTATCTTTTAAGTATGGTTCATATGTGTTTTTATCTAAGTTTAACGTGACGTCCAGGAAGTTTGTTATTTTTATGTTAGCTGATATGTCCGCTTTTAGGCCTAATTTTTTTATTTCTTTGTGTATGATTTTCTTAAAGTTTTCTCCCTTGACTTTGTTGGAGTTTTTTATTATAGCTAGTCCGTCATCTCTATATAGGCCGATATCCGTAGTATCGAATATGCTTGTGAGGGTATATAGAATGAATAATCCCACAAGATCTGATGCCTCTGCAGAGTCTCTGGCACCCATCGCCAAATCGAATGAATTTTTCATTTTAGTTTTTATCCATTGGTTATTTTCTATCCTGTACTTTAAAGAACCTCAAAATCTATTAAACTGTAGGCGGGAAATAGCAAACAACTGTGTTCACAAAATAAAACTTACTCTAGGATAGCGATACAAAATAGCTTTAAAACTAACAATAACAATAGAAAACAAACAAATAAATAAATTAAATAAACATGAATATACATAAACGATCACACACATATATGTATATATATATATATATGTATATATGTATATATATATGTGCATTATTGTGTACACATAGGTATATTTATATGTATAAAAAAAAGGAGAACGGCCACCTAAAACCACTTACCTAGTTCTAAAACAGATCCTTTGTTTGATAAAATGCATGCCCATTGACTGATAGGAAGGGGCGCGGTGGATACTAGAAAGCTGATTGGCCAACTAGAAATCCTCAACATATATAAAAACAAGAAGCAACGACAGAATTCGCGCATAAGCCTGACGAATCCTATAGTTGGATGAAACGCAGAATATTCAGTGTAGCTTAATCGCCATATATATTTTATAAATTGCTATATATATATATATATATATATATATATATATATATATATATATATATATATATATACTAGCATGGGTACCCGGGGTTGACATGAAGTTCCGCTTGAAGCACACGTGTATACTAATCATTTTATCATGGGAAATGTGGATACCCCCACAACAAAAGTAAAAGAACGGATGAAAACAAGTAAATGTAATCGCCCTCCAAAAGAAGTACGTGATACGCTCTCTACCAGATATTTCGGCAGAAGTACTACAAAGGGAAGAAACTATTCACCGGATATTGAGCACTGGAAAGAACCCCTCCCCTCCAAAAAAAAATTAAAATAAATCATCGCAACTTTTGTTTCAATAAAAATAGCAGCGAATGCTCGTGTGATCGCAAAAAAAAAATTACCAAAAGTTAATTCCAAAAACAATTAAATTAAATTTTTAGTCAGTTTATATTTCTCATGTAACCCCAATTTGAATTTGTCATATTTATGGGTTCGTTTTGTTTATAAAATTGTTAGGTGGTCTCATAAAAAATAATTAAATTTATCGTTATTTTATGTTTCCGATGTAATTCCCGCACTCACTACCAAAACAAAAAAAAAAATTGTATTTATCATGTTTTGCCCCCCCCCCTCTCGATTGTCAAACTTGAAAAATTGCTAGAGATGATATATCTCGTTGAACGCTTTGTGGCTAAAAAGTGAGTTCTCGTTTTAAGTTAAATTTATATTGTAAAGTAATCCCCCCACGCTAAAATGTGATTTTTTCAAAACTTCTTCTTTCATATTATTTATAAAGGCTGTTTAAACGTATTACCCCCCCCAAAAAAAAAAGTAGGTCTTAATTTTTTTTTAGGCGTTAAACGACGTTGGGCCACGTCGTAAAAAGTGAAATAAATTATAAGGAAAATCTGTTTCGCAAGCAATTAAACACACTTGCTATAGTATAATTATTATGATAAATCCTGGGTAATAACTGATTAAATTTTATAAACAAAAAAGGAGCAAATAATGTATAGGGTGATGGATTTTGTTCACATGAAAAATTATCACGGTGTCTAACTAACTCTGCCCTTATGGGGATGCAAGTAAATGAGGACATTATTTTAATTATTTTGCTCTAACCTCATACCCCCTTCTCCCGGGCAGCGGCGTTGAAAATAAGGTAAAATGATGTATTCTGGAGCAGAAGTTTTTCAAAAAAACAACTTATGAATTATATCGGCGTACTTATAGTTTACATGACCAAAGAAAACTACTAAATACAGTGTAAGAAACGGATAACCCAACAATAACAAATAAAAAAGGTTACTTAAAAAATAAGAATAAGCGAAAAAAAATACCTCCGAATTAAAAAATAAAAATAATAAAGAATTAAACTATCAGTTATTCACCTTTGGTTTTCTGGTCTGAAAATGAAACGATTTAAGATTTTAGATAAAATAAGTTAAATCAAATATAAATTGAAATGAAAATAAACTAAATAATTAAATTTTAAATTATATATTTAAATAATATAGTTAAAACGAGGCTATTATGTCGAATAAGTAATACCATCGAGCTAATTATTTAAATAGATTTAATTTAATGAGATATGCTAATGGCCGTAACTCAATCAATGTAGATATTGAAATTAAGCATAAAATAAATTGTCTCCTCTGACAGAAGTATTCTATCATGAGCATTAATATTTCTTGACCAGGAGAGGTGTACACACATATCGCCTTTATATTTCTTTGAACACGGGGGATGCACACAGACAAACACACACGAACGCTACACTTTATATATAGACATATATGTATGCATTTGTATATTTCCTCATAACATATACAAATCCTTATTTAAGAAGCTCAATGTAATTACAGAGCAATATAGTGAATGAATAACAAAAGTCTACATTCCAAAGTTCATGATGTTGACCATCTTATAATTGATTCTTTTTATTCAGTTGACATTTACAATTCTTGACAGTATCTGTTTCGTAGCACAAAATCAATCACTTAATTATTATATCAATTAGTGATTCTATTATGCCCTTTACAAATCAGAAGAAATAACAACAATTAACCCAAAAAAGGAAATGAAGTGCGTTTTGACAAGATTAAAATCCAATTATAGCTGTTAAAAAAGAAAGACTGGGTTTTTTTTTTATCCATGGTAAAAAGTAGGGTGGAAGGAAAACGTTTAATCGAGGTTGAAAAAAAAATAATAAGGAGGTAGCGTCAGCCGACCAGGTTTCGTCCTCACTTTTCAAAGCTAAATCGAGAGTTTTCTGCTTGTTTGTTGTTTTTTTGGGGGGGTTTTAATACGAAAACGAATTCCAATTAGTCTCTAGCGCGTTTCCTTTTGTATAATAACCATAGCGATAGCGTTCCCTCGTTTTTTTTTTCTTTCCGATAGTTTAATTTTATTTTAGTCGTTTCCCCGTTTAAATTCGTTTCCCTATAGAAAAAAAAACTCGATTCAGCTTTGAAAAGTGAGGGCGAAACCCGATCGGCTGACGCTACCCACTTATTTCTTTAATTTTCTCAGCCTCAATTGAACGTTTTCCCTCCGTTCTTCTTTTTACCATGGATACAAAAAACAGTCTCCCCTTTTATCAGCTATAATAAAGTTTTGTACCTCTAAAAAAATAATTATATATATATATATATATATATATATATATATATATATATATATATATATATATATATATATATATATAAAATAAAAAATAACTAACCGGATTATTTATCTTCCACAAGACTATCCATTCATGTGTAATCAACATTTTCTTCAACATATTCCCTCTGCTTCACGTTTTTTGTTTTCAAGTAAGATCTTTGACTTACTTGTTGTTTCATCAAATACTTGTGCATGCAAAATCCGATCCTGCATTTTGCTAATTCCTACCTTCTGATGAGAAGGAAAGTATTTCTTCGAAACTCCGCGGATTAAGGACTATCCACTTATCTAGTGTTTCCTTTTCAGATTAAATATATTTTTTAACTCATTTCAAAGTGTTTTTAACATGTTTTATTAACTGTTTGCTCGTATATATATATATATATATATATATAAGCTGAACGTCTGTGTGTGTGTGTGTGTGTGTGTGTGTGTGTGTGTGTGTGTGTGTGTCTGGTCACGAATAGGCTCTTATATGGTTGACTATTATAGAAAACTGATCACATATAATGATACAAGATATATCTAGACACAGGAATGGGTATGTTTGATCTGGCATAATGATGATTCATTAACATTGTGGGGTCTTCGTACGCGCCTGGTCCACAAAGTATGGAAATAAAAAATTAAAAAAAAAACGTTTACAAATGTTTTTGATATAGATGTACATAATACTACTTTGATAAGTATGTTGTAACTTAACTAGGGATGGTATAATAACATTGTTGGGTCTGCGTTCGCGCCAGGCCTCCATAGAATGGAAATAGGCTCAAACTTTAATAAAGACTTTTCATATCTATCTGCGAAGTATACTTTGATAATTAGGTTTCATTTTGAAGAAATATGATATAATAAAATTATCGGGTGTTCGTTCGCGCCTGACCTCCATAGAATGGAAATATGTCACAAAGTTTAACAAGGTTTTTTAATATAGATCCACAGAATATTGTGATAAGTGTTTCAGTGTTAACAGGTATGGTATAATAAATTATGGGGTTTATCTATTTTATTTTTACTTTCATCATATTTTGTTTTGGTTTTGATACCCCCAAATTCGAAGCTATCTCTTTACAACCCTTCCTTTTCATAACCTATCATACTTTCATAAATCAGAGTCCATTTTCTATAGGCTGTTTTTGAACCCAGTCAACGACGAGTACTTTTGCTAGTGTATATATATATATATATATATATATATATATATATATATATATATATATATATATAAAATGAAAATTACAATTGAATTTACCAAAATGATCCAAGATGGTAAAATTAAAGTAAATTATAAATATTAAAGAATTAATATTTATAAAATTATCTCAGCCAGATATAAAAGCTCGATAATACCAAATAGGAAATAGAGCTTATAATATGAGCAAACAGTTAATGAAATATGTTAAAAAAACACTTTGAAATGAGTTAAAAACATATTTAATCTGAAAAGGAAACACTAGATAAATGGATAGTCCTTAATCCGCGGAGTTTCGAGGAAATACTCTCCTTCTCATCAGAGGGTAGGAATTAGCAAAATGTAGGATCGGATTTTGCATGCAGAAGTATTTCATGAAACAACAAATAAGTCAAAGATCTTACTTGAAAACAAAATAAGTTAAGCAGAGGGAATATGGTAAAGAAAAAGGTGATTACACATTAATGGATAGTCTGGTGGAAGATAAAACATCCAGTGACGGTAAAATCCAAATGTAAAACTTCAAGAAAGTTAAAAGAATTTCCATTTGTACAAGTAAAATCCAAAGAAATCCCGTAATTGGAAGAAGATGGTGCATAATAATCCAAACGCAGAAATCCATGGAATAATTCACAAAAAAGTGTGTACAAGGAAAAAATAATATTAATAAAAGAAAAATAAGATGTGCTTTTCACTCTACTTCCGAGACATAACTATATATATATATATATATATATATATATATATATATATATATATATATATATATATATATATATATACATTAGCCTTAAGTAGCTTTGAGAAAAAATAAAATAAAAATAAAGGATGCAGTTTTAATTACCGAAAAAAAAAACCCTAACCTATCGTAAGCTTAGCACCTATATAATCCGACTTCTAAAATGTTTATACTTGCAAAATAGAATTCAACTGTATAATGATGAAAAAATAAACCTTACTAAAATTGTTAAATAGAAATAGACTTAGCACTTGCACAAGCCGATTTCTCAAAAGTCTACAATTATAAAAGAGAATTTAACTATATAAACAAAAAGCAAAGCTTAACCAAACAAATTTTAAAATAGAAACCGGGAATCCTCACCTGTCTACCAGGTAGCGGTTTTGAAGATTTAAAAACAGGACAGCTCTAAAATATATGGCTGTCCAGTGGAAAATACAACTTCCCCAATAATAAAATATGTAACAATACGGTTACTATTTATTTTAATATATAAAAAAAACATAAAAAAAAACAAATAAATAAAATAATGATATCATGTATAAGAAAATTTATAAATAAGATTACAAGATTTATTCTGCGACATGTTAACTAGCATATAAATGTGCTATGAGAATAAAAATGCATAATAGCTTTACTACCTTTGCTTCCAGAAATTCAAATAGAAAAGAGGAAGGAAACATCGCTATACATATCTAAACACACACACACACACACACACACACACACACACACACACACATATATATATATATATATATATATATATATATATATATATATATATATATATATATAAATGTTTGGAGGTACAAAAATATAGAGAGAGATTTAAATTAAATATGCGTAAATTTCTCGAGAGCTCTTTTTGGCTATCATCTCTTCAGCAGAAAATCGATAGCAAGGAAAAACAATATCATTGGCGAAATTAAAGAGCACTAAGGGGAATTCGGATGTGCCAAGAATTGAAAAAAAAAAATGACTAAAAGAAAAATAATCTGTATATACGGCGTTTAAAAGCGACTGAAAATTTGCACAACGAGGAGAAAAAAAAAGGTTCCCCAAAGAGAAATAACGCTTTTGTTGTCTCCTTTTGCCGGCATAAAGAAGGTTTTCGAACCGCAATAAAGACAGACTCCAGAAACTTTAAATGATTTTTGGGGTCTGCTCTGTGTAATACCTCGAACCACTCTATTTTATATTTCTCGGCACAGCATGGATTGTCAACCAAATGCTGGCAAATAGCAGTGTCCAACGCTACAGAAGGAGAGCTGTATTCATTTGCTCCCCCACCGAGCAAATTAGGCACAAGGCCGATTTTTAATGTGAGGAGTGAAGGGGAAATGGGGATCAACTCCCCGGGGAGTAGGGGAGCAGGATAGTGACAATTGGTATGAAGGGTTGCCCCTACATTGACCAAGGTCTTATCTGTGGGGTCGCCCCCACATAGGGTCTTTGCTTGCAGTAACTGCTGGAACAGATGCTACACTTTGATCTTGGCCCGAAGGCCACGAAGATCCCTCTTCTTGCGAAGAAGGAGAGAGACTACCGGATCCTACCCTCCCCAGTCTGATTTTAGATGGAACGTGCTGGTTTATACGTGTTAGCAAATGCAAAGATGTTCGCCTGACATAACCAGCATTGCACTGGCATTTAAACTGATAAAAAATATTACTATTTTCGGTGCAAGACAAACTATCTTTGCGAAAAGAAGGAAAAGTAGGTCTCGTAGTGTATACCAAACGCAAGGAAAACAGAGTAAAAGCATTTAGAAACAGTTCTAACAATATTTAGACAATTTAATATCCTTGTCCCCTATCCACTGTATATATATGTGTGTGTGTGTGTGTGTGTGTGTGTGTGTGTGTGTGTGTGTGTGTGTGTGTGTGTGTGTGTAGAAAAAATTCCCAAAGTTTTGTCATCGATTTTCCAGACACCCCGCATAGGTAAATG
Organism: Euprymna scolopes; assembly: GCF_053919585.1. Classification (NCBI taxonomy): domain Eukaryota; kingdom Metazoa; phylum Mollusca; class Cephalopoda; order Sepiida; family Sepiolidae; genus Euprymna; species Euprymna scolopes. The sequence continues at coordinate 14,375,044 of NC_136507.1, read as the reverse complement.
AGGCGCAATGGTTATTCGTGTGTTGGTAAATCTTAGGACAGTCCGACTACAGGCCGGATGAAATTGAGCGAAAAGATTAAATCGGACAATGGTTTTATTTCAAAATACGCACCTAAGTCGTGCGGGCGAATGAAGTGGTTGCGATGAAGAAAGAGGTTAGGCGCAAAAAGAGTAAAAGTGACAGCTGACGTCAAACTTCGTGTGTCACGCGAACTACCATATGGCCTCCTCGACGGACTTGAGGTTAAAGCGGTTGGCCGCAAATATTCGCTGTTAATCCGTGGTGGTTGCCCCATAAGCAGGAGACGTTAACGGCAATGCAATATTCGCTTTTCAATTTTTCTCTACATACGTCCAAACATTGCTGTTCGTCAGTCTGTCTGTTTCCTTGTTCATATCATTACCTCCCCAAGAGGGAAAAGTTAAACACAAGGTCGTTTTTTTTTAATAGGAGAAAAATCTGATCTTTCCAAAAGGTGCACTCTGAATTGGGACAAATATAAAATATGTCCATAATCAAGAAGAATTCTTTTCACTAGCTAGAAACGTTAAAGTTTTAATTTAGAACAGATACTATACTTAGATTATAGTTATGAATTGTGTATAATAAAATTTCCTCGTTTAAAATTCAGACTTTATTAGTGCATCTAACGTTTAAAGTGGACAACACCTCTATATTTATTTGTATTCATACTGTAGTCTGTCACGCTGAAGTTTTAAATCGCATTTACACGCGTAATTTTGAAAGAGGATTTTTGTCGTTTCGTTATGTTTAAGTTTGAAATAGCATTCCCATTAATCTGTAACGTTTAAATTTGAAATGTTCATAGTTGCAGCAGTCACGCTTAAGTTTGAGATTAATTTGGTCTGTCATGCTTAAGTTAGAAATAAAACTTTCGTTTGTCTGTTGCGTTTAATTTTGAAATTGTCCTTGATCTGTCATGCTTAGGTTTAAAATAGATTTTTCATTTGCCTGCTACGCTTAATTTTAAAGGTAAAGTGTCCTTGTTCTGTCATACTTAAGTTTGAAATATAATTTTTGTTTATCTGCTTCGCATAATTATAAAATTTACATCGTTCGTAGTCTGCTATGCTTACGCAAATCGCTCAGTCAGAATGGACGTAGCTTAATGTGTTAAATCTCGCATCGTTCTTCTTTTTTTCTTCTTCTTTCTTATGTACAGGCTGTAAAGCCGCATCTAACATGTCGCCCACCTCACAACACATACTCGTTTCGATATTAAGGCTTTATTTGCAATCAAGTGACCAAATTAATTCGCTCAAAACCGAACAATGGAAAAAGGTTCTCTGAGGGAATCGGCTCTCTAATGTGGTCGAGGTCAACTGCTAAAGAATTCTTAATAACCATTTTAATCATTGACCCAAAATCTGTGACAAATTTTGCAAATCCACTGGCCGTCATCGGGTCTTTTGTTTGCAATCTGTAAATCCTTTTTCGATTGTCCCGCTTTATTCCACTCCGTTGTTTACATTTATCAGGGTCGACGAAACAAACATTTCCGGGTCTGCATGCTTAAAATATCTGAGGTCCTGGATATGACCTAAAACTATATCCGAGGGTGAGGCTCCACCTTGCGGGCCTTGGGGAGTGTGGAGCCACCCTTTAATTGCCATTGCTCCCAGGTCCACTCTGACTCGGAGTGGTAGTACCTGTTAGGGTCCCAACTATGGGTTAAATAGAATCCGACTTAAAAAAATATATATACTCCATTAAAAATCGTTTCTCAAAATGACTAGATTCGGCATTAAATAGCCTGAAAAAGGTTGATATGCCGTAAAACAAAAACAACCAACCAACCAAAATATCTGAATCTCAATCTCTCTCTGTCTCTCTCTCCTTCTTTCTCTCTCTCTCTCTCTCTCTTTCTATATATATATATATATATATATATATATATATATAATAGAATAAAATAAAATAATTGAAAATAAGAACATATGAACCTTAAAATCCAAGTAATTGATAAAACTTTAACCCAACAGTTCTATACACTTGACTGGTTCTCATACAATTTATGTCCCATAGATAAACAATTTGAAAACGAGAGATACTCTATAAAATTATTAAGTCATAATGTCACCAATATGATAATATTTCTTACATCATAATCTAAATAACCCATTCAAAATAAATTTTGAGTAATAAGCAATACCAATTAATTATAATTATTAGTTCAATACTAACATGACACCGTAAATTAATACAATTGCATAATAATTAAAAATGAATATGTACACACCGGTGAGTTTTTACAAATCAATTGAGATATAAAAAAGTTTGAGATAATTATTAACTAGATATTAATTTTAATACATTATGTATAGTTTAAAATAACTAATACGACGACCTAGATTAGAATAAATTAAGTAAGGAATTCAGAGCTACTCCCCCTGAAATAGTTTGTTTTATTATTCTATCGATGTAAATATTATTGTTACAAAAATAATTGTTATTCTTTAATATCCTAAGATATAAATAAAGATTAAATCATCTTATTTTATTTATTTTACATTATATTGTCGTATTTTATTTATTTTATATTATATTGTTGTATTTTATTTATTTTATATTATATTGTTGTATTTTATTTATTTTATATTATATTGTTGTATTTTATTTATTTTACATTATATTGTCGTATTTTATTTATTTTACATTATATTGTCGTATTTTATTTATTTTATATTATATTGTTGTATTTTATTTATTTTATATTATATTGTTGTATTTTATTTATTTCATATTATATTGTTGTATTTTATTTATTTTATATTATATTGTTGTATTTTATTTATTTCATAATACATTGTTGTATTTTATTTATTTTATATTATATTGTTGTATTTTATTTATGTTATATTATATTGTTGTATTTTATTTATTTCATATTATATTGTTGTATTTTATTTATTTTATATTATATTGTTGTATTTTATTTATTTTACATTATTTGTCGTATTTTATTCATTTTATATTATATTGTCTTATTTTATTTATTTTACATTATATTGTCGTATTTTATTTATTTTATATTATATTGTTGCATTTTATTTATTTTATATTATATTGTCGTATCTTATTTATTTTATATTATATTGTCGTATTTTATTTATTTTACATTATATTGTCGTATTTTATTTATTTCATATTATATTGTCGTATTTTATTTATTTTATATTATATTGTTGTATTTTATTTATTTTATATTATATTGTTGTATTTTATTTATTTTATATTATATTGTCGTATTTTATTTATTTTACATTATATTGTCGTATTTTATTTATTTCATATTATATTGTCTTATTTTATTTATTTTATATTATATTGTTGTATTTTATTTATTTCATATTATATTGTCGTATTTTATTTATTTTATATTATATTGTTGCATTTTATTTGTTTTATATTATATTGTCGTATCTTATTTATTTTATATTATATTGTCGTATTTTATTTATTTTACATTATATTGTCGTATTTTATTTATTTTATATTATATTGTCGTATTTTATTTATTTTATATTATATTGTTGTATTTTATTTATTTTACATTATATTGTCGTATTTTATTTATTTTATATCATATTGTCTTATTTTATTTATTTTATATTATATTGTTGTATTTTATTTATTTTATATTATATAGTCGTATTTTATTTATTTTACATTATATTGTCGTATTTTATTTATTTTATATTATATTGTTGTATTTTATTTATTTTATATAATATTGTTGTATTTTATTTATTTTATATTATATTGTTGTATTTTATTTATTTTATATTATATAGTCGTATTTTATTTATTTTATATTATATTGTCGTATTTTATTTATTTTATATTATATTGTTGTATTTTATTTATTTTATATTATATTGTTGTATTTTATTTATTTTACATTATATTGTCGTATTTTATTTATTTTATATTATATTGTTGTATTTTACTTATTTTATATAATATTGTTGTATTTTATTTATTTTATATTATATTATCGTATTTTATTTATTTTATATTATATTGTGGTATTTTATTTATTTTATATTATATTGTCGTATTTTATTTATTTTATATTATATTGTTGTATTTTATTTATTTTATATTATAGTGTTGTATTTTATTTATTTTATATAATATTGTTGTATTTTATTTATTTTATATTATATTGTCGTATTTTATTTATTTTATATTATATTGTCGTATTTTATTTATTTTATATTATATTGTTGTATATTATTTATTTTATATTAAATTGTTGTATTTTACTTATTTTATATAATATTGTTGTATTTTATTTATTTTATATTATATTGTCGTATTTTATTTATTTTATATTATATTGTTGTATTTTATTTATTTTATATTATATTGTTGTATTTTATTTATTTTTCATAATATTGTTGTATTTTATTTATTTTACATTATGTTGTCGCATTTTTTATTTTACATTATATTGTTGTATTTTACTTATTTTATATTATATTGTTGCATTTTATTTATTTTATATTATATTGCCGTATTCTATTTATTTTATATTACATTGTCTTATTTTATTTATTTCATATTATATTGTCTTATTTTATTTATTTTACATTATATTGTTCTATTTTATTTATTTTATATTGTATTGTTGTATTTTATTTATTTTATATTGTATTGTTGTATTTTATTTATTTTATATTGTATTGTTGTATTTTATTTATTTTATATTATATTGTTTTATTTTATTTATTTTATATTATATTGTTTTTTATTTATTTTATATTATATTGTTGTATTTTATTTATTTTATATTATATTGTTTTAGATTATTTATTTTATATTGTATTGTTGTATTTTATTAATTTAATATTGTATTGTTGTATTTTATTTATTTTATATTGTATTGTTGTATTATATTTATTTTATATTATATTGTTGTATATTATTTATTTTATATTGTATTGTTGTATTTTACTTATTTATATAATATTGTTGTATTTTATTTATCTTACATTATATTGTTGTATTTTATTTATTTTATATTATATTGTTGTATTTTATTTATTTTATTTTGTATTGTTGTATTTTATTTATTTTATATTGTATTGTTGTATTTTATTTATTTTATATTGTATTGTTGTATTATGTTTATTTTATATTATATTGTTGTATTATATTTATTTTATATTGTATTGTTTTATTTTATTTATTTTATATTGTATTGTCGTATTTTATTTATTTTATATTGTATTGTTGTATTTTTATTATTTTATATTGTATGGTTGTATTTTATTTATTTTATATTATATTGTTGTATTATATTTATTTTATATTATATTGTTGTATTATATTTATTTTACATTATATTGTCGTATTTTATTTATTTACTATTATATTGTTTTATTTTATTTATTTTATATTGTATTGTTGTATTTTATTTATGTTATATTGTATTGTTGTATTTTAATTATTTTATATTATATTGTTGTATTATATTTATTTTATATTATATTGTTGTATTATATTTATTTTACATTATATTGTCGTATTTTATTTATTTACAATTATATTGTTTTATTTTATTTATTTTATATTGTATTGTCGTATTTTATTTATTTTATATTGTATTGTTGTATTTTAATTATTTTATATTGTATGGTTGTATTTTATTTATTTTATATTATATTGTTGTATTATATTTATTTTATATTATATTGTTGTATTTTATTTATTTTATATTATATTGTTGTATTTTACTTATTTTATATTATATTGTTTATTTTATATATTTTATATTATATTGTTGTATTTTATTTATGTTATATTATATTGTTGTATTTTATTTATTTTATATTGTATTGTTGTATTATGTTTATTTTATATTATATTGTCGTATTATATTTATTTTATATTGTATTGTTGTATTTTATTTATTTTATATTGTATTGTTGTATTTTATTTATTTGATATTGTATTGTTGTATTTTATTTATTTTGTATTATATTGTTGTATTTTACTTATTTAATATAATATTGTTGTATTTTATTTATTTTACATTATATTGTCGTATGTTATTTATTTTATATTATATTGTTGTATTTTAATTATTTTATATTGTATTGTTGCATGTCATTTATTTTATATTATATTGTTGTATTTTATTTATTTTATATTATATTGTTGTATTTTATTTATTTTATATAATATTGTTGTATTTTATTTATTTTACATTATATTGTCGTATTTTATTTATTTTATATTATATTGTTGTATTTTATTTATTTTATATTGTATTGTCGTATTTTATTTATTTTATATTATATTGTTGTATTTTATTTATTTTATATTGTATTGTTGTATTTTATTTATTTTACATTATATTGTTGTATTTTATTTATTTTACATTATATTGTCGTATTTTATTTATTTTATATTATATTGTTGTATTTTATTTATTTTATATTGTATTGTTGTATTTTATTTATTTTATATTATATTGTTGTATTTTATTTATTTTATATTGTATTGTCGTATTTTATTTATTTTATATTATATTGTTGTATTTTATTTATTTTACATTATATTGTCGTATTTTATTTATTTTATATTATATTGTTGTATTTTATTTATTTTATATAATATTGTTGTATTTTATTTATTTTACATTATATTGTTGTATTTTAATTATGTTATATTGTATTGTTGTATTTTAATTATGTTATATTATATTGTTGTATTTTAATTATTTTATATTATATTGTTGTATTTTATTTATTTTACATTATATTGTTGTATTTTAATTATGTTATATTGTATTGTTGTATTTTAATTATGTTATATTATATTGTTGTATTTTAATTATTTTATATTATATTGTTGTATTTTATTTATTTTACATTATATTGTTGTATTTTAATTATTTTATATTGTATTGTTGTATTTTAATTATTTTATATTATATTGTTGTATTTTAATTATTTTATATTATATTGTTGTATTTTATTTATTTTACATTATATTGTTGTATTTTAATTATTTTATATTGTATTGTTGTATTTTAATTATGTTATATTATATTGTTGTATTTTAATTATTTTATATTATATTGTTGTATTTTAATTATTTTATATTATATTGTTGTATTTTAATTATTTTATATTATATTGTTGTATTTTAATTATTTTATATTATATTGTTGTATTTTAATTATTTTATATTGTATTGTTGTATTTTATTTATTTTATATTATATTGTTGTATTTTACTTATTTTATATTATATTGTTGTATTTTATTTATTTTATATTATATTGTTGTATTTTATTTATTTTATATTATATTGTCTATTTTATTTATTTTATATTATATTGTTGTATTTTATTTATTTTATATTATATTGTTGTATTTTATTTATTTCATATTATATTGTCGTATTTTATTTATTTTATATTATATTGTTGTATTTTATTTATTTCATATTATATTGTTGTATTTTATTTATTTCATATTATATTGTCGTATTTTATTTATTTTATATTATATTGTCTATTTTATTTATTTTACATTATATTGTTGTATTTTATTTATTTTATATTATATTGTTGTATTTTATTTATTTCATATTATATTGTCGTATTTTATTTATTTTACATTATATTGTTGTATTTTATTTATTTTATATTATATTGTTGTATTTTATTTATTTTGTATTATATTGTTGTATTTTATTTATTTTACATTATATTGTTGTATTTTATTTAATTTGTATTATATTGTTGTATTTTATTTATTTTATATTATATTGTTGTATTTTATTTATTTTATATTATATTGTCGTATTTTATTTATTTTATATTATATTGTTTAATTTTATTTATTTTGTATTATATTGTTGTATTTTATTTATTTTATATTATATTGTTGTATTTTATTTATTTTACATTATATTGTCGTATTTTATTTATTTTATATTATATTGTTGTATGTTATTTATTTTATATTATATTGTTGTATTTTATTTATTTTACATTATATTGTTGTATTTTATTTATTTTATATTCTATTGTTGTATTTTATTTATTTTACATTATATTGTTGTATTTTATTTATTTTACATTATATTGTTGTATTTTATTTATTTTATATTGTATTGTTGTATTTTATTTATTTTATATTATATTGTTGTATTTTATATATTTTATATTATATTGTTGTATTTTATATATTTTATATTATATTGTTGTATTTTATTTATTTCATATTATATTGTCGTATTTTATTTATTTTACATTATATTGTTGTATTTTATTTATTTTATATTATATTGTTGTATTTTATTTATTTTATATTATATTGTTGTATTTTATTTATTTTACATTATATTGTTGTATTTTATTTATTTTATATTATATTGTTGTATTTTATTTATTTTATATTATATTGTTGTATTTTATTTATTTTGTATTATATTGTTGTATTTTATTTATTTTATATTATATTGTTGTATTTTATTTATTTTACATTATATTGTCGTATTTTATTTATTTTATATTATATTGTTGTATGTTATTTATTTTATATTATATTGTTGTATTTTATTTATTTTACATTATATTGTTGTATTTTATTTATTTTATATTCTATTGTTGTATTTTATTTATTTTACATTATATTGTTGTATTTTATTTATTTTACATTATATTGTTGTATTTTATTTATTTTATATTGTATTGTTGTATTTTATTTATTTTATATTATATTGTTGTATTTTATATATTTTATATTATATTGTTGTATTTTATATATTTTATATTATATTGTTGTATTTTATTTATTTCATATTATATTGTCGTATTTTATTTATTTTACATTATATTGTTGTATTTTATTTATTTTATATTATATTGTTGTATTTTATTTATTTTATATTATATTGTTGTATTTTATTTATTTTACATTATATTGTTGTATTTTATTTATTTTATATTATATTGTTGTATTTTATTTATTTTATATTATATTGTTGTATTTTATTTATTTTGTATTATATTGTTGTATTTTATTTATTTTATATTATATTGTTGTATTTTATTTATTTTACATTATATTGTCGTATTTTATTTATTTTATATTATATTGTTGTATGTTATTTATTTTATATTATATTGTTGTATTTTATTTATTTTACATTATATTGTTGTATTTTATTTATTTTATATTCTATTGTTGTATTTTATTTATTTTAGATTATATTGTTGTATTTTATTTATTTTACATTATATTGTTGTATTTTATTTATTTTATATTGTATTGTTGTATTTTATTTATTTTATATTATATTGTTGTATTTTATATATTTTATATTATATTGTTGTATTTTATATATTTTATATTATATTGTTGTATTTTATTTATTTTATATTATATTGTTGTATTTTATTTATTTTATATTATATTGTTGTATTTTATTTATTTTATATTATATTGTTGTATTTTATCTATTTTATATTATATTGTTGTATTTTATTTATTTTACATTATATTGTCGTATTTTTTTTATTTTATATTATATTGTTGTATTTTATTTATTTTACATTATATTGTCGTATTTTGTTTATTTTATATTATATTGTCGTATTTTATTTATTTTACATTATATTGTTGTATTTTATTTATTGTATATTATATTGTCGTATTTTATTTATTTTACACTATATTGTCGTATTTTATTTATTTTATATTATATTGTCGTATTTTATTTATTTTATATTATATTGTCGTATTTTATTTATTTTACATTATATTGTTGTATGTTATTTATTTTATATTATATTGTTGTATTTTATTTATTTTATATTATATTGTCGTATTTTATTTATTTTACATTATATTGTTGTATTTTATTTATTTTATATTATATTGTCGTATTTTATTTATTTTATATTATATCGCTGTATTTTATTTATTTTATATTATATTGTTGTATTTTATTTATTTTATATAATATTGTCGTATTTTATTTATTTTATATTATATTGTTGTATTGTATTTATTTTACATTATATTGTTGTATTTTATTTATTTTATATTATATTGTTATATTTTATTTATTTTATATTATATTGTTGTATTTTATTTATTTTATATTATATTGTCGTATTTTATTTATTTTACATTATATTGTCGTATTTTATTTATTTTATATGTTATTGTTGTATTTTATTTATTTTCTATTATATTGTTGTATTTTATTTATTTTATATTATATTGTTGTATTTTATTTATTTTATATTATATGGTCGTATTTTATTTATTTTATATTCTATTGGTGTATTTTGTTTATTTCACATTATTTGTCTTATTTTATTTATTTTATATTATATTGTCGTATTTTATTTATTTTATATTATATTGTTGTATTTTATTTATTTTACATTATATTTTCGTATTTTATTTATTTTATATTATATGGTTGTATTTTATTTATTTTACATTATATTGTTGTATTTTATTTATTTTATATTATTTTGTTGTATTTTATTTATTTTATATTATATAGTCGTATTTTATTTATTTTATATTATATTGTTGTATTTTATTGATTTTACATTATATGGTTGTATTTTATTTATTTATATTATATTGTTGTATTTTATTTATTTTATATTATATTGTCGTATTTTATTTATTTTACATTATATTGTCGTATTTTATTTATTTTGTATTATATTGTTGTATTTTATTTATTTTATATTATATTGTCGCATTTTATTTATTGTACATTATATTGTCGTATTTTATTTATTTTATATTATATTGTTGTATTTTATTTATTTTACATTATATTGTCGTATTTTATTTATTTTATATTATATTGTTGTATTTTATTTGTTTTATATTATATTGCTGTATTTTATTTATTTTATATTATATTGTCGTATTTTATTGATTTTATATTCTATTTTCGTATTTTATTTATTTTACATTATATTGTTGTATTTTATTTATTTTATATTCTATTGTTGTATTTTATTTATTTTATATTATATTGTCGTATTTTATTTATTTTATATTATATTGTCGTATTTTATTTATTTTACATTATATTGTTGTATTTGATTTATTTTATATTATATTGTCGTAGTTTATTTATTTTACATTATATTGTCTTATTTTATGTATTTTATATTACATTGGTGTATTTTATTTATTTTATATTATATTGTTGTATTTTATTTATTTTATATTATATTGTTGTATTTTATTTATTTTATATTATATTGTCGTATGTTATTTATTTTATATTATATTGTTGTATTGTATTTATTTTATATTATATTGTTGTATTTTATTTATTTTACATTATATTGTTGTATTTTATTTATTTTATATTCTATTGTTGTATTTTATTTATTTTACATTATATTGTTGTATTTTATTTATTTTATATTATATTGTTGTATTTTATTTATTTTATATTCTATTGTTGTATTTTATTTATTTTATATTATATTGTTGTATTTTATTTATTTTATATTATATTGTTGTATTTTATGTATTTTATATTATATTGTTGTATTTTATTTATTTTACATTATATTGTCGTATTTTATTTATTTTATATTATATTGGTGTATTTTATTTATTTTATATTATATTGTCGTATTTTATTTATTTTGTATTATATTGTTGTATTTTATTTATTTTATATTATATTGTTGTATTTTATTTATTTTATATTATATTGTTGTATTTTATTTATTTTACATTATATTGTCGTATTTTATTTATTTTATATTATATTGTTGTATTTTATTTATTTTATATTATATTGTTGTATTTTATTTGTTTTATATTATATTGTTGTATTTTATTTATTTTATATTCTATTGTTGTATTTTATTTATTTTACATTATATTGTTGTATTTTATTTATTTTACATTATATTGTTGTATTTTATTTATTTTATATAATATTGTTGTATTTTATTTATTTTATATTATATTGTTGTATTTTATTTATTTTTTATTATATTGTTGTATTTTATTTATTTTATATTATATTGTTGTATTTTATTTATTTTATATTATATTGTTGTATTTTATTTATTTTACATTATATTGTGGTATTTTATTTATTTTATATTATATTGTTGTATTTTATTTATTTTTCATTATATTGTCGTATTTTATTTATTTTATATTATATTGTCGTATTTTATTTATTTTACATTATATTGTTGTATTTTATTTATTGTATATTATATTGTTGTATTTTATTTATTTTATATTGTATTGTTGTATTTTATTTATTTTATATTATATTGTTGTATTTTATATATTTTATATTATATTGTTGTATTTTATATATTTTATATTATATTGTTGTATTTTATTTATTTCATATTATATTGTCGTATTTTATTTATTTTACATTATATTGTTGTATTTTATTTATTTTATATTATATTGTTGTATTTTATTTATTTTATATTATATTGTTGTATTTTATTTATTTTACATTATATTGTTGTATTTTATTTATTTTATATTATATTGTTGTATTTTATTTATTTTATATTATATTGTTGTATTTTATTTATTTTGTATTATATTGTTGTATTTTATTTATTTTATATTATATTGTTGTATTTTATTTATTTTACATTATATTGTCGTATTTTATTTATTTTATATTATATTGTTGTATGTTATTTATTTTATATTATATTGTTGTATTTTATTTATTTTACATTATATTGTTGTATTTTATTTATTTTAAATTCTATTGTTGTATTTTATTTATTTTACATTATATTGTTGTATTTTATTTATTTTACATTATATTGTTGTATTTTATTTATTTTATATTGTATTGTTGTATTTTATTTATTTTATATTATATTGTTGTATTTTATATATTTTATATTATATTGTTGTATTTTATATATTTTATATTATATTGTTGTATTTTATTTATTTCATATTATATTGTCGTATTTTATTTATTTTACATTATATTGTTGTATTTTATTTATTTTATATTATATTGTTGTATTTTATTTATTTTATATTATATTGTTGTATTTTATTTATTTTACATTATATTGTTGTATTTTATTTATTTTATATTATATTGTTGTATTTTATTTATTTTATATTATATTGTTGTATTTTATTTATTTTGTATTATATTGTTGTATTTTATTTATTTTATATTATATTGTTGTATTTTATTTATTTTACATTATATTGTCGTATTTTATTTATTTTATATTATATTGTTGTATGTTATTTATTTTATATTATATTGTTGTATTTTATTTATTTTATATTATATTGTCGTATTTTATTTATTTTATATTATATTGTCGTATTTTATTTATTTTGTATAATATTGTTGTATTTTATTTATTTTATATTATATTGTCGCATTTTATTTATTGTACATTATATTGTCGTATTTTATTTATTTTATATTATATTGTTGTATTTTATTTATTTTACATTATATTGTCGTATTTTATTTATTTTATATTATATTGTTGTATTTTATTTGTTTTATATTATATTGCTGTATTTTATTTATTTTATATTATATTGTCGTATTTTATTGATTTTATATTCTATTGTCGTATTTTATTTATTTTACATTATATTGTTGCATTTTATTTATTTTATATTCTATTGTTGTATTTTATTTATTTTATATTATATTGTCGTATTTTATTTATTTTATATTATATTGTCGTATTTTATTTATTTTACATTATATTGTTGTATTTGATTTATTTTATATTATATTGTCGTAGTTTATTTATTTTACATTATATTGTCTTATTTTATGTATTTTATATTATATTGTTGTATTTTATTTATTTTATATTATATTGTTGTATTTTATTTATTTTATATTATATTGTTGTATTTTATTTATTTTATATTATATTGTCGTATGTTATTTATTTTATATTATATTGTTGTATTTTATTTATTTTATATTATATTGTTGTATTTTATTTATTTTACATTATATTGTTGTATTTTATTTATTTTATATTCTATTGTTGTATTTTATTTATTTTACATTATATTGTTGTATTTTATTTATTTTATATTATATTGTTGTATTTTATTTATTTTATATTCTATTGTTGTATTTTATTTATTTTATATTATATTGTTGTATTTTATTTATTTTATATTATATTGTTGTATTTTATTTATTTTATATTATATTGTTGTATTTTATTTATTTTACATTATATTGTCGTATTTTATTTATTTTATATTATATTGGTGTATTTTATTTATTTTATATTATATTGTCGTATTTTATTTATTTTGTATTATATTGTTGTATTTTATTTATTTTATATTATATTGTTGTATTTTATTTATTTTATATTATATTGTTGTATTTTATTTATTTTACATTATATTGTCGTATTTTATTTATTTTATATTATATTGTTGTATTTTATTTATTTTATATTATATTGTTGTATTTTATTTGTTTTACATTATATTGTTGTATTTTATTTATTTTATATTCTATTGTTGTATTTTATTTATTTTACATTATATTGTTGTATTTTATTTATTTTACATTATATTGTTGTATTTTATTTATTTTATATTATATTGTTGTATTTTATTTATTTTATATTATATTGTTGTATTTTATTTATTTTTTATTATATTGTTGTATTTTATTTATTTTATATTATATTGTTGTATTTTATTTATTTTATATTATATTGTTGTATTTTATTTATTTTACATTATATTGTGGTATTTTATTTATTTTATATTATATTGTTGTATTTTATTTATTTTTCATTATATTGTCGTATTTTATTTATTTTATATTATATTGTCGTATTTTATTTATTTTACATTATATTGTTGTATTTTATTTATTGTATATTATATTGTTGTATTTTATTTATTTTATATTGTATTGTTGTATTTTATTTATTTTATATTATATTGTTGTATTTTATATATTTTATATTATATTGTTGTATTTTATATATTTTATATTATATTGTTGTATTTTATTTATTTCATATTATATTGTCGTATTTTATTTATTTTACATTATATTGTTGTATTTTATTTATTTTATATTATATTGTTGTATTTTATTTATTTTATATTATATTGTTGTATTTTATTTATTTTACATTATATTGTTGTATTTTATTTATTTTATATTATATTGTTGTAATTTATTTATTTTATATTATATTGTTGTATTTTATGTATTTTGTATTATATTGTTGTATTTTATTTATTTTATATTATATTGTTGTATTTTATTTATTTTACATTATATTGTCGTATTTTATTTATTTTATATTATATTGTTGTATGTTATTTATTTTATATTATATTGTTGTATTTTATTTATTTTACATTATATTGTTGTATTTTATTTATTTTATATTCTATTGTTGTATTTTATTTATTTTACATTATATTGTTGTATTTTATTTATTTTACATTATATTGTTGTATTTTATTTATTTTATATTGTATTGTTGTATTTTATTTATTTTATATTATATTGTTGTATTTTATATATTTTTTATTATATTGTTGTATTTTATATATTTTATATTATATTGTTGTATTTTATTTATTTCATATTATATTGTCGTATTTTATTTATTTTACATTATATTGTTGTATTTTATTTATTTTATATTATATTGTTGTATTTTATTTATTTTATATTATATTGTTGTATTTTATTTATTTTACATTATATTGTTGTATTTTATTTATTTTATATTATATTGTTGTATTTTATTTATTTTATATTATATTGTTGTATTTTATTTATTTTGTATTATATTGTTGTATTTTATTTATTTTATATTATATTGTTGTATTTTATTTATTTTACATTATATTGTCGTATTTTATTTATTTTATATTATATTGTTGTATGTTATTTATTTTATATTATATTGTTGTATTTTATTTATTTTACATTATATTGTTGTATTTTATTTATTTTATATTCTATTGTTGTATTTTATTTATTTTACATTATATTGTTGTATTTTATTTATTTTACATTATATTGTTGTATTTTATTTATTTTATATTGTATTGTTGTATTTTATTTATTTTATATTATATTGTTGTATTTTATATATTTTATATTATATTGTTGTATTTTATATATTTTATATTATATTGTTGTATTTTATTTATTTTATATTATATTGTTGTATTTTATTTATTTTATATTATATTGTTGTATTTTATTTATTTTATATTATATTGTTGTATTTTATCTATTTTATATTATATTGTTGTATTTTATTTATTTTACATTATATTGTTGTATTTTATTTATTTTATATTATATTGTTGTATTTTATTTATTTTATATTATATTGTTGTATTTTATTTATTTGATATTATATTGTTGTATTTTATTTATTTTATATTATATTGTTGTATTTTATTTATTTTATATTATATTGTTGTATTTTATATATTTTATATTATATTGTTGTATTTTATTTATTTTATATTATATTGTTGTATTTTATATATTTTATATTATATCGTTGTATTTTATTTATTTTATATTATATTGTTGTATTTTATTTATTTTATATTATATTGTTGTATTTTATCTATTTTATATTATTTTGTTGTATTTTTTTTATTTTATATTATATTGTTGTATTTTATTTATTTTATATTATATTGTTGTATTTTATTTATTTTACATTATATTGGCGTATTTTTTTTATTTTATATTATATTGTTGTATTTTATTTATTTTACATTATATTGTCGTATTTTGTTTATTTTATATTATATTGTCGTATTTTATTTATTTTACATTATATTGTTGTATTTTATTTATTGTATATTATATTGTCGTATTTTATTTATTTTACACTATATTGTCGTATTTTATTTATTTTATATTATATTGTCGTATTTTATTTATTTTATATTATATTGTCGTATTTTATTTATTTTACATTATATTGTTGTATGTTATTTATTTTATATTATATTGTTGTATTTTATTTATTTTACATTATATTGTCGTTTTTTATTTATTTTATATTATATTGTTGTATTTTATTTATTTTACATTATATTGTCGTATTTTATTTATTTTATATTATATTGTTGTATTTTATTTATTTTACATTATATTGTCGTATATTATGTATTTTACATTATATTGTTGTATTTTATTTATTTTATATTATATTGTCGTATTTTATTTATTTTACATTATATTGTTGTATTTTATTTATTTTATATTATATTGTCGTATTTTATTTATTTTATATTATATCGCTGTATTTTATTTATTTTATATTATATTGTTGTATTTTATTTATTTTATATAATATTGTCGTATTTTATTTATTTTATATTATATTGTTGTATTGTATTTATTTTACATTATATTGTTGTATTTTATTTATTTTATATTATATTGTTATATTTTATTTATTTTATATTATATTGTTGTATTTTATTTATTTTATATTATATTGTCGTATTTTATTTATTTTACATTATATTGTTGTATTGTATTTATTTTATATGTTATTGTTGTATGTTATTTATTTTCTATTATATTGTTGTATTTTATTTATTTTATATTATATTGTTGTATTTTATTTATTTTATATTATATGGTCGTATTTTATTTATTTTATATTCTATTGGTGTATTTTGTTTATTTCACATTATTTGTCTTATTTTATTTATTTTATATTATATTGTCGTATTTTATTTATTTTATATTATATTGTTGTATTTTATTTATTTTACATTATATTTTCGTATTTTATTTATTTTATATTATATGGTTGTATTTTATTTATTTTACATTATATTGTTGTATTTTATTTATTTTATATTATATTGTTGTATTTTATTTATTTTATATTATATAGTCGTATTTTATTTATTTTATATTATATTGTTGTATTTTATTGATTTTACATTATATGGTTGTATTTTATTTATTTATATTATATTGTTGTATTTTATTTATTTTATATTATATTGTCGTATTTTATTTATTTTATATTATATTGTCGTATTTTATTTATTTTGTATTATATTGTTGTATTTTATTTATTTTATATTATATTGTCGCATTTTATTTATTGTACATTATATTGTCGTATTTTATTTATTTTATATTATATTGTTGTTTTTTATTTATTTTACATTATATTGTCGTATTTTATTTATTTTAAATTATATTGTTGTATTTTATTTGTTTTATATTATATTGCTGTATTTTATTTATTTTATATTATATTGTCGTATTTTATTGATTTTATATTCTATTGTCGTATTTTATTTATTTTACATTATATTGTTGTATTTTATTTATTTTATATTCTATTGTTGTATTTTATTTATTTTATATTATATTGTCGTATTTTATTTATTTTATATTATATTGTCGTATTTTATTTATTTTACATTATATTGTTGTATTTGATTTATTTTATATTATATTGTCGTAGTTTATTTATTTTACATTATATTGTCTTATTTTATGTATTTTATATTATATTGGTGTATTTTATTTATTTTATATTATATTGTTGTATTTTATTTATTTTATATTATATTGTTGTATTTTATTTATTTTATATTATATTGTCGTATGTTATTTATTTTATATTATATTGTTGTATTTTATTTATTTTATATTATATTGTTGTATTTTATTTATTTTACATTATATTGTTGTATTTTATTTATTTTATATTCTATTGTTGTATTTTATTTATTTTACATTATATTGTTGTATTTTATTTATTTTATATTATATTGTTGTATTTTATTTATTTTATATTCTATTGTTGCATTTTATTTATTTTATATTATATTGTTGTATTTTATTTATTTTATATTATATTGTTGTATTTTATTTATTTTATATTATATTGTTGTATTTTATTTATTTTACATTATATTGTCGTATTTTATTTATTTTATATTATATTGGTGTATTTTATTTATTTTATATTATATTGTCGTATTTTATTTATTTTGTATTATATTGTTGTATTTTATTTATTTTATATTATATTGTTGTATTTTATTTATTTTATATTATATTGTTGTATTTTATTTATTTTACATTATATTGTCGTATTTTATTTATTTTATATTATATTGTTGTATTTTATTTATTTTATATTATATTGTTGTATTTTATTTGTTTTACATTATATTGTTGTATTTTATTTATTTTATATTCTATTGTTGTATTTTATTTATTTTACATTATATTGTTGTATTTTATTTATTTTACATTATATTGTTGTATTTTTTTTATTTTATATTATATTGTTGTATTTTATTTATTTTATATTATATTGTTGTATTTTATTTATTTTTTATTATATTGTTGTATTTTATTTATTTTATATTATATTGTTGTATTTTATTTATTTTATATTATATTGTTGTATTTTATTTATTTTACATTATATTGTGGTATTTTATTTATTTTATATTATATTGTTGTATTTTATTTATTTTTCATTATATTGTCGTATTTTATTTATTTTATATTATATTGTCGTATTTTATTTATTTTACATTATATTGTTGTATTTTATTTATTGTATATTATATTGTTGTATTTTATTTATTTTACACTATATTGTGGTATTTTATTTATTTTATATTATATTGTTGTATTTTATTTATTTTACATTATATTGTCGTATTTTATTTATTTTATATTATATTGTTGTATTTTATTTATTTTACATTATATTGTCGTATTTTATTTATTTTATATTATATTGTTGTATTTTATTTATTTTACATTACATTGTCGTATTTTATGTATTTTACATTATATTGTCGTATTTTATTTATTTTATATTATATTGTTGTATTTTATTTATTTTACATTATATTGTCGTATTTTATTTATTTTATATTATATTGTTGTATTTTATTTATTTTACATTATATTGTCGTATTTTATTTATTTTATATTATATTGTTGTATTTTATTTATTTTACACTATATTGTCGTATTTTATTTATTTTATATTATATTGTTGTATTTTATTTATTTTACATTATATTGTCGTATTTTATTTATTTTATATTATATTGTTGTATTTTATTTATTTTACATTATATTGTCGTATTTTATTTATTTTATATTATATTGTCGTATTTTATTTATTTTACATTATATTGTTGTATGTTATTTATTTTATATTATATTGTTGTATTTTATTTATTTTACATTATATTGTCGTTTTTTATTTATTTTATATTATATTGTTGTATTTTATTTATTTTACATTATATTGTCGTATTTTATTTATTTTATATTATATTGTTGTATTTTATTTATTTTACATTATATTGTCGTATTTTATGTATTTTACATTATATTGTCGTATTTTATTTATTTTACATTATATTGTTGTATTTTATTTATTTTATATTATATTGTCGTATTTTATTTATTTTATATTATATCGCTGTATTTTATTTATTTTATATTATATTGTCGTATTTTATTTATTTTATATTATATTGTTGTATTTTATTTATTTTATATTATATTGTCGTATTTTATTTATTTTACATTATATTGTTGTATTGTATTTATTTTACATTATATTGTTGTATTTTATTTATTTTATATTATATTGTCGTATTTTATTTATTTTATATTATATTGTTGTATTTTATTTTCTTTATATTATATTGTTGTATTTTATTTATTTTATATTATATTGTTGTATTGTATTTATTTTACATTATATTGTCGTATTTTATTTATTTTATATTATATTGTTGTATTTTATTTATTTTACATTAGATTGTCGTATTTTATTTATTTTATATTATATTGTTGTATTTTATTTATTTTATATTATATTGTTGTATTTTGTTTATTTTATATTATATTGTTGTATTGTATTTATTTTACATTATATTGTTGTATTTTATTTATTTTATATTATATTGTCGTATTGTATTTATTTTACATTATATTGTTGTATTTTATTATTTTATATTATATTGTCGTATTTTATTTATTTTATATTATATTGTTGTATTTTATTTATTTTATATTATATTGTTGTATTTTATTTATTTTATATTATATTGTTGTATTTTGTTTATTTCATATTATATTGTTGTATTTTATTTATTTTATTTTATATTGTTGAATTTTATTTATTTTACATTATATTGTCGTATTCTATTTATTTTATATTATATTGGTGTATTTTATTTATTTTGGATTATATTGTATTTTATTTATTATATATTATATTGTTGTATTTTATTTATTTTATATTATATTGTTGTATTTTATTTATTTTATATTATATTGTTGTATTTTATTTATTTTATATTATATTGTTGTATTTTATTTATTTTATATTATATTGTCGTATTTTATTTATTTTATATTATATTGTTGTATTTTATTTATTTTATATTCTATTGTTGTATTTTATTTATTTTATATTATATTGTTGTATTTTGTTTATTTTATATTATATTGTTGTATTTTATTTATTTTATATTCTATTGTTGTATTTTGTTTATTTTATATTATATTGTTGTATTTTATTTATTTTATATTATATTGTCGTATTTTATTTATTTTATATTATATTGTTGTATTTTATTTATTTTATATTCTATTGTTGTATTTTATTTATTTTATATTCTATTGTTGTATTTTATTTATTTTATATTATATTGTTGTATTTTATTTATTTTATATTATATTGTTGTATTTTATTTATTTTATATTATATTGTCGTATTTTATTTATTTTATATTATATTGTCGTATTTTATTTATTTTATATTATATTGTTGTATTTTATTTATTTTATATTCTATTGTTGTATTTTGTTTATTTTATATTATATTGTTGTATTTTATTTATTTTATATTATATTGTCGTATTTTATTTATTTTATATTATATTGTTGTATTTTATTTATTTTATATTATATTGTTTTATTTTATTTATTTTATATTATATTGTTGTATTTTATTTATTTTATATTCTATTGTTGTATTTTATTTATTTTATATTATATTGTTGTATTTTATTTATTTTATATTATATTGTCGTATTTTATTTATTTTATAATATATTGTAGTATTTTATTTATTTTATATTATATTGTTGTATTTTATTTATTTTATATTCTATTGTTGTATTTTATTTATTTTATATTATATTGTTGTATTTTATTTATTTTATATTATATTGTTGTATTTTATTTATTTTATATTATATTGTTGTATTTTATTTATTTTATATTATATTGTTGTATTTTATTTATTTTATATTATATTGTTGTATTTTATTTATTTTATATTATATTGTTGTATTTTATGTATTTTATATTATATTGTTGTATTTTATTTATTTTATATTATATTGTTGTACTTTATTTATTTTATATTCTATTGTTGCATTTTATTTATTTTACATTATATTGTCGTATTTTATTTATTTTATATTATATTGTTGTATTTTTTTTTTATATTATATTGTTGTATTTTATTTATTTTATATTATACTGTTGTATTTTATTTATTTTATATTCTATGGTTGTATTTTATTTATTTTACATTATATTGTCGTATTTTATTTATGTTATATTATATTGGTGTATTTTATTTATTTTATATTATTTTGTCGTATTTTATTTGTTTTTTATTATATTGTTGTATTTTATTTATTTTATATTATATTGTTGTATTTTATTTATTTTACATTATATTGTCGTATTTTATTTGTTTTTTATTATATTGTTGTATTTTATTTATTTTATATTATATTGTTGTATTTTATTTATTTTACATTATATTGTCGTATTTTATTTATTTTATATTATATTGTTGTATTTTATTTATTTTATATTATATTGTTGTTTTTTATTTATTTTATATTATATTGTCGTATTTTATTTATTTTATATTATATTGTCGTATTTTATTTATTTTATATTCTATTGTTGTATTTTATTTATTTTATATTATATTGTCGTATTTTATTTATTTTATATTATATTGTTGTATTTTATTTATTTTATATTATATGGTTGTATTTTATTTATTTTATATTATATTGTTGTATTTTATTTATTTTATATTATATTGTTGTATTATATTTATTTTATATTATATTGTTGTATTTTATTTGTTTTATATTCTATTGTTGTATTTTATTTATTTTACATTATATGGTTGTATTTTATTTGTTTTTATAATATATTGTTGTGTTTTATTTATTTTATATTATATTGTTGTATTTTATTTATTTTACATTATATTGTTGTATTTTATTTTTTTTATATTGTATTGTTGTATTTTATTTATTTTATATTATATTGTTGTATTTTATTTATTTTATATTATATTGTTGTATTTTATTTATTTTATATTATATTGTTGTATTTTATTTATTTTATATTATATTGTTGTATTTTATTTATTTTATATTGTGTTGTTGTATTTTATTTATTTTATATTATATTGTTGTATTTTATTTATTTTATATTATATTATTGTATTTTATTTATTTTATATTATATTGTGGTATTTTATTTATTTTATATTATATTGTTGTATTTTATTTATTTTATATTATATTATTGTATTTTATTTATTTTATATTGTGTTGTTGTATTTTATTTCTTTTATATTATATTGTTGTATTTTATTTATTTTATATTGTATTGTTGTATTTTATTTATGTTATATTATATTGTTGTATTTTATTTATTTTATATTATATTGCTGTATTTGTTTATTTTATATTATATTGTTGTATTTTATTTATTTTATATTATATTGTTGTATTTTATTTATTTTATATTATATTGTTGTATTTTATTTATTTTATATTGTGTTGTTGTATTTTATTTATTTTATATTATATTGTTGTATTTTATTTATTTTATATTATATTATTGTATTTTATTTATTTTATATTATATTGTGGTATTTTATGTATTTTATATTATATTGTTGTAATTTATTTATTTTATATTATATTATTGTATTTTATTTATTTTATATTGTGTTGTTGTATTTTATTTCTTTTATATTATATTGTTGTATTTTATTTATTTTATATTGTATTGTTGTATTTTATTTATTTTATATTATATTGTTGTATTTTATTTATTTTACATTATATTGTTGTATTTTATTTTTTTTATATTATATTGTTGTATTTTATTTATTTTATATTATATTGTTGTATTTTATTTATTTTATATTGTGTTGTTGTATTTTATTTATTTTATATTATATTGTTGTATTTTATTTATTTTATATTATATTATTGTATTTTATTTATTTTATATTATATTGTGGTATTTTATTTATTTTATATTATATTGTTGTATTTTATTTATTTTATATTATATTATTGTATTTTATTTATTTTATATTGTGTTGTTGTATTTAATTTCTTTTATATTATATTGTTGTATTTTATTTATTTTATATTGTATTGTTGTATTTTATTTATGTTATATTATATTGTTGTATTTTATTTATTTTACATTATATTGCTGTATTTGTTTATTTTATATTATATTGTCGTATTTTATATATTTTATATTATATTGTTGTATTTTATTTATTTTATATTATATTGTTGTATTTTGTTTATTTTATATTATATTGTCCTATTTTATTTGTTTTATATTATGTTGTCGTATTTTATTTATTTTACATTATGTTGTCGTATTTTATTTATTTTATTTTATATTGTTGTATTTTATTTATTTTATATTATATTGCTGTATTTTTTTTATGTTACATTATATCGTCGTATTTTAGTCATTTTATATTATATTGTTGTATTTTATTTATTTTATATTATATTGTTGTATTTTATTCATTTTATATTATATTGTTGTATTTTATTTATTTTATATTATATTGTTGTATTTTATTTATTTCACATTATTTGTCTTATTTTATTTATTTTATATTATATTGTTGTATTTTATTTATTTCACATTATTTGTCTTATTTTATTTATTTTATATTATATTGTCGTATCTTATTTATTTTATATTATATTGTCGTATTTTATTTATTTTATATTATATTGCCTTATTTTATTTATTTCAATGTATGAGAGATAAATAAATAAACAGCATTGCAGTATTAACTAGTTTAACATTAAAATAACCGAGTAATACAAATAATACAAAACTTTCGATTTGATAGTTCTGAATTTTAACTAAAGGTTGAATTATTACCAAATTACTTCAGTTTCATCAATAAAGGAAACAATACACTGCGTATCAAATTATTGTTGAGATAACATTTTTTACCAGTTTCAGAAACTTACTGATAGTTTTGTATCCAAAGCTTCGGAAACGTTGGCAATGCTGAGCTGCGCGTACTGTGAAACTTTCGTACTGTTCCGCGCAATGTTAACAACTGGCCATCATAATTATATCATATATATATAATTTGGTACAGTGCTGGCCTCGCATGCAAGAGGCTCGGGTTTCGAATCCTGAGTTCGGATCTGTCTAAGTGATGAGCCCAAATGGGGACGAAACTCGAGGCTTGGACTTCCGGTTCGTTGACTGTCATGGCTCTTTTGGTCTGCAGTGTTATTTGGCTGTGAATTTATTATATATTATCTCTCACATTCTGATTAAAAATATATATGCTGCGTATCAAATTAGTAACGAGTTTATTTTTTTTAATATTTAAGGAACGACTGAATAATGTTTATTTTATCTGTGATGCTGTCATAAATATGTGTAATCTGTACTCATATGGTGATATACGACGAGTTACGTGCAATAAGTAATCCCCCTGACCCACTTCCCATAGCACTAGAGCAACGAAACTTGGCACAGTTATTAGTCTTTCTCTACATAGGAACCACCCAGATTTATGCATTTCTTCAGTTCTGGAGACCGTTTTTGTAGAACACCCCAGATTGGTCATCCAACCAGGACGTGACTTTTGAAATCAAGGTTGCATCATCTGGAAAACGCTTTCCTTTTAAAAACAACTTCATGGCTGGGAAGAGGTTAAAGTCAGAGGGTGCAAGGTCAGGAGAATAGGGAGGATGGAGTAGGATTTCATAACCACACACCCGTGCTTCTGGCGACATGCGAGTTGTAGACCGGGGCGTTTTCCTGCAGGAGGAGGGTACCTTTGCTGATCTTGCCCCGCCTCTTGATTTCGATAGCTTCCCTTAATTTCCTCAAACGTGAAGCATAATAGGCTCCTGTAATTGTGGTACCCTTTGCCAGGAAATCTGTCATCACTATTCCGTCCTGGTTCCAGAAGACTGTGAGCATGACCTTGCCAGCGGAGGGCTGTACCCTTGCCTTCTTTGGAGGTGGTGATTCCAAGTGCTTCCACTGCATTGACTGGGCTTTGGTCTCTGGATCATAGTGATGGACCCAGGTTTCATCCTGTGTAATCAGTCTTTTGAAAAACTTTGGCTCATCTTCTTGGCACATCAATAAATTCATCCTCGAGCATTCGACGCCTTCTCGCTTCTGGAATGGTGTTAGCAACTTGGGAATCCATCTGGCAAACACCTTATGCATATGCAAATGGTCATGAGTGATAGTTTCCACAGACCCTGTACTAATCTTGACATCTTAGGCTATTTGGCGAATAGTAATGTGCCGATTTTTCAAAATGGCAGCCTCAACTTGACGGACAGATGCCTCATCAATGGCAGAAGAGGGGACCAGGTCTGGGAGCTGTTTCCACAGACTTCCGCCCAGGTTTGAATTCACGATACCAGCGTTTTACAAGGTCATATGATGGGGCATTATCACTATGAGTTTTTTTTTTCATTTCATCAAAAGTCTCCTGTGGTGTGCGTCCTTTCAAATACAAAAACTGGACCACTGCTCGAGATTCAACAGGCTCCATTTCATACCTGACTCAGTTCACACACCTGTAAAACAAAAACCACGCTAAGTTCAGAGCTGTAATCTGCCACATAACCCGTAGAGATATAAATCATTTCACATGCAAAATTTCAGCTAGATCAGACAACTGGAAGTGGGTCAGGGACATTACTTATTGCACGCCCCTCGTAGTTTATGTGTTAAATTTGTGCATTACTCCGCTCTATAATAAAAAGTAATTGGCATTTATTTGTGTATATATTCCCACAAATAAATAACTTGATGTTACTTTTGACGAACGTAAAGACATTATGAACCATATAAATTAGAAAATATAAATTCTATTTATGCCCACGCATTTTAAACACCCAAATTCTATAATTAAACATAACTCTAAATTTATTAGTGAAAGAATTAGTAATAACTCACCAAATAAAGTAATCTGTGATTCTTCAAAAACATTAATCTCAGTCATCTGCGTGTATTGTGTGTATTTGTATGTGCGTTAAAAACATTTATTAATCGCATCGAAGCAGCACAAACGTGGTACATTTAGAAATAGCAATTTCTCGGGTACAATATCGAAAAATTAGAAAAAAATCATCAATTATTTAATGGAGAAATGACGTTATTTTAGGTAAAACTCTTGGTTTCGACGCTGTTTGTAAATCGCGAATGTGGTTAATTAATTGTTTCCATTTAGAAAGCAAAATTTGCAACATCATGATATCTGTGTCGTCATAGTCCGATCGATAGTGTGTTCGCTTACGATCTTAAGTTTTGTAAGTTCGCGTCCAGCACGCGGCATGTTTTTCTTTTCTTTTTTCTTTTTTTTTTTTTTTTTTTGCTTAAAAAATTTTACTTTCGGTTTCACTTCTGGCTGATGGTACCAAAGTCCGGTTTGTTCTTTTACTTTTTATTTCACTGTATTTTACGACCAGGCAACGCCAAATGTCTTCTACTAGTTCTATAATAAAGCTGTACAGGACAGTGGCTATAGAAAAACACAATTTACACTGTATGCGCATCTTTCAATAATACATTTAAAAACAAAGAAGAAAAATAATTTGGTTTACGCATCCTTTTTATTTAACTGTATTTTACGACTAGATGATGGAGATTAGAACTGCCGACTATCAACTATATGATTGTTCAGTCCCTGACTAGAGATGGGTGCTAGTCTAGCTGCACTGATGAGCTGTGATACAGCGAAACAATATTGTATGTGGATGATTATATATATATATAATTATTTTATTATTTAAATATTTATTTAAATATTTTCTACGTGCATAAAATTAAGTTAACTTAATTTTATGCACGTAGAAAATATTTAAATAAATATTTAAATAATAAATTAATTACAAATAATACGTCCCAAAACTGTGGGAGCGGCAAGAATAAAACCTAAAAGCAGATAACCTCTCCCTTTAAAGCACTCAGAGAGTGAAAAAAACACTACAGAATCGCTTATAAAAACAATAAATAAACAAAACACAATATATATATATATATATATATATATATATATATATATAGTGTAGATATAAGCAAATATATGAAATATCCATTCATATTTGTTCCAAGATTTAAACATCAACAACACATGTGTATGATCACTTCCGAGATAATTTGGTTCTCTGCTGATATCAAGTCTATATGTGAGTGTGCGTGCGCGCGCGTGCGAATGGCTGGATGATTTTGTCCGTGTCTCTGTAAAGTGAATAATGTACTTTATATTGTCCTAGACATTTTATTACAATGAAACATCAAATAAAATGTATACTACACGAAAGATCTACCCATGAGCGCAATTTCGCATCTTGTCGGTCGAATTACATTAACCTTTGTGGAACTTGAACACAGATCATAATTAACCGTTCACTTTTATAGATATACTAGCATTTCAGCTCGGCGTTGCCCGGGTGTTTGTAGGTGTATGTTGCGCAAAAAAAAAAAGCGGTCAATTTTTAAAAATTTGACCCCTATTATAACCCCTTAACATTTATTGTTTTGAGCTCAAATCAAGTTATTAAGTAAGATCCATGTCCAAGGAACTTATATCTAAAATTTCAAGTGTTTAGTCCCAAAATTGACGGAGGAGTTTGCTAAAGTTCTCAAAGGTCAAATGACCCCTTAACAGTCAAATTTCTGGCCGAAAACCGATCACATAGATTTTCCCAAAATCTCAGTACCCTGTATATCAAATTTCGAGTCTGTAGACTAAACATTGACAGAGTTATTGCGTAGGGAAATGCACATAGACAGATACACAGACAGACACACAGACAGACAAAAATAAAGTGGTAGTAGGAAGGCAGGCTCGAACCCGTACCGCGAAGGACGAAAAGAACGGGGTAAAAACCTGATGTCTATGCGGTTACGGCCACGGCCAAACCGGAAGCGACATTTTTTTAAATTAAGGCTAAACAATCGAAAGGAAGGGATAACTGTCAAAAATATCGACGAAAAAAGTTACCCCCCCCTGTAGAAAAGTGCCTAGTTGAAGGTGAAGATATTAATGTTTTTAGCCGATTTTTCGATATTTGTCGTATGAAACGATACTGATCTTGGTAAAATCCGTCGCCTCTGTTGAAAGGTTTAGACAAACATGCAAACATACATATATACATACATTTATATATTGAAAACTAAAAATGTTCGACCCAAGCCGATGAAAAAGCTTGCCCTATCTGCGAATACCCTTTATGTAAAATTTCAAATATCTGAGGTCCTGGATATGACCTAAAACTATATCCGAGGGTGAGGCTCCACCTTGCGGGCTTTGGGGAGTGTGGAGCCACCCTTTAATTGCCATTGCTCCCAGGTCCACTCTGAACCGGAGTGGTAGCACCTGTTAGGGTCCCAACTATGGGTTAAATAGATTACGACTTGAAAAACAAATATAATATATTAAAAAAAAATCGTTCTTCAAAATCACCAGATTCGGCATTAAATAACCTGAAAAGGGTTGATATGCCGTAAAACAAAACAACCAACCAAATTAAATGTTTAGACCAGAAATTGTCTCAGTATTTTGGAAGAGACCGCAAAGGTCAATTTTTTTTTAAATTCGACCCCTTTCTAACCCCTTAAAATTTATTGTTTTGGGCTCAAATCAAATTATTAAGTGAGATCCATATCCAATGAATCTATATCTAAAATTTCAAGTGTTTAGGCCCAAAATTTTCGGAGGAGTTTGGTAGAGTTCTCAAAGGTCAAATCGTTGAACTTTGACCACTTAACAGCAAAATTTCTGGCCGGGAACCGATCACGTCGATTTTCCCAAATCTCAGTAACCCGGTATATCTAATTTCGAGTCTGAAGACTTAAAATTGACAGAGTTATTACGTAGGGAAATGTACACAGACAGACACACAGACACGCTCACTTTTATAGATATACTAGCATGGGTGTCCGGGTATTTGGAGATGTATGTTGAGCAAAAAAAGATTGGTCAATTTTTTTTAAATTTGACCCCTATTATGACACCTTAAAATTTATTGTTTTGAGCTCAAATCAAGTTATTAAGTTAGATGCATGTCCAATGAACCTATATCTAAAGTTTCAAGTGTTTAGACCCAAAATTGTCGGAGGAGTTTGGTAGAGTTCTAAAAAAGTAAAATCGTTAAACTTTGACCCCTTAATCGCTAAATTTCTGGTCGAAAACCGATCACATCGATTTTCCCAAATCTCAGTACCATGTATATCTAATTTCGAGTATGTAGACTTAAAATTGACAGAGTTATTGCGTAGGGAAATTTACACACACAAACACACACACACACACAGACACGTTCACTTTTGTATATATATATATATATATATATATATATATATATATATATATATATATATATGTATATATATATATATATTACTAATAAAATAATGAAATAATAAAGAAATAAAAATGTAATATACGTCCAAACAAATTAACGGGCGACTTTCTAAGTCAATAAACAAAACAAAAAAAAAGAAAGAAAAATGAGCTTCGAGGCGGAGCCAATATTAACCGTATTTATCGCTGGAAAAAAACAACAATAACAAAACTTTGAAATGCCCTGGCATAAAGAGTCCCTTCTATCCCCCAAATTTTGCCTGTATTCCATTATTCAATAAATGATCCATTCTATATCTACCCATATACTTTTGTGTCTTCATTTCATTCTCATGTTGTCTTATTATATATATATATATATATATATATATATATATATATATATATATATATATATATATAGTGGAGAGGGCTCCCGTAAGCCGTGGTGAAGGAACCCCTCTAGGTGAAGCAAATGTCTGATTAAAAAAAAAAACATAAACGGGAGACCAGTACCCGCATTAAGCTGATCTGCAGTTTGACTTGTTGCTGGCTATCTTGCTCTTGCTTGTTGCTTGATCTAAATATTTTGAACCGAGAGAGAGATTTAGCTGTCGTACAAAGCTAAAACTCTGTAACATCATCTTTTGGTTGTGATGCGTATCGGCCTGAAATGCTGGAAGCATGTAATAATTGATCTGCCATCATTATATGTATGTATGTATGTATGTATGTATGTGCATATAGATGTATGTATGTTTATATATATACATGTGTATATATATGTATGTATATGTATGTGTATATATTTGTATATATGTATGTGTATATATATTTATGTGTGTTTGTATGTATATATGTATATATGTGTATATATATATGTTTGTGTGTGTACGTATATGTATGTGTATATATGCATATATATGTGTATGAGTATAAATGCATATATATATGTGTATGTATGTATATGTAGGTAAATGTATTTATATGTATGTATATGTGCATATATGTGTACGTATTTGTATGTATATATGTATGTATATGTGTGTTTGTATTTGTATATGTGCATGCATATGTATGTATATGTGGATGCATGCATGTATGTATGTATATGTATGTGTATGTATGTATGTGTATTATGTATTTTGTATGTATGTATATATATATATATATGTGTGTGTATGTTAGATGTATGTGTATATACGTACGTATGCGTATATATATATGTGTGTGTGTGTGTGTGCGTGTGTGTGTGTGTGTGTGTGTGTGTGTGTGTGTGTGTGTGTGTGTGTATACGAATGACCGTCTTCAGTGTCATGTCTGCTTGAGTGTGTGAATTCGCCGGCAGGACTAAAAAAAATCATTTTCGCGCTCATGAATTTTTCAGTGTACGAGGAAGTGGCACTCGTCTTACAAGACGTTGCAATCATCATATATATATATATATATATATATATATATATATATATATATATATATATATATATATAATGCTCCCTATCAGGTTGAGCATTTGGGAAGTGATATGCAAATTACCATTAACGTATGAAGCGATATGCTCTTTGTGTAAACAAATTGAGTTTAGGTATTTGGACAATGTCAAAATATTGTTAATTCACTACTTGCATAGGACGACTATCGTTTGAACGATCGGGTTTCGATCTTGGCCTGGGGTAGTTGCTTTTCTAGCGGCACTGATGCGCTGTGAAACAGCGAAACAGTACTGTATGTGGATGACTATACACACATATGTGTGTGTATGTGTGTGTGTATGTGTGTGTACAAACCTATCCATTCGTTGATTGTGCTCTTTATCTTTCATAAAAACGTATTGATTACTCTTGAATATTAATAGTCTTTTACATGAGAAATGTTTTACTTAGTGGCCTGTTTTCTTGGTTGTTGGTTGGTTGTTTTGTTTTACGGCATATCAACCCTTTTCAGGTTATTTAATGCCGAATCTGGTGATTTTGAAGAACGATTTTTAAAAATAGTATATTTGTTTTTTTAAGTCGTATTCTATTTAACCCATAGTTGGGACCCTAACAGGTGCTACCACTCCGGGTCAGAGTGGACCTGGGAGCAATGGAAATTAAAGGGTGGCTCCACACTCCCTAAGGCCTGCAAGCAACAGTCGCTTGCCATTGATTTCTCGCTGGCAAAATTGATACTAGTTCTACTATACAGTTTCGATCATAAATATTATTACTTGACTTTGTTAATAATTATACCTCTGACTACTACTACTACTACTGTCACTGTCGCCAGTACCTATCTCTCTTATTTTATTTTCTTCTTCCCCCCCCCTCCACATACCAACTCATTCTCCTTTTCAATTACTTGGTTAAATCAAAATAAATGTCTAATTTATTTATTCATCTCTTTTATTTCTAATGGGTTTCGGTTGTCTCCCTTTGGGACTAACGTTTCTATTCTATCCACCTTGTACCGCGTAATTCTTTTAAAGTATTTATTAGCATTCGCTTGCAACGCCCCTCTCTCTCTCTCTCTCTCTCTCTCTTCTTCTTCTTCTTCTTCTTCTTCTTCTTCTTCTTTCATATATTATTAATGAAGATCCCAATGGCGGACGGAGTCAAACATAAAATGGTCGCACCGAAGTTGTGCCTTGGTCAATCAACAAAAGAAAAGAGCAGTAAAAGTATTATTCGAACAAAGATAGTGGAAATGATAATAGAAATGTGATAATTGTATCGACGTTAGTTTTGTGCCGTTCATAGACTGGTAATATACTTGTTACGTTCAAATTAAATAAGTTGCTTCTAAAAAGTTTTAAATCTCATTTCCAATTTAAAGGGATGAAATTAAAATTTAAAAAAAAATATCTATCTATCTATCTTCTATACTCCTATAAATTCGCTTTTCAAGCGTGTGTATATATATTTATATTAAAATACCTTTCTCTATTTATTTAAAGAGAAAATACAATTTTTGTTATGTATGGGCGTGGAATTGCATTCACTAGCAAAAGATCTAACTAATTTGCATATTCTTTTACACATTCATTTTAATTAATTCCCTATTAGTTGCTTCCGTTTTTTTTATAGGATGATCATATTTAGTTAACTATTACGTGTAATTATATTAATGCAGATGTTCTACATGAATTATACTTGCATAATATTTGCGCAAAAAGTTTATAGTAAACAACAAAATTGTTTTCATATATATTTATGTATACGTATATATTTTTGTTTGCAAACTTTTGCATACCAAACTCCTCCTAGAGTTTTTGGTCTACACACATGAAACTTCATATATAAGGTATTTGAATCTATGCGAAACTTTATATTTGGGTTTTAGCCCGGAAATCGGTGCAATAGTGTGAAAATTAAAAAAAATGAAATTTGCCAGGTGAAGGTCGAACGCCGCCATTACGAGCGCATAACATAGTAGCTATTGGTTCATGTTTTAATTTTTAACCAGTAAATATGTCTTTATGGCCCAGTCATTGGCAGCAGAGGTAAAAAATAAGTCGGAAACTGAAGGTTTTGGTTTCGATTCTCGGTGGTGGCGCACGAGTTTTTTTTTTTGTTTTTGTTTATTTTAAACATTGCTATACATTGCTTCCAATATAATCTTAATATTAATCTCACCTGTTTGTTTAAATGTATGTATATATGTGTGTATGTTTGGCTGTCTAAAACTTTTGACAGGCGACTGATTTTCACGAGATCGATATCGTTGTGAAGCTGACCCTTCGGACAACAAATACGGAAAAATCGCTAAAAACATTAATCACTTAACCCTCAACTGGATGATTTTTCACCGACGTTTTCGAAAGCCATTCTGTCTTTCCGATATACTAGCCTTAATTAAAACCTACATCACTTTCGGTTTGGCGATGGGCGAAACAGCGAAGACGTCAATTTTTTTTTTTCATATTCTTTTCCTCCTTCGCGGTACGGGTTCGAGCCTGCCTACAACCACTCCTTTTTTTTCTCTCAACATACACATCCAAACACACGGGCAACGCCGGGCTGAAATGCTAGTACATCTATAAAAGTGAAATTGTCTGTGTGTGTACATTTCCCTACCAAACTACTATGTCAATTTTCAGTCTACGGACTCGAGATTTGACATTAGGAGTATAGAGATTTGGGTAAATCGTTTTAATCAGTTTAGGCCAGAAATTTTGCTGTCAAAAGGTTAAAGTTCAACGAGTTGATCTTTGAAAACTCTACCAAACTCCTCCTCCAATTTTGGGTATAAACACTTGAAATTTTAAATATAGGTTCTTTGGACATGGATCAAACTTTCTAATTCAATTGGAGCCAACACCTATAAATGTTAAGGGGTCAAAATTTGAGTCAAAATAAAAAAAAATTACTTCTGCGGTCTCTACCAAATTACTCAGCCAATTTTTGGTCTAAACTAAGCTGTGGCCCGATGGGGACAGATCGACGCCGAGTGACCTTGCTAGTCGACACGAATTCAGAGGAATTCGCACGGCTGAATTCTAAGGAGGATGATGATGATGGTTTGATGTTGTTTTAAACAGAAATATCTATGGGATTTTGTCAGAAAGAGAAAAAACAAATAATTGTTTTTATCTCATCGTCGTTATATATCTGTTAACAACGAAAAGGTTGTTTTTAAACCCTCTGTTGAGCGATATGAAGAGACCCAGATATCTTAGCTGACAACTTGGGGTAGGGGTCGGGGGTGAGGGTCGCCGCCGAGCGTTGTTCGACCGGGGTGACTAATCACCCCTAATTTGATAATAAGTAGAAACACCTCAGTGCAAATGGGGCTTAAAAATTGGGTAGAGATAAGTTCGAGAGGAGGAGTAGAAATTTTTAGGATAAAAAAATAGAGGGAGAGGAAAAGAAAAGAAAGAATGACTCCAAAAAGGCAGAGGGAGGAATTACTGATTTGATAAAAACGAGACACTTGGCTAATCGGGGTCTTCTTTTCGCTCTGGCAGCTGATCCCTTCCCGTAGACTGACAGTAGATGAAGAACGGAGAACTTGGTAAAGGAAAGAAAACTGCCAGCCCCCTAAGTTGCATGACTAGGCCAGTGTGTGACTATTATTTGTAAAGTCGAAGACAATAATCAATTCTATGTTAAGAAAAACCAATTAAGTTTTGACTTTCTTCTCTTTAATTGGAAACGCTGTTGTGAATGCAATATATTTCTCCGATAGCTCAAGTGACGTTTGGATGCTGATTTGAAAGTGGAACCGGAGAGCGACTGACGACGACGACAAAGACGAATTCGACCACTAGACGAAACCACGGGTGACGCCACAGGTATTGGCTACAGGTGCATCTCAACCACGAGCCTATGCACCTGAGCTACCCTAGAGGTGTTACAAGCTTTTTTAATCAGTTTTTGGGCGAAGATTTGGCTACCAAGACGTCAAAGTTTAAAGAGTTGACCTTTGCGGACTCTACCAAACTCCTCCGCCAATTTTTTGGATCTAAACACTTGAAATTGTAGATGTAGGCTACCTAGTCATGAATCAAACTTTTTAATATATATATATATATATATATATATACACATATATATTAGTTTAATATATATATATATATATACATATATATATACACATATATATATATATATATATATATATATATATATATATATATATATATATATGATCATAAAGTTATGAACAGTACATAGGCCCGAGCAAAGCCAGGCTGAACTGCTAGTAAACACTAAAGTTAAAAAACGAATATCAAATATAAAATTATTGTATTGAAAATAAACATAAACTGATTTTTTTTAATGTCACCTTTTTCTATACTAATAAGTTTCATCATAGCAAGGCCAAACATCACTCGAGTACAAGAGTAGATTTTCAGTTTGGTGATGAACACTACTATGAGATGATTTAAAACGGAATGGATGGAATAGACAATATTTGATTGCGTAACGTGATTGGCTTGATCAGCATTTGTAAACATTATATTTGAAAAGAACCAACATGGAAATAATATAATAAATAACAATGTGTTCGACAAATGGAAAATTATTGGAAAGAAACTTTATTTAAG
Organism: Euprymna scolopes; assembly: GCF_053919585.1. Classification (NCBI taxonomy): domain Eukaryota; kingdom Metazoa; phylum Mollusca; class Cephalopoda; order Sepiida; family Sepiolidae; genus Euprymna; species Euprymna scolopes. Next base: position 14,338,247 of record NC_136507.1, on the reverse strand, counting down.
GCAATTTCGTTTCTTCTTAGAAATGACGTTACGAGTTTTCTCTGGTTTATCGTTATTTCCATGGCAAGTGCTGGACTGAGCTTCAATCTATGCCCTTCCCCGTAAAACATTAACAACAAACATTTGTCTAGCTACAACCACTGTCAACAATTTCCTCTAATCTAATTTGTGCCTGAAATTAAACGAACACTTCCATAAGTAAAGTTTCTTTCCTAGAACTTTCCATCTATGGATCACGATATCGCGAGACTGCTTTCCAGCTAAATATAACATTGTCGATCTCAAGTCCAATGTAAACAAGTTATTGTTGAACTGCCGTCTTAAATAATCAAACTCTACCCAATTTCCACTGATCATCGCCGTATTGTATCACCGGCCACTTGACACTCTATAACTCTTAACTTCAAGTGGCTTTAGATAAGGGATAACCCCGCAGTGAAAACGGTACTTAGAAAAAGAAAGCAAAGTTGTGTGCAGTGATGACAGAAGACTAATTCTTGTTGTATTTTACAGTGACGAACCAGAGTTTGACGAACGCGCGAGAAATTATCTTGGAAGAGATGGCAGAGTAGAAAAAGACTAGCATCGTCTCTTTTGTTAGAAAAGATCTCTAGAGAAGTGAAAAGATCATCTTCAACATATTGTCGGTGTTATTCTCTGTTAAGAATGACAGGGTGTTCTGAGTGACACTTTCCTAGATGTAACATCAGCAGATGAAATAAATGCTTGCCTCAAAAACTTTACTTTTGGTGCCATGTGAAGACATTAAACTTAACTCAAAATATGAGTGTCCAGTTGCAGAATGCTCGATCCGCACATAAATTTTTGCATCACTTGTAGGAAATTGGGTACGGAAAAGTGCCGATTGATCCGAGTTAAGGGCGAATTTCTTTGACTCTTAATTTCTGTAATTTTATTACATCAAAAGAAGATTTGGTAAGAAATATTTTCCAGATATTCAAATTAATTATACGAATTCCATTTGGCTGAGTAAACGAGCTATTCTTTCAGCTCAATACAAAGAGTAAATAAAAATATAAAACTCAAAGTGTAGTATCTGTTGCTGCATTTCACTTTTTTGCTTCACTTTTTTAGTTTCGGTTAACGGAGGAAGAATCCTTCATGCTGACAGATTATTTTTATTTTTGTTACTAACCAGAGTGCCCCTTTTGGTGGAGCTAGTTTCCCCCCAAATATAAAACCGACCTTGTGTCTCACCCTGCCCTTGTCGGGAGGCAAGTAAACATAAACGGTTAACAGTACTGATAGAAAACAAATTCGATTTTTTCTAATTAGTGTTTGTTTCGATATTTAAATAACCTAAAAGGGATCTCTACGTTGTAAAACAAGGAAACTAAACACTATTCGACTGTTTTTATATATGTATATGGAAAACGATCCAGACAAAGCATGAAGCTACTTGCTGTAGTAAGATAAAAAATATCACTTCAAAGTTTTAAAATATAGCAAAGGATAGATATTATATGGGTAGACGCTGACACAGAAAACTGTATTTTGTCCCCTTTTGTCTGAGATATGGAATACGAGGATTAAATGATAAAATAAGGAAAGCGAAAGTTACTCGGCTGCCGGAACGTAAACGTATGTTTTTCTTTTTTTTACGTAGGATTTTCCACTTATAAAGGCACAGAGGCTACTTGAGGATAAGGGTTAAAGAACGTACAGTACTAAATGGGACAATATCATAGCAATCGTTAGCAGCGGAAATTTGGTAAATTGGATTACTTAAGGGGAACGGCTCATCAAGAACTTTATTTATTTTAGTTTATTTTTAAGTTCAACATTATGAATATAGCAAATCTTCGAACGAGATTTCATATTGGAACCACCGGCTTTTGACCTGCCTTTAATACAACGGCACTACTTTTATCAAACAGATAATGACTCACCTCCATAATTGTATTGTTCTAACTTATAGATAATCATTCAATTCTATACAACGTTTTAATTCACCCACCTTGATGTATTTTTTGCAGTAATCGTTTCACGAACGTCATTTTTATATAATCACACAAAGCGTTCTTTCTCCCGCCAAAAACAAAAAAAATAGAACAGGCCGCCATTTTCGCTCCATTTGGTAACAAAACATAGCGCGTGCGACATTAATAGTTAACTAATACGCAACTTATCGATAATCCACGACTCGCCTCGACACAAACACTCGTGCGCGCATTAAAGGCTATTCAATCGGCTATCAAAAGCCACCGTTTACTTATTAATTCTTATTTCATTTAATAAATGTTTCTGCTATTCACGTAAATATAAAAAAAAAGCCTTGTCGGTTCTGGGAAATACTCTTAAGCGTTAAACAAAAACAGAAACAATAGAAGTCCAAAGTGGCTGAACTGGTGGTTTGCGCATGCGAGGCTTTTTTTTTTTTTTCCTTCTCCTCATTTTCGTTGTTAATAATAAATGTTTTACCACAGTTTATTAAATACCAGCAAGGCTATCCGGTGTTGCCCGGAGCAAAAAGTGTAACCTATTTGCATTAGAACTTTTATTTCTTCTAGTTCTCCCTATCCGTCTCCCTGTCTTTCTATGTTTCTCTTCCGCCGTTAAACCATTTCTCTTTTTCCCTTATCTCTTCTTTGTTCTTTTGCCAGCTCATTCTTTCCTTGCTGGATATACATACTCTACATTGTAGACAAGATTCCTCTGGAAAATGAATTGGTATATTCTTTCAAAACTAGCACATAAATAGCGGAGCAGGGCGATTAATCGGAATCGGAATCGCAAATCGAAAAAGTCGGAAATTGTGTAGTATCGGAATATGGAAAAAATATTGCTATATTCCGATGCCAAAAACAAATTGTAAAATTAACTTGGTGCTAGTGCAGAGAGTGATCCGCGCTATTTGTTAAATCGTATTTCCAAGTTGAATTAAAGTTTTATGATATATTTTTTTATTCAATTGTAAAGTTGAAGTATAGAATAGGTACAAAACACTCTTCCCTCCCCATGTTAAGAATGGCTTTTTAAATAATAACGTTATTATTTACATCCGGATCACTTTCTGCACTAGTACCATTAACTTTTTTATTTGATTTAAAAAAAAAAAACTTCCACTGCTAGTAGTAATGATGCAATCATAATATTTATTGATTTAAACTTCCAGTAAAAATAAAAATCTATAGATTATCCCACCACACAAGGGTGTTTTACGTTTAAAAAAATAAATGCATATTAAATATATGTTGGGTTTTTTTTTACGGTAATCGGGATAAAATAACGATTTTATAGTTAAATATTTAGAGAGTTTTAAAGAATTAGAACCGGAATCGGTAATTGTATCGGAATCGGGAATTTAGTACGGAATCTGTAATTGTATCGGAATCTGGGAAAAATATTAGAATCGTCCTATCACTAATACACACACACATACATACATACATACATACATATATATATATATATATATATATATATATATATATATATATATGAACAAATGATTAATAAAACATGTAAAAAGACATCTTGAAAAAGAGTTAAAAACATATTTAATTTTAAAAAAGGAAGTACAAGATAAGTGGATAGTCCTTAATCCGCGGAGTTTCGAAGAAATCCTCTTTCGCGCTTTTTGTCTGGGTCAGTTTGACCTTGCTTTTCAAATTTAAACTTTCACCGCTTTTCGGGGTTTTTTTTTTTGGGGGGGGGTTAACCTTAATTTACTTGATTCCTCCAGCCTTCACAGACGTGTTTTAAATATTCTCTCCAGAGCTTTTTCTTTTAATGATTTGGAATTCATTCCATTTGCTATTTTTCCCAAGGAACTCTGCCTTTTGGATCATTTTGGACCATTTGGAATTTACCCATTGGATTGGAAATTTTAAATTCGACCGTTTTGGATTTTACCATTCTTGGATGTTTTACCCTTCACCGGACTATCCATTCATGTGAAATCTTTTTATCATTTTTCTTTTACCTCCTATTCCCCTTACCTTACCCTTTTTTTAACCAAGTAAGATCTGTAACTAACTTGTAGTTTCATTAAATATTTTTATATGCAAAATCCGATCCCGCATTTTGCTAATTCCTGCCCTCTGATTAGAAGGAGAGTATTTCTTCGAAACTCTGCGGATTAAGGACTATCCACTTATCTTGTGCTTCCTTTTTTAAAATTAAATATGTTTTTAACTCTTTTTCAATATGTCTTTTAACATGTTTTATTAATCATTTGTTCATATTATGAGCTCTATTTCCTTTTCGGTTTTATTGAGCTTTTACATCTGGTTGAGATTACTTTACTTGTAAATATTAACTCTTTAATATTTATAATATATTTTAAGTTTACCATTTTGATTACCTTGGTAAACTTATTGTAATTTTTATTTATATATATATATATATATATATATATATATATATATATATATATATATATATATATATATATATATATATATATATATATATATAGCCAGTACCAGATGGGTGACCATTTGGGAAGGCTAGGCGCTGTATATACCGCGCCGAGTCATAGAAATTTCCAAGTTGGTATCTGGATGCGCATTAATTCACTGGGAGAAATGTACCCCAGTCTTAGTTTAGGTATGCATCTAGTAGAAGGTAAGTCTGATGTAAAAACCTGCGTTGAACTGTATGCTTTGTCTTGTGACAGTTATCTGCACCGACAATGATTAGCAGTAATACCAAAAGTTTTGACTGATTCTACATAAAACCTTCACCACTATAAACAAATCATCTCTGTAGATTTCCGAATAACTTTGGTGTTGTGACTGAAGAGTCCATTCGCGGTTGACATTGGCCTAGGGGTTTGTTCCTTGCTACTGGAGTCAGACATGGCTTCATGGCCGGATTCGAATCTCCCGACCGGGAGATATCGTGTCACCCGGCACTAATGATTCCCGAAAGGATGAAACCCTAGTGTCTGCGGGTATTAAAAAATTATTATTGCAATAATAATGTCAGCCCCTTTAAAAATAACTCAGTTCTTATTGTTGAGCACTTTAAAGTTGAAATAGAAAGTCGGTCACCTAAGCTCACATGCGCAGATTATGATGTTATAATCATTAAATCACTATGGCTGGATATTACGTCATTTAAAAAATAAATATTCAGATTTCAACGATACTTCTCGCGGTCGCCATAGGCCGTGTTTTTTTTTGTTTTGTTTTTTTCTTTGCTAATAGAGTTAGATATGGTTTTGTGGCTGGTTCGACTCTTCCTACCGGTGTAATCGTGTCACCCTGCACTGATGATTCTCAAAAAGATAAAACACTTGTGTTTGTTAATAAAATTATTCTTTATTTATTTATTTGCAAACTATTATCCTCATCATTATTGTTGTTGTTTCAAAACGTTTCAGCCAACTATTCCTCTGGCCTTCATCAGGTTGTTAACCGCGACGGGATAGGAATGCTGAATCTTCAACTGTATCTTCAGTAATTACTGCCTTCCATAGTTGTTGTCTCACCATGTTTTGGCCAACTAATCCTGTGGTTATGGAACAACAGATAGAAACGTTGAATCTCTACAGTTCCAGGTGAGCATTGTCTGAAGATAGCAGATAGCAGTTTCAATCCTACACAGAGCCTGCCTCTACACTGATAATTCTCAAAAGGATGAAACACTAATGTCTGTAGGTGTTAAAAATTATTATTGTAATAATTATATATATATATATTGACCCTCTCTATATTATTATATTACCTCCTCCTCCTTACCATTTTTTCTAACCTTAAACTAGTCTTTCAACTCTTCCTCCTGCTCTTAACCCCTCCTTCTTTTTAACGAAAACTTGATCTTCGGAATCAATTTAACCCCATAAGAATCTTAATTTTTGCCCATTGCCAGTTATGGCAATTTTTCTCTACTACAAAATTTGAAAAGGTCTGGAACCTTTTTAATTTTTGCACCTTAATTTTTCTTGCCTGATGATATCTAATATGATTAAAACAGTCTACACATCGTAGCAAGATATGACTGTATTTACGTAAAGAATTAAAAAATATAATTTGCTCTATTTGATTGAGCACAATCAACAACCCTTGTTGAAATTCAATTATTTTCAATTTTTGTATATCTTCCTACTGGAATATATATATATATATATATATATATATATATATATATATATATATATATATATATATATATATATATATATATACGCGCTTTGTTTGTTTTTACATAAGGCGTCATAAGCCTATTTCGGTCAGCTAGTTACTAGTAACTAGATGTTACCTCAGACGATACAGCTTACACAAAAGGAAAGTTTACTACTTGTAAGAAGCTAATGGCTGTGTAGCAACATATTATTACTTATGTAAAAACAAATGAAAGGCATATCTTGTTCTAGCACTCTTTTATTAACCTCGTTGCATTTGATTGGTTACTGAACCTCTGGAAAAGAATTGTATGTGGATGACTATAATGCTCCTTATCTCGAGTTGAGCATATTGGGAAGTGATATACGATATACCATTAGCATATGAAACGATGTTCTTTGTGTAAATAAATCGAGCTTAGGTATTCGGACGATGTCAAAACATCGTTAATTCACTACCCGCAGAGCAGCTGCCGATTAGCGTAATGGTTCGAAGACTTGACTGTTGCACGGGCGGTCGGGTTTCGATTCTGGCTTGTCTAGCCGCGCTGATGAGTTGTGATAAAGCGAAACAGTACTGTATGGGAATGACTATATATATATATATATATATATATATATATATATATATATATATATATATATATATATATATATATATATGCCATATATTTCGGCGTATAAGAGACCTTGCAGTTAAAAATTATGTTTAAAAAACAATATTTCATAAGATACCGGATGTTGAGATCTCGAACCTAAGCTAAACAAACATTGTTTCGTGATTTAGCAGTCGTCTTATACAACCGATATATGATAAATTTATTAAAATTTGCTCCAGTTTTATACCTCGTCTTTTCTGAGGGTTGACTGATACGCCGAAATATACGGTATACATATATATATATATATATATATATATATATATATATATATAGAGAGAGAGAGAGAGAGAGAGAGAGAGAGGGAAGATTTTTCCAAAGGTTTAATATATTAAAATCTATTAGCCAATAGCAATGGACATATATCAATAAGAATTTAAACCATGTAAATTGACTCAAATATTAAGCAACATGATTAACATTTCTGCAATCGAGCATTCATATATCCTCACAAAAACCAAAACATCAAGGAGAAAGATGACATCATATTTTTTTTTTCGAATATTATAATTGCTTTTGCAAGGACCTGCGGTGCAGTGGTTAGTACAATTGAAAAAGTCAATTGTAAAAAGTTATATTTTCCTGAAGATTGAATGTTCAATCCTCAGAGTGGGCGACCGAAATAAATAATTGGGAATTACTTAGGACCTCTATCTAGTCATGGTGTACGGAGCAAGAGCACGTTACGCCCGTGAAGTAAATAAAGGGTTTCCTAATTTAAAAGTAAACTTTTAAATTAAGCGTTACTAACGAATTCTAGCCGATAAAACTATTCCATTGGCGTTCACTTTGAAAATTCAACATTTCAAACATTTATAAGCTACATTTAACATCCAAATGAATGCTTTCACGATGATAATTACGAGTTTCAAAAGGCGAACCATTATACGATGCATCTGCCTTACTTAAAAAATGCTAGTTTTATTTTGGTGTCTTTAAAAAAAACACCCAATTTTTTTGCTGATGAGGAGACTTTGTTTAAAAAAAAACTATGCCAAAATTATTGTCCATGTCTATCTAAATAAAAACATCGTTTCCGAAACGATCGTACAATTTATTGGCTTCGTTGTGTTCCTTCTCATGAAACAGATTTTTAATTTTTAATTTTAATTTTAATTATAAATTATCAATCATCTTACTAAATATTAAAATAGCTCTAGAATATATGCCTATTGAGCTTATTATATATCTGCATTACAACGAGCATTGTTCTTTTTTTGTTTTAATTACAATAGTGATTTTACTATCACATTAAAATACACTTTGCTCTTTAGACTACTGTTCTAATCACCTTTAAATTATATATATATATATATATATATATATATATATATATATTCAATTTAAATAGAAATAAATACACATTGGACTTTATTATAGGGTGAAGAATTAATTCGTCCAGTGCAGTTAAATATTTCATTAATAAAATTCTGCACATGATTCATTTATTTATTCACAGATGAGACTCTAATTGATATTAAAACTCAGGATCAAGCGAGTAGAAGTGAAATAGCCACCATGTGAGTGTTGCATACTCCTGAAATCTATCAAAATTCCGAGCCAGAGTGTGTAGCTCCATATCATTACTTAGACTAGGCTTTATAGTCCGAGCTTTTCATGGTCGCTGAGCAATAAGATAAGACGGGCGAAAAAAAAATTAATTAAATAAACATAGAAAAATGTATCCGTATGTACTAGGGAGGAGTGGATTGAGTGTGTTCCAAAAACCTTGCACAGGAGTACCCGAAACTGTTGTATATCATTCCTAGGAACCTTTTAAACACAGAGCAATGTCAAAAAACATGCATTTAAATGATAGACACTGATGACAGATAGATCACAAGGCTCTCAATTACTCGAGATATATTTTATCTGCTAAAAAATATCGGTAAAAAATATATAAGTTTATAAACGAATGGCGAAGAAATAGATGCAGGTTGTTGGTATCTGTTTACGCTCACCTTTAATTTGTTGAAATATATATCTACTACATTGCCCTTTTCATGTATAATTGTAGCCGCTAAGCAGGTGCTTTAGAAAGATATACCATTACCCTTTGTATTATGACGTTCTGCGGGGCCTTAAATCTGCTATAAAAGACAATCATTCAAGCGTTACTGGCCCAATATGATCACAACTACTACTTCTACTACTATACACATAATATTATACACATAATATTATACACATGTTATACACATAATATTATACACATAATACTATAGACATAATATTATGCACATAATATTATACACATAATATTATACACATATTATACACATAATATTATACACATAATACTATACACATAATATTATACACATAATATTATACACATAATACTATACACATAATATTATACACATAATATTATACACATAATATTATACACATAATACTATACACATAATATTATACACATAATATTATACACATAATATTATACACACATTATGCACATAATATTATACACATAATACTATACACATAATATTATACACATAATATTATAAACATAATATTATACACATAATATTGTACACAAAATATTATACACATAATACTATACACATAATAGTATACACATAATAGTATACACATAATATTATACACATAATACTATACGCATAATACTATACTTCTACTACTATGCACATAATATTATGTACATAATACTATAAACATAATACTATAAATATAATACTATACACATAATATTATACACATAATACTATACACATACTACTATACACCCAATATTATACACATAATATTATACACATAATACTATACGCATAATACTATACTTCTACTACTATGCACATAATATTATGCACATAATACTATAAACATAATACTATAAATATAATACTATACACATAATATTATACACATAACACTATACACATACTACTATACACCCAATATTATACACATAATACTATATACATAATACTATACTTCTACTACTATACGCATAATATTTACACATTATACTACAAACATAATACTATACACATAATACTATAAACATATTAGTATAAACATACTACTATAAATATAATACTATACACATAATACTATAAACATAATACTATAAACATACTACTATAAATATACTACTATACACATAATGCTAAAACATACTACTATAAACATAATACTATACACATAATACTATACACATAATGCTATAAAATACTACTGTAAACATAATACTATATACATAATACAATACACATAATACTATACACATAATATCTAACTAGAAAAATTTTCTTTACAATCGAAACTATTGAATGTTATTTAAATCTTTATAAATATAAAAGTAGATATATGTATGGGTGCGTTTTTTGAAAATATTTAACCGATAAACTCTTAATCTACAGGCCACATAATACTGAAATTAACAAGGAATAGTAATCATACGCCAAGGATGGTTTATAGCAAGTAAAACCTTTGCTTACATGGATGAATAACACGTACAGAAGTATGTCATGAAGTTGAAGTTTAAAATGAAAAAGTAAAGCACCGTAGTGAAATTGTGCTTTAAACAGAAACTCTCATTTCGAATTAACGCCTGTCATACCAAAAAAACTACTGTTGATTTTATATGTAAGGCCTTTCAGCTTGTGTGGTAATAAAATTTCTCAAATGCACTTGTGATGTTAGGCTGTGTAAGATGTTAACTTTGGTCTTAATCACCTGTTCTTCTTTCATTGATTACTTCGATTATCGATTATCGATACTTCTCGAAGACATTTCGACACAAGACAAATCAAAGAACACTGTCAGGAACATAATGTATCTTGGTGTGGAATTTAATAAAAATCGACCCAGTCCGTAGGGAATGAACACACAGACACACAAACAAAGTTCCTTTCATATAATAGTAGATATATGTGTGTGTGTGTGTGTGTGTGTGTGTGTGTGTGTGTGTGTGTGTGTGTGTGCGTGATATTTCTGTGTCAGTCTACGTGGGTATATATAAATTTCTGTATGTAATTTCTGTATGTGCGCGCACATGCAAGTTTTTCCGTGTATTTCCGTGCCCTTTTATTCCCAATGGAAATGGATTGTCCACTTGTTCTGAACGTCAACGCAAGAATTCAAATTACTCAAATTATTCTTGCACAAAAGAGCTTCGAACTTTTCGAGTTTGGGATGAACATTGGTTGGGGGCGGAGAATTTTCAAAATGCCGGCACAACAAAAACATGAATTTAAAAAAAAAAAATCAAGAACGAATATCCGAATGAATAAAAAAAAGTACAAAATAAATGAATCAATCTCAAATTGGCCGGGAATGTCGAGTTAGGTGAAATGTAGGGGTGGTAGAGGTGCTAAGCAAGCAGACGAGCACGTGACAAAGATCGGACAATTAACTAATTAGTCGTGTCAATAGTAAGAGAAGTATGACATCATCTTAAACAAAATGACTTGAAGTATACTAGCTAAATACATGTCCAACGTTGGAGGGATATAGTGTATTATCGATATGCACAAAACCACTTCATATGTATCACAACTGTAATATATATATATATATATATAATATAATATAAAGCTGAATGTGTGTGTGTGTGTGTGTGTGTGTGTGTGTGTGTGTGTGTGTGTGTGTGTGGTCACGTATAGGCTCCTATATGGTTGACTATTTTAAAAAATTGATTACATATAATGATAGAAGATGTATCGATACACAGGAATGGGTATGTTTGATCTGGCAGAACGGTGGTTCATTAAAATTGTGGGCTCTGCGTTCGCGCCTGGTCCACAAAGTATGCAAATAAAAAATTTAAAAATTAAACAAAAAAACCTTTACAAGTGTTTTTGATATAGATGTACATAAGAATACTTTGATAATTATGTTTCAACTTAAATAGGGATGGTATAATAAAACTGTGAGGTCTGCGTTCGCGCCTGACCTCCATAGAATGGAAATAGACACAAACTTTAATAAAGACTTTTCATATCTATCTGCGTAAGTATACTTTGATAATTATGCTTCAGTTTGAGGAAATATGGTATAATAAAATTATGGGGTATTCGTTCGCGCCTGACCTCCATAGAATGAAAATATGTCACAAAGTTTAACAAGGTTTTTAAATATAGATCCACAGAATATTGTGATAAGTGTTTTAGTGTGAACAGGTATGGTATAATAAATTATGGGGTTTATCTATTTTATTTTTACTTTCATCATATTTTGCTTTGGTTTTGATATCCCCAAATTCGAAGTTATCTCTTTACAACCCTTTCTTTTCATAACTTATCATACTTTCATACATCAGAGTCGATTTTCTGTAGGCTGTGTTTCAATCCAGTCAACGACGGGTACTTTTGCTAGTATATGTATATATATGTATATATATATATATATATATATATATATATATATATATATATATATATATATATATATATATACAGTGGGTAGCAAAAGATACATTAGTGTTTGTCGTATTTCTAAAAAAATATCAAATTAATTTGAATGAAATTTACACTCAATATTTGGACAGATATTATCTATTTAAATTGATAATTATATATATATATATATATATATATATATATATTTATATCACGGGTATATATATTTATATCACGGGTCCATTGTGTAGGGGTATATAGAGAAAATATAACTGCTAAATAATAAACTCTTGCGTCAATCTAATACGTAGATATCGAAATATTTTGCCCCGCCCAGACTGCCTATTTTAACGGAAGAGCTTGGTATCTCCCCAAATTAAACCAACTCTGTATCTCGTCCATCCCTATGGAAGGGGGGAGATATACATAGAAAGGCTTGCTTCAAGCGTTTAATTTACCTAGTTTTTACCTTTCGCCATTTTGGCACTCGGGATGTGAACATTTTGTCTGGCTTGTGCGATGTCGTCTGCTTTCTTGTTTCCAAATGAAATATGCATTGACATTTTTGTGAAATATGGACGCCTGAAAGATTTTAATGACAAGGTGCAGTGCGCTTTTTGTCGTCCATTTGTAAGCGGCCGTCAAACAGGAGTGGTTATAAATAACGCCATTTTTTGTGTTATTTGTTTAAAGAAACGAGCCTTCTATCTAATAATGAATTATACAAAATAGAACTTTATAAGAATATGAAATTAAAACAGCAACAACAACATCAACAACAATAACAACAACAACAACAATAATAATAATAATAATAATAATAAATATATTTCAATGAAATAAAAACAATAACAGAAGTAAATACTAATTTTTAATTTCTAAAGTAATTATAAAGTGACCTTATTTTATAATTAATCAGGATTTTTCTTTTGTTCAAAATATTTATTTCTAATTTCCTTTACTACAGAGAACATTTTTTTGTAATTCATTTTGATTTTCTTCAATTTTATTTCGTTCCGTCATTTTCTTTATATTATTATCTTTTATTTCTTTACTTCAAATATTCTACGACTTGTTATTGCTGTAATCTTTTTTCTTCTTCTTCTTCTTCTTCTTCTTCTTCTTTATTTTTCTTCTTTCTCGTTACCGACATTCTTTCTTTTTCTACTTCTCTTTTTTCCATTGCAATATGTTAGATTTATGCTCACACTGTGTTAAACGGTTCTTCTTATTATTCGTCTATTTCTTCTTCTTTTGTAGATGTTCTTTGCTTTGCTTCTTTCTTTCTCTGTTTCCTTTTTTCGTAGCTTTCCGTTGTCATGTTATACTTGTGTTTAATTTTTTTTTATCTGTCTCTAATTTATTTTTAATCTATTTCCCTTCATTACCTTTATCTTTTTGACCTCCATTTGTTTTTATTAGGTTTCTACTATATAGCTTAGTTTCTATGAGATTTCTTTTTCTATTTAGGCATTCTTTACAAATTTTCTATTTCATTTCTGTTGATTTAATGATGTCTAGTTCCAAAACCCCAAAAAGTCTGTAGATGTCCTGTGTGCCTAGTGTCCTTATCTCTGCTTGGTTTGGGTAGCTTCATACTTTCCGTTTCATCCAGTTTCCTCCATTCTCATAACCAGCAGTACGCACTTTCCCATTCCGAATTCCATTTAAATATCCTGACTGAAGATTGTGGTTGTGCTTATTAGAGTATCTAGTTCCTTTCATCTGTATTTGTAAAATTGTATCCGACTTGGCATTTTCTTAGTATATTGTTAAAGTGCACTATGGCTATGATAAATGGCAGTAGTGATACAGAATGTACTTGGAAGATACTTCTTTGTATTTTTATCTCAGTTATATATTGCCCATCAGTTCCCAGTTCAAGTTTCCGTGTTCTTATTGCATTTTCAATCAAATTGCTAATCTTGTCTGGTACTTTGCAAATTCTCAAGCATTCTATTACCCATGCTAGAAGAATGTAACGTGCGTTTTCTTTTAGTGATTCGTGCCGTGGCGATATTCTTTTGTCTACTTTTAACCTCCTTCGAGATCATTTGGTCTACGTTTGTGTGTTCCTCCTTTTCTTATTGGCATAATTTCTGTATTTTTTATTATTATTATTATTATTATTATTATTATTATTATTATTATTGTTGTTATTATTATTGTTGTTATTATTATTAATGTTATTATTATTATTATTATTAATGTTATTATTATTATTATTATTGTTATTATTATTATTATTATTATTATTGTTATTATTATTATTATTATTATTGTTATTATTATTATTATTATTATTAGTGTTATTATTATTGTTGTTATTATTATGAATGTTATTATTATTATTATTATTGTTATTATTATTATTATTATTATTGTTATTATTATTATTATTATTATTATTATTGTTATTGTTATTATTATTATTGTTATTGTTATTATTATTATTATTATTACTACTACTACTACTACTATTATTATTATTATTATTATTATTATTATTATTGTTGTTGTTGTTGTTGTTGTTGTTGTTATTGTTATTATTATCATTATTATTATTGTTATTATTGTTGTTATTATTATGAATGTTATTATTATTATTATTATTATTATTATAATAATAATAATAATAATAATAATAATAATAATAATAATAATAATAATAATAATAATAGTAGTAGTCTCAATTTTGGGATGTTTTCAATTGGACTTTTTAACGACAGATAAATTCCTTTGTTTTAGGCAATCAAGCTGTACCTTAACTCGGTCGCTGTTCCTAACAGGCAAGCCTTTTGCAAAGCTTGGAAAGTAATTGTCTTGTTAATCTGATTAAGCCATTTATAGTGGCTTTTCGTTATGGTCTCAAGCGTTCCAATTACAACGTGAATCATATTTATTTCTTCAAATTTTATATTCTAATTCCTATTTTAGATCTTGATATTATTTTCACGTTCTTTCTCTTGAATTTTGATATCGAAAGGGCAGGCTATTTCGATTATTGAGCAAGTTATCTTGTTTTTTTTTGTTTTGTTTTTTTGTTTTGTTTTTTTAGAAAAATTAAGTTTGGAATGTTCAAAGACATTATCAATTCGTATAGGCTTGTCCCAAAGATGTTTGACATTATCTTTTTTCCTTTACAATTTCTGATTTATGCTCATACAACTTCTCAATGTCGTCTAACAAACGTTTTCGTATATTTTAGTGTAGAACCTGAGTAACTTTGTCGTGTCATCATTTTTTTTTAAATTGATGTTGATAGCATTGGGCATCCTCATATAATATGCGTTAACGTTTCTTTTCTTTCTTTAGACAATCTGCACATCGGTGATTCTGCAGTTTTGTTAATGTAGTGTTTGATGGACCTACTTCGAGTGGCTTATTTATTTACAGCCATTTAAGCGCTCACAGTATATCTTTTACGATCACCTCTGAACAACGAATTCCAGTTGTCATTATCTATAGATAGTTATATATTTAGTTAAACTTCCTTCTTTTTATATTTACTACATCTTCAACACCAAATAAGTCCCCTTTTTTCTAGGAGATACAACTAATATACATTTCCTGCTTTAGCAATAGCCCCTTATATTGTAGGCATTTTTCGTGTTTTTGCATCTAAACATTTGAATTAATGAACATTCAGTCAAGTATATCAAGGTATATTGAATGATAGATATTGCTTCGGTATTGATGGCATATATTGTATTCCGACTGTGGATGTGCGATTTACGAATAACCTTTCATTTTCCTTCGTACTCGGTTGTGACCTGGGGTTTTTTTTCATATTCTTAATCTTATTGGCTTCCAGTATCCCTGATAACATTCTTCATTTGTTGGAAGTAGGTCTAGGATAACAGCATATTCTTTTCATTGTTTTGAGTCTGGAGTGTGTATCCGTTGATATTTTATGTTTTTATATAGACTTATGTGGTTCTCGGTCGGTGTCTAACTGTGTCGGAAATATACTCGAGAGCCAAAACAATAAAAAGAATATTCTGTTGTCACAATCGTAGATGGAAGTTCAAAGCCGTCTTATTGGACGAGCTTGCCTCTTTTTATCTTAAGAATAACACGAATTTGGTGATGAAAATTTCATTTTCATGTCATTACTAAACAATCTACTCGTATATCAGGTTAGTTCTCATTCCTTCCAAAAAAAAAACAAACTTTAAGGCCATTCATTAATAATAGTAGATAATTGACTATAAGAAGTTTTTTTTTTAAGTTCATGTGTTGCTTTCACATTCTGTAAAGGAAGTGTCAACAGGATCAAGCTGATGACAAAAAGCAGAGGGGAAAAAACTTGGAAACCCCGTCTTTTAATTTTCCATATGTCTAATGCAACATCTCCTGAAATTAAATTGTTTTCCCAATTCTTCTTGCTATTCTTTATAAATGTTCGGATGTTGGGAGCTATCCCAAAAATTTTCAATCATTTGAGTATCCATGACTGGAACACAATGTTGTATGCCTTTTTATAATCTACAATACTGATGACAAGGTTAGTAGATCTTCGTTTGAAGTTTCCTGCGATCATTTTACCCATGAGAAACTTCTTGGTGCCTCGTAATCTATTATTTTTGTCTAAATGACCATGGATACTATTTAAAACTTTTATTTTCTTTTTTCTAATTTGTTTCCATTCTAAGATTATTTTTCTCTCTTTTTCTCACATTTTCATTGCAATATTCTCATTCTTATTCTGTTTTAGACATTTTGTTTTCTTCATTTCGATTTCCTTTGTATTTCTACTCTGTTCATTATTTATTTCTCTCTTCTCGTATTTTTAATTGCAATATATTTCTCATAATATTGTGCAAACCATGTTCTTATTCTTATCGTGTTCGTATTATTATTCTTTCTTATTTTCATTCTTATCTTTACTCTTGTTTGTTTTCTTATTATAGTTCTTATTCTTAATTTTGTTCCTATTCCCATTCTTATTCTATCTTTATTCTTGTAGTTATTCTCTTTCTTATTCCTTTTTTATTCTTTTCTCGTTCTCATTCTTATTTTTGTTTTTGTTCTTGTTGCTATTTTTGTTCTTGTTCTCATTCTTGTTCTCATTCCAATTCTTATTCTTGTTCTTTTTCTTTTTTTTCTTGATGTTATTTTTTATTTCTGTTCTTATTCTTGTTCTTATTCTTGTTGCTATTTTATTTCTTATTTTTATTTATATTCTCTAATACATTTCACTTTTCTTCTGTTTTTTCTATTTCTCGTATTTTAATCAACTGTAATATATTTTCTATTTTAAAACATTCCCACCTTCATAAACTCATTCTTTTTTCTTTTATTCAAGAAGATAAAGACACATTAAAAATTTACCTTAGAATGATTCAAAGTCAAAGCAAAAATACTTGCTGTACAAAGGAATTTGATTAGATATATAATTTTCACTTTTGATTCTTCAATGTATTAAACAACGGTATATTTGTTTTCTATTTCTATTTTTTGCGATGTAATTTTTCTGCTTTAATCTATTTTTTCGTTTATCTTTTTTTCTATATTTTTTTGTTTCTTTTCTTCATGTTCTTTTTTCTCTGTTCTTCTTCTTCTATTTTTGTCTTCTTTTTTCTTATATTTTCTCTCTTCTTTTTCTGTTTATATATATATATATATATATATATATATATATATATATATATATATATATATATATATATATATTTCAATAGAAGAGGAGCATATAAAAACGGCAAACAACCACAGAATTCGCGCATAAGCCTGAAGAATCCTAGAGTGGATGAAACGCGGAATATTCAGTGTAGCTTAATCGCCATATACATTTTATAACTTACTAGCTAGCTCTACCTACGTATTGAACACTTTTGAAGTAAATACTTAAAGTTTACGCATAAATCTATACTTTTGTATATTAATTTTATGTGAGTAAATTAAGTAGTTATATATATATATATATATATATATATATATATATATATATATATATATAGAGAGAGAGAGAGAGAGAGAGAGAGAATCTACCGTAGTAATTTATATAGTAATAAGTGTTGAAAATGGTATGAAACCGTGACCTCCCAATCAAGGTTGCAAAAAGGTGCCCTTATTCAATGAAACGTATACATTGCAGAGTTTGCAATATTATTTTTTTAATTAATTAAAAAAAAAGATTTAAGTTGACGGTAAACAGCCAAACAGAGTAAATATTTTCAATCTCTTAGTCATGCTAACAATTCTGTATACTATGACACACTATTATATTACATCCTAGTATATATTATTAAAACGTTCTTGTGTTTTGAAATGTGTATGTCCGTGCGCGAATAGGCATATATGATTGCTTAACGGAAAAAGAATACGAAGACAGTAGTTTTTACGATGTCAATACACGAGTCCGAATCTCACATGTCTAAAGGATTTTTAAACTGGTAATGATTCTATGAGAATACGTGATACATCATCACCCTCATTGTCGTTATCCTACAATTATCCTACAAAACACTGATGTACACATATTCATATCCACATGATTTCAAATGGAACATGATAGACCGTTGTGCAGACTTGTTGTCACTGTTCTGGTAACTATCATTACTCCGCCTTCTGCTGGCGTGAAAAATAAAATAAAAATAAACAATTGTAATGAAATTGAATACAAAGAAAAGCAAAGAATACTCCAATAAATTACACACACACACATCCACACACACACACACAGACATATATATACATATATATATATATATATGTGTGTGTGTGTGTGCGTGTGTGGATGTGTGTGTAATTTATTTGCGTATATTTCTTGTAATGTTTTTGTTATTTATAATATATATATATATATGTATACACACACATACACACACGTACACACGCACATGTATGTATGTGTTATAAATAACAAAAAAAAACATTACAATTATAGCACTAAAAAATAACAACTTCAAAGGTTTTATTAAAACAATTATTTTGAAGTACATCCTTTTTAATAAGTAAATTAAAATGTATTCGCGGTGAAACAATGCAAGTTCCTTTGGGAGGTCCAATCATTTTAATTTAAAAAAAAAACATGGCTCCTTTTACATTTATTTCATTAATAATTGACAATTGGAACTAATATTTTTTTATATTTAATTAATTAATTCAAAAGTTTACTTTTATTACATTTTGGTTGTTTTGTTTTACGGCATATCAACACTTTATAGTTGAGTAGATACCGAACTACAATATAATATTAATTCTTTTGATATAAACGATTGTTTAGTTTGGTTTGGGTTAGTTTATGTTACGACACATCACACTTTTTGGAAGTGTATAACTACCACGCGTATTGTAAATATATATTATTTATTAATTGGTTTGATTTTTCTATTTTATCCACTCTCTAATCGACTAATCTCTGCACTTGATTTAACAAAAGTTGATATATGACACAACGAAGCATTTTCCAGATTATCATCGGTGATTACTGCTTACTTTAATTTTTGGATTTATTTTTAATAAATAAATAATAGCAATAATAACAATAATAACAGTAGCAATAATAATAATAAAAACAATAATAATAATAATAATAATAATAATAATAAGAAGAAGAAGAAGAAGAAGAAGAAGAAGAAGAAGAAAATGCCAAGCCGGATACAAGTTAACTAATAAAAATGAAAGAATTAACCACCTGATGTATATGGATGACCCGAAGCTGTTTGTCAAAACTAAGAAGGAATTAAAGACGCTAATAAACACAACCATATCCGAATGGAATTCGGCATGGAAAAGTGTGCGCTGCTGATCATGAGAAGGAAAAAACTGGAAGGAACCGAAGGTATGATACTACCCAAACAAACGGAGATGAGGGCAATAGGTGAACATGATAGCTACAAATATTTGGGTGTTCTGGAAGCACACACTATCAAAACAATAGAAATTAATGAGAAAATTGAAAAGGAATACATCAGAAGAACAAGAAAACTCGTCGAAATGACACTATATAGTAGAAACATAATTCAAGTAATAAACATATGGGCAGTATCACTAGTGAGATACTCTGGACCATTTATAGGGTGGGGCAAAGAAGAACTGAGGTATCTCGAATAGAAGATCATAAAACCCATGACTATACACAATGCATTACATCCAAAGGATGATACTAACCAACTCTATGTGTGAAGCAAATACGGAGGAAGAGAACTGGTGTGTACAGAAGACTGCGTAATGACACAAGGAAAGAAATAGAAAAATATATACTGCAGAACACTGAAAGAATAATTACTGCAGCAAGAGACACTGAAAATAAAACGAGACAGAAACAAAAAAAACAAGAGATAAGAAGAGAAAAAAATGGGAAGAGAAACAACGACGATTCATAAGAATAACAAAAGATGAGACTAACGAAAACACTTAGACATGGCTACAAAAAAGGAAATCTTAACAAAGAAACTGAATATCTTATCACAGCCTCATAAAATAACGCGATTAGTACCAACCACATCAATGTAAGGATCGACAAGACACAAGAAAACAGCAAATGCAGACTCTGCAGACAAAGAGACAAAACAATAAACTACATAATAAGCGAATGCAGCAAACTAACCCAAAAATCCAAGAATACAGACGATCAAGTGAGGAAGGCAGTACACTGGAAATTATACAGAAAACTTAATCTTGAACACCCAGACAAATGGTACAAGCATAACGCGGCAGCAGTACTTAAAAATGAAAGTCACAAAATCTTATGAAATATGGACATACAATATAAATATTACAAAAAATATATACCCACCCAAGCAAGACGACAGGATATCATACTAGTTAACATCTAAGACAGTAAACTATAAGTTCTCTCCGATTCTCTCTCCTCTGATCTTGAGCACGTGGTACAATGGGGAAAGGAGTGGCTGGTTACATTTAATGCATCTAAAACCAAGCTTCTCTCTTTACATCATCAACATTCTGATCCACATCTGGCATCAATTGAAATGAATGGCTCTCGTCTTCAGGCCTCAAGTTTTGACAAGCTTCTGGGCTTGACCGTTACTTCTGGTCTTAAATGGAACACGTACATCAAATCTGTTGCCAAGGCCGCTGGAAAAATGGTGGGATCTTTCTATCGATCCAGTAGATATCTCACTGCTGATGCAATTCTCTATCTCTATAAGAGCCAGGTACGTCCAAGGATGGAATACTGTTGCCACATCTGGGCAGGAGCTGCTAGAAAGGACTTGTCCTGCCTTGATATAGTTCAAAATATACTTCATAGCCTCGTAGGAGATGTCCTTTTCTCTTCCCTGCAACCTCTATCTTACAGAAGAGATGTTGCGAGTTTGTCTGAATTATCGTTATTTTCATGAGCTTCAGTCTATGGTCCCCCCTCGTCAACCTTTCACAAGAAACACTCGTCTAGCTGAAAACACTATCAATAAATACTCCCACTCTTTAGCTGTGCCTAAACCTAAACGTAGATTCCATGAACAAAGCTTCTTTCTTAGAACTGCACGCCTGTGGAATTGTCTTCCGTTTTCCTGCTTTCCGGCTGACTACAATATGGTTGTCTTCAAGTCTAACGTAAACAAGTTCTTGATGAGCCGTTCCATATAAGTAAACAAATTTACCGAATTTCCATTACTAATGATTACTATATTGTCCAATTTCTACTGTGCACTCTTTAACCCTTATCCTCGAGTGGCATCTTGGCCTTGATAATGTGGTGATGCCTGTGTAAAAAAAAAAGAAGGAAAAGACCGGCGAGATTGTAGATTTTGCCGTTCCAGCAGTTCACAGAGAGAAGTTCAAGGAGACGGAGAAGCTGATCAAATACACTGAACTGGCCAGAGAGTTCAAAGTCATATGAAAGATTAAAAAAGTCAAGATAACACCACTAATAGGAATAATACCGAAAAGCTTTGAAAAGAGATTGGAAGAGATTTGAACTAGAGGGATGGCTGATAAGATACAACTGATAACATTAATGAAAACGTCTGCAATATTAAGGAAAGTCTTTGAGCGCGAGGACTAACAAACATGAGCAACGAGCACAAACTGGACATACAGAAAATTCTATAGGTTTAAAACACAAAGGAGCATCACATGGAATCATAAAAACTGATTCTGTATATTTGTAAGTTAACCCCCTACCTTACCCTGATTTTTTGACGCCACAATAAATAAGCGATGAGGTTCAAGGAGGATTGAAAGACCGAGAAGAGAAATAACTAGCCAGACCTCCACTGGATGAGTGCAAAGAAAACTGGGACCTTGGGGAGGGGGGCTTTTTGCCAAGAAAAAGTCTAGTGAAGACCAATGGAAACACCGCAGGTCATTGACCGAAAGAGAGTTTGATGGCTTGTGCGAGAACTCCTAGTGAGTACAAATAATAATAATAATAATAATAATAATAATAATAATAATAATAATAATAATAATAATAATAAAGAGACGAGACGATAAACCATATAATAAGTGAATGCAGCAAACTGGCTCAAAAGGAATACAAGAACAGACACGACCAAATGGGAAGGGTAGTAAACTGGGAATTATGCAAACAACTGCATCTCGAACGCACAGACAAGTGGTACTAACATAAGCCGGCAACAGTACTTGAAAACGAGAATCACAAAGTCCTATAGGACATGGACATACAAACTGAAAAACCCATCCAAGCAAGAGGACCGGATGTCGTAATAATTAACAAGAAATAAAAATCCGGTCAAATCGTAGACTTTGCTGTTCTAGCTGACCACAGGGTGAATATCAAAGAAAAGGAGAAACGGAGCCAATACACAGAGCTAGCCAGAGAGCTGAAAGGGATATGGAAGATGAAGAAAATTAAAATAATACCTATAATAGTAGGAGCACTAGGAAAAATCTCCCAAAACTTTGAAAAAAGGATGCGAGACATTAGAATCAAAGGAATGACTAGAAAAATACAACGAACAAAAATCATGAAAACAGCTGAAATATTAAGAAAAACCCTTGAATGTGGAAACTAATACACAAGAGCAACAAGTGCGGGCCAGACAAAATGCTGTAAAAGCAAAACATGAAACGCTACATAGAACCAAGAACACTGAAACTGCGTATCTATAAGTTCTCTAACCCAACTCTACACCCATTGCCACATCATTATCCCCCCCCCCAAAAAAAGCGAGATCAAATAACCAAGTAGAGTCAAAGAGAAAGGAAAGACAGATGAACTGACCAGACCTCAGCCAAATAAGTGCGAAGAGAACTGAGACCTTGGGGAGGCTTATTGCCACTGAAATCTCAGCAAAGACCCATAGCTGCTGCTAAGGAGAAATCAATGACAAGCAGCTGTTGCGATAACGCAAATTTATTTGCAAATGTTATCGAAAGAGGTAGTGAGTACTGGAAACATGGGGAGACTTGTTGTCACTCAGCTTCCAGGGAACACCACATGCTGTTTTCGGGGAAAGATCTCTGAAGACCTCTGTGAAAGCTCCTTGTGAGCCAATAATAACAAATCATATGGAACATGGACATACAAGCGGATAAACCCATCCAAGACCGGATGTCGTAATAATTAACACGAAAGAAAAGTCCTGCCAAATCGTAGACTTCTCTGTTCCAGCTGACCACAAGATAAATATCAAAGAAAAGGAGAAACAAAGTAAATACACCGAGCTGGTCAGAGAGCTGAAAGATATATGAATGATATAAAAAATCAAGATAGTACCCATAATAGCAGGAAGACAAGAAACAATTTCGAAAAACTTGGAAAAAGGAATAGGAGAAATTGGAATCAGGGAGATGGCTGGAAAGATACAACGAATAATAATAATGAAAACCTCTGAAATATTAAGGAAAACACTTGAATCCAGAGACTACTACACATAAGCCAAACGCACGGGCTACACGAGCTACTACAGAGACCAAACATGAAGAAGCGTTACTTGGAACCAAGAACAGTGAAGATGCATATCCATAAGTTTTCTATCCCGTCCCCCATCCTATCCCATTACTCAATCATCGCCTCCCCCCCAAAGAATGATGCAAAATAGCCGAAAGGGTCAAGGAGGATGGAAAAGCTGAGGAGAGAGCGCTGACCAGACCTCCGCTGGACAAGTGTGAAGAGAACTGGGTCCTTGAGGAGGCTTCTGCCATTCAAATTCCAGTGGAGACCAATAGCCGCTACTAACGAGAAATCATGTGTAAGGAGTTGTCGCGATAATGCAAATACATATGCACATGATATCAGAAGAGGTGGAGAGTACTGGAAAACTGGGGAGACTTGTTGTCACCCAGCTTCCATGAAATACCACAGGTTGTTTTGAAGGAGAGATCTTTGATGACCTGTGTGAAAGATCATTGTGAGCCAATAATAAATTTAAAAAAAAACTATAAAAGAACTGTAGAATAAGTTATTCCAGCAAACTAACTCCACAAGATTATAACACCAGACACGACTGTGTGGGAAAGGCAGTCCACTGAGAACCATGCAAATGTATGCACTTTGAACACGCAAATTGTGCTAGAACAAACCGGAGACAGTATTGGAAAACTAAAATCATCAAATCCTTTGAGACATGTAGAGCCTGCCTGCCGTACCGCGAAGGGGGAAAAGAACGTGACGTTTTTGTCGTTGCGTCCATCACCAAACCGGAAGTGGCGAATGTTTAAATTGGGCAAGATGGCTCGACGTAATAATATTCAAAAAAGAAACTATCGCCTTAATCGAATATTTCGCTTCCACCGTAGGTCATAGATTAAAATCCAAAGAGACAGAAAACCGAAGCAAATACGAGTACATTGAGCTGGCCAGAAAACTGATCAAAAATGGAATCAACAGTACAATAGCAATAATTGTAGGAACACTGGGAACAGTTTCGAAAGTTCTGCAAAAAATGGCAACAAGAAATTGGAATCAAAGAGAACATTGGAATTATTAATATAAACGGCGATGATTAAAGAAAGCCATTGAATGCAGAAACCTTGACAAGCAATCACAGATAAATGGAAAAGAAAAGAGCTAGATGCACGCATGTGAGAATGCCAGCTTCAGTTGATGCCACACAAATTTATCGTGGAAGTTTAGGGCGGATAGATTAACTGAGGGATAAGAGCACCAACCAGACTTCCACCGGAAGGCAGCGGGGGGGGGGAGGTACTGGGATCTTAGAGAGGCTTATTGTCACAAAAATTTCAAAGAAGACCAATGGATCTTGCTAGCAAAAAATCGGCTTTATAATGTTTATGGAACGAGGTGAAGAATTATAGAAATATGAGGAGACTTCTTGTTACGCGGATTCGAAGGAAGCACAACTGGTTATAATAACTTAAATGAACACTCCTAGTGAGTAATAAAATATAATATTATGCCATCATCATCATCATCATCATCATCATCATCATCATCATCACCATCACCATCATCACCATAATCATCATCATCGTCATCATCATCATCATCATCATCATCATCATCATCATCATCATCACCCCCATCATCACCATCATCATCATCGCCATCATCATCATCATCATCATCATAAATGATGAAGATGATGATGATGGACTTCGATTTTATTTGATTTCTCTGCAAAATTACAATCTCATTGCATGGGCTTGTATTTTTTCCATGGGGGTCACCACTTATCAAGGCCCAGAGGCCGCTCGAGGATAATATTTAATAGGTATACATTAGTCATTGTGATTTTAGAGTAGTAAACATTAGTGGGGATTTTGTAAGTTGGACTACTTAAGGGGGAAGGTTCAATAAGAACTTGTTCACATTGGACTTGAAGACAATCAGACTGTAGTCAGCTGGAAAGCAGGCAAGCGGAATAGAGTTCCACAGGCGAGCAGTTCTAAGAAAGAAGCCCTGTTCATGGAATCTACGTTTAGGTGTAGGCGCAGATAAAGAGTGTGGGAAATGTTGAAATGACAGATAAAGAGTGTGGGAATTGTTGATAGTGGTTCTGGCTAGACGAGTATTGCATCGTCTTTATTTACATGCCAACTCACGATGCCCAAATTAAACACAAATAAGCAAGGAAAATTAGTAAAAGAAATGCCTTGATTTACCATTTATTTGGGGCTTATTTTACTTCAAATATTTAATATTTAAAGGAAATTCAAAGCAGTTGGCTTTACCGTAAATAAACCATGGTTAGCAATTTTAATTTTGGAGACTAATTACTAAAGCCAAATAGTTTTATAACATGAATAAAGTAAATTGCATTAAATTTATGAAATTATTAGTAATGATTACCAAATACCAAATTACCTTTTACGCTTGTTCTCAGCAACGCCAGATCGGGTCGGCCAGTATTTTATCAAAAAAAAAAAAATGACAAAACGTTCTTGTTTCGTTAATCATGACAAGGGCTAGAACAACAGCATATTCTTTTCATTGTTTTCTCTCGAGTATATATCCGACACAGTTAGACACAATTAATCAACTGAGAACCACATCACTTAAAAGCATATAAGATATCAACGGATACACACTCGAGAGTCAAAACAATGAAAATGATATGATGTTGTCCTAGCCCTAGGCATGCCTATGTAGAAGTGCTTATCATCCACAATTGTATTTTGAATAGTGTAGCCCGCACTGTGGATTGAACTCCTAACCTCTAAAAGAGTGTTATTTGCAACTGAATCAACATATTTATTTTTCTGACAATATTTTAAGGAGGCAAAACCTAAAATTAAGGGTCTTTTAGAGCGCTGCTGAAATTATGTTTATCGTGCACTGTGACGGGCGTGGAGTCAAGCATTTCAGGTGTTTCTGAGATAGATAGGCCTGATTCTGGAACATAGAGAAGGAATGACTATTATCCGGTGCTGAAGGCGGAAACTGTTCTCGTCAGGATCAGACAATTATGCATTTATTGATCGGATTCAATGAATTATTAACTGAGCATTTCTCTCGATGGCTAAGGAGTATTTAATCGCTTTATTCTACCGGCATCTGGCCATATGGTTTCAGATCATTTTCATTCTCCTTTTTGGTTGAATTATTTATAAGATCCGCTCGCCCATCTCAATGCCAGACTTTGTATTCGTCGGCCTGTCACGCTTTGGTAATATTTTTTTTCGACAAAGAATCTTTATAAAGAATAGGTTCGGTGTTTGTTGATTAGTGAATTTTTCAACAATCTGTGGACTTAATTTATATATTATTATGCGTGTTTCTTTCTTAGTTAGTCCGTATGTTACGTTTTGGAAAAGGACAAACACAGTTTTTGAAGGCAAAACTGTTTCGTAGCGATTAAAATCACGAAATTCAGCTTTTAAAAGGCCAATCTGTTAACCCTGGACAAGAATATGAGAGTGATATGAGAGTGATCTCTATCTGATGTAGACTCGTTTTCGAATATCATAATAATAATAACATGTGATCATAGTCGTAATAGTTTGAGAAAAAAAAACACTCGTAGTAATTTCATCGTGCAGCTTTTTTTGTTTGTTTTCTAGCAAAGAAAGGAGTCAATGAAACGTTACGAAGAATGTGAAGATTCGAAAGAAACAGAGGAAAAAGGGAAATTGTCTGACAAGATATTTTGGACTGAATAAGTAAATTAAAAATTGTCTATTACAATGTGATTTTGTTATTTATATCAAATTATGTGGCGCAATATTACTTTCTGAATATTTATAAGTAATTATAAATTTATCTCATTTGAGTCATTTGTAATCCAAATCTTGTAAACAGTTCATGTAAGAAATCGAGTGCTACCGCTGTTGTTGGCGTCTTGCACATTGGGACAGCCGGTCACTTGGAGTTAACTGTCTATTACGATAAGATAGTACTGCTCGTCAAACAGGCCAGCAAAGTCAATACGCATGCGTGACAATGACTGATCCATTTTCAGCTAGGATCAAAGGTGATAGTTGGTTATTCGTTGCCAAGATGTATTCTCTACATGCGTTAATCATTTCTATTATGTCACTGTCCATCACAGACCAGTAGACATAACTCGACATGGAACTCTACATACAGTTTTTACCAGCGTGTCTTGTGTGAAAATCTTTTAAAATTCGCTTTTGTAATATTTTTTTGTAAGATTAAATAACTTCACTTCAGGAAAAAGCAAGGTCAAGTTACACTCGAAACCCACTCACCACCGACCGCCACAGAGGTCAAACACACGGACATGCAACCATGACAAACCCTCAAAGAAAGGAGTAACCCTGGGAAGAATAAACACCAGAGGTCATGGATGTCTGGAAAGCCGTGAGAGCAGACCTAAACGGGCCCACCAAAAGAATAAATCGGTCAAGAAAACTCGGGAAAATAAAGAGACCCAAAGAAATAAAATCCACAACCAGAGCTCCGGAATGGAGTGTATAGTTAAAATAAGAGGTAGACCGATAGAGGCATTGATCGACACTGGATCGGAAGTCTCGCTCCTCAAAACATCAGTTTTTGAAGAGTTAAAAACGCATAAAGGAGAGTTAAGGGATTCTAACCTAACAGTTACTCTCGCAAACGGGCAAAGAATGCCACTGAAAAGCATGGTCCATTTGCCTATTAAAATTAAGAAGGTGCAAACTTTATCTAGGTTTTATATCACCCCAGACTTAGATCGGGAGTTGATATTAGGTGCAGATTGGTTAGAAAGGAACCACGCCCAAATAACCTTCCACCCTAACCAACTAACGGTTAAAGGGATGAACATACCACTTGTTAATAATACCAGTGATAGAGTCAAGTTATCGCCATGCACTGCATCGACGAGCACTGTTAGAGTAATTTCTAAAAAACAAAACAAGAATCCACCCCGTCAACATCGATCTCCAGTCCGAAAAAGGAAACCTGTATCAGAGGCAATTAAAGTATGCCCCGAGCTATCCACACCACAGGTACCTGTGAATCGTAAAAGCCTCAGAAAAACTGCCGGCTTTTCACAAGACTTTTCCTTTCGGAAAAAGAATGAGTTTTTAATGACTAATTCCTTCACACAAAAATCCAAGAACTCTCAACCGCGTAGAAAATATCTGGATAACCCACAACTTACAGAATTCCCGAATTCACCCCTGTCCAACATTATTAGCAGAAGCCGACTACAAAACAAAAAACTTTTGAAAACGGCCAAGAAATTTAAAAATAAAAAGAAAGAAAATATATATACAGAGGAGCAAAGAGAAATTGTCACCAACACACACACCCACGCGCGTGCGCGCATAAAGAAAAATGTTGAAAAATTCAAAACAAGCAAAGCTTCACAAAAAGTCAATGAAAAATCAAATGACTATAAAACGAAACAGCGAACGACTAACGTTTTTCGAAAAAGAAGATACAACAAATTGATCAAATATTATATTTAAAAAGAAATGATCAAAAGATTGAATGTTTCGGGAGAAAAATGTCCATAAAAT
This sequence comes from Euprymna scolopes, assembly GCF_053919585.1. Classification (NCBI taxonomy): domain Eukaryota; kingdom Metazoa; phylum Mollusca; class Cephalopoda; order Sepiida; family Sepiolidae; genus Euprymna; species Euprymna scolopes. The sequence continues at coordinate 14,308,821 of NC_136507.1, read as the reverse complement.
TGAATGAGAAAAAAATTTAACAGGGGAAGATAAAGGGTTTTCAAAATAAATAAAATAATAATATTTTATTAAAAATAAAAAATGATCTAAAGAATTAATGCTTAAAAAAAAGGTGATTAATACTTGAGAATAACTGAGAGAAGAGAAAAAGATTTTAAAATAATCATTGTGCCAATGACCCGATGATATGACATTTGCCAGTCAGAGCAAAGGTCACAAAAAGGGAGGGACGAGATGTGGCACAATGACGTAGCCCCTTTTAAGGGAGCTGGGGGCTGCTACATTAATAACCCCTATATCTAGCTTCTAACCTTGTGCCTGACTTTGTGATGCAGTTATAAACGTTTCATGCAGGTGTTTTTTGGGTTTGGGAACGTTAGATCATGTCGGTTGGGTTTGAGTGACAGGTGTTATGAAACTTTTAAAGGTCAGATTTACACGCGGATATCTGAAGTTGAAAACTAAAACATTGTGTGAAAAGCATACTTCTCTCTCTCTCTCATTCTCTCACTCTTTCTTTCTCTATTTCTCTCATTGACTTCCTTTCTCTCTCTTTCAATGAAGAAAGAGAGAAATTAAATATAATTTGATTGTTGTAAAGACAGTTGAGATTTGCTCGCCGTACGCGATGGGTCGACTAAATATGTTTCCTAACTTGTTAACTGTTTAATAAATTATCTATATTTTTATAAAATGTATCTTGTCGCTGTTTTTATACAAGTGTTCGATTTCAGCATACCATTAATGCCGACGACAGAAAGCTGCACTGAACACGCAACAAGCGACGATGGGAAGATGCCTGCAATGACCACACATAATGCGACCCATACCAAACAGTTATAGCCGACGACGGATCGACCCGTTATCGTTGTGTTTCCAGCATGTGTCTATCGTTTAGATATTGTTGGATATCGTTCATTCTCCGTGGAGCTGGTTGCATTCCCAAGACGTTCATCAACCAAGTAACCCTTCTGGGGAGCGATAGTACTACAGTCTAGCTTCCAGCTAACTAGGAAGGAAGTATTGTGGGAATTGAAAACTCCCAGCCTAACTCGATTGTCGCCCTTTAACTCAGAAGAGCGACCTAGCTACGTCACTGCCTGTTCCCCATATTTCTTCCTCTTTCGCGCCGGACCTTCGAGCAGTCAAGATGTAACAAACACCGGTCTGGTGGCAATGGGTCACCACAATACTCCTGGCTACCGTCAGCCTCTCGCAAGTAATGTTACTCATCTTTCAATGAACTCTCATTCTTTCTATCGCTTCTTCATGTATATTTATGTAAATAAATTGCATTTCTTTCGCTGATATATAACGGTATATTTTCGTCCTCATTATGCGACCTTTTGTCTTTTCAATTCCTCTACCATTAAATACATCCACCATCATACACACAGGGACGGGGTCTTCTATCACACAGCAGACCATCCTGTCCCCAACATATTCGCTATTATTGACTTTGTTTCACAATCTGACTGCGGAGCTGCTATATCAGTTAGTTGCTTTTATTATCCATTTATCTGGATATCCCATCTGTATGACTAATTCTATTAGTAAATAATCCAGTTTAAAATTGTAGTTGAGAAAGATGTATCTCATCTCAAAAGTCTATTTGCCGTATATTCCATTTATCGAGTTAAATATCGTTAGTAAATGCACGTGATCTATCTCTTAGGTTTAGAAACCCTCCGTGCAGATATCTATAGCATGTTATTATCGCGAAAATTATTCTTCTATTTTCAATTTGGATGTACACGTTTTCTGCTGGGAGTAACATTATCGACAAGTTTTGTTCTCTGACTGGCTCAAGATGTAGTACGAACTCTCCGATACTATACGAACTATGAAGGCAGGCAACATTGATATTTAATTGTGAGTTAAAGTAAGTCAAAAATAGTTCTGACATTGGTGTACATTTAATTTTTTATAAACTGACGCTGAATTGTCTATTTCAAAATGTTAATCATTTTTTTAGTAATCCATCCAAAGGCACGCATAGTTCATTCATATTCTTTATGAATACTTGATTACAGTTGGTTAGCTGAAGAAAGTTTTGGAGTCCAGCGACAGTTTTTTTTGTGGGGGGAGAGGGAAAGCAGATTTTGATAGCTTCTTGATCGGGCGTCTTTTGTTCTTGTCAATGGTATACCGGTGATATCTTATTTTCTTCTTAAAAGTCACATTTGGTTTCTATTATCTTGAATCCAAATTCCGTATTCTCTAAAATGCTTTATATATCTGTTTGCGATGTTCCTTCGGTAGATTAGCTAGCTAGTGCAATGCCATCAACGTAGGCAACCGCGACGTACAGACCTCCGCATATGGTGTCCATTACCTAATTGATTATAGAAGATGCAACCTTAACCCCAAATGCCAATCTATCAAACTTGTATAAATCCTTCCGGGTATTGATAGTAGCTTGCGTACTTATCCTCAACAGGGATCTGAATATACGCATCGCTTAAGTCCGCCTTGGAAAAAATTACCCCACTATTCAGTTTATTAAATATCTGGTGTAGTGAGGCGATAGAGTTAATTATTTGGAGCAGTGTTAAGGCACGTAGAAAAATCCGCACAAACGCGAATTCGGTTGGACTTTTTGTAGAGGTAGGCCATTCGCCGGAATTCACTTTAGACAGTATACGGGCATCTTCTCGCATGGCTTACTTGATCCATTTTTTGTACTGACATAAATGGGACGTTTCTTTTTATTTTAGTTCGAATCTTGCTGTAGCTTTAGTATATTTTAATTTATCTGTCATGTTTTGGTATTGCTTTCCACCTTTTCGCAAAAATGATAAATTAGTAAGCCCCAACAATTAAACCGCTCTGTCAAATCATTTCCCAAGATGTTGTCAGAATTTTTATGGGTGTAAATTTTTTTATTTTTTGTGATGCCTTTTGACGTTATGAGAAGCGGTAATTCATATTCAAATTGAATTTCGTCTTCTATTTCTGCACGGGCTGGTTTGTCTTTTTCATCATTGTTTTCTTTCTTGATTTAATTGAGAGCTCAAGATGAGAATCAATTGCCAAGTTTAATTGTTTTATTTAGGATGTTGACGACAATGTGATCTCGTAGATATTAATCTGCTTTTTCATTTGATCTAGCTCTGTTCCTATTGTTTTTTTTGTTTCTAGAACATACCACTTTGTAGAAAATTTTGCAACAATTATTTTAGTAGAAATATTCTGTCGCCCAAGGCTGTCCTCCGCAACAACTGCGTCAGTTTGGGGATAATTTTTGTTTTTAAAAAATCGACTACTTTGTGCTACTCTTTGATCTCTCTATCTTTCCATGGGAGAATGTTTTTGCCTTTTACTTAATTCTTCTACCATATGATATACCAGATTCATAGATTTTTCATCTTTTGTTTTTCCAGCGTGAGACGTGGTCTACATTTTAGTTTTGATAGAACTAACCCTGACCTTAACCCTAACCATAACCCTAACTAACCCTAACCTCTCCGATGTTTTGCGGAGATAAATCATTAAGAATTCGAAATCGGCGACTGATAATTCTGTTAATCGAAAATCGTCCCAATGCTTATTCACAATGGACATGAATGTAAGACACTCCTCATCATCTAGTTTTGACAAGTTGAAACGCTTCCATCTTTTGTGGAAAAATGTTGTATTTCGGCTAATAACTCAGATAAAAGTTTAATTGCTTCAGAGAATTCTAATTCGCTTGCTTATTTTCGGTAAGATATAGTCAATAAACTGATGTTCCAAACTTTTTAAAACGTAAGCAAATCTTTTAAGCGTTCGACTAATATAAAACATATTTTTACATTTTCCATAAAAAGCTTCAAATGCTTTATATTTATACTCTTTAAACTTAAGCTTTTCAAAAAAAAAATTATTTTCTTATTAGAAATAGTATGACATTGTGTGATTAAAATTGATGTTTAAAATATTTTTACATTTTTAAACCACTGGAAAATCTTAGAGAAAACTCTTTCCTCACAGTTATTTTTACATAGAATAAATGTCTATAAATAATGTTCAAATTATTAGATTTTTTTTCTATTAGTTTATTGTACCAGTTTAACGATTGATATATTATCAAAATATGTAGCAAAATGGGTAAAAAATAATAAAATGATATTTTTTTATTATCATTTTTACTCATTTCGTTATATTTTTTGGATCCAAATATAATAAATATGATGAAAAATGATAGATCCAAATATAATAAATTAAAAACAACATCGGTTTTATGGTTCTTATATCTCCTATAAGCCCAAGAACAAAATAGAAAATTTAGCGCTTAAATTACGTTTCTGGGTGAACCAATTTCAAATGCTTGAGGGAGCGAGAAGCAGATTACATATCTGATGACACGTGATGTCTGAAATAAAGAGGAAAATAATTCTTACACTGCAAAAAATCAACGTAAATTGTTTTTAAGTCGACAGAAATGATAATTTCTACGTGCAAAATAAAATTACTGACGTAATCCCATGATTTTATATGAATATTAATACGAACACTGATGGAGCGTATGTTTTCATTGTTGTTCTTCTATTAATAATGATACAAACTTAAATAAAAGGGATAATGATATGGTTGTACATTAATTTCTAATTTATTTAGGACGCTATCATTTTTGTGGAAATGTCACACTTAATTTTGAATTATAATTTCCGTTGTAGTAAATCCTGCTAAATACAGTAGAGTTTCTTTGAATTTTGTTAGTCTAAAAGATTGTTATAAAGATAGGCATTTCTTTTGCACAGGTACTTCTGCTTTTTAATCTGAATGCATTAAACCGTTTCCTAACCTGCCTTGAGAGAGTTCGAAACCGGTTTCTAATCCTAATAGGTGATGTTCTTTTATCTTTTCTGCGACCTCTTTCCCACAGAAGAAACGTTGCAAGTTTGTCTCTGCTCTATCGTTATTTTCATGGCAAGTGCTAGTCTGAGTTCCCCCTTTGACAAACTTTCACATTAAAACACTCGACTAGCTACAACCACTATCAACAATTTCTCCCACTCTCCTTTTGTGCCTAAATCTAAACGCAGATTCCATGAACAAAGCTTCTTTCCTAGAATTGCGCGGATGCGGAACACTGTTCCATTGGCCTGCTTCCCAGCCGATTACAATATAGTAGCTTTCAAGTCCAATGTAAATAAGTTCTAATTGAGTTGCCCCCTAAAATAATTCAAATTCTACCCAATCTACACCATTGACGATTACTAAACTACCACCTTACAATCATTAACGCTTATTCTCGAGTGATTTTGGAAGTTTGATATGTGGTGACTTCCTTGTAAAAAAAATACGCGCATAATCATTTGTATAAATTTACTAAACAAAGTATTAATATTTGCTAGCCGGTGTAATCGTTCAAAGACGTGGATAATAATAAAAAATATTTCACACCATTTAACGTTTTCATAATATTTCACAATTTTTGTTACGAATACAAAAATTCTATTATGATATAGTGATACATTAAAGTAACAAAGTTCCTTCTATGTTTGTGTGTGCTGCACTAAAACCTAATTGTATATAAACATGGAAAAAGGAAACCAGAAAAATCTAGAAAAAAATAACAGGAAAAGGAGTAGACTTAATTGAAAGACGAAAGGAAAATAGAGAAAGAAAGAAATATATATATATTTTAAATTGAGTAGGTACAGTTTTAAATGAAAAAAAAGTAATTCAACAGAGAAAGCAAAACAAGAAATCAAATTGCGAATAAAAATGTACAACGTTATCCAGCACGTTGTAGCCTCAGTCGCAAAATAGACAAAGAATGGGAAAGGGCTCAAACTCGTTTTTTTTTTTTTTTTTTTTTTTTCAGTTGTAACAACGACATTTGGTCATTCTCACACCACGCGTGATTTTTCGTTGCGGCTGTGACGTCACCCACGTCTCTAAACACCGTCCACATCTCTAACGTGATTTCAACCATCAACCACATCTCTAACGTGGTCGTCTTCTCTAACGTGCTCTCTCTCTCCATTTTAAAGTATTTTTCTTTATAGTTGACGTCACTTTTTATTTTTGCATACATTTGTGTAATGTGTTAACTTTGGTTAGAATCGCATGTTTCTTCTTTCATTGGATTATTTCGATTATCATACTTGTCGAAGATAATCCGATGTAAAAAAAAACATCCAGGAACACAGTCAGGCACATAAATATACCTTCATGTGAAACTTCATAAAAATCACCCCAGCCGTTGGCTACTCCATGTCAAATGAATTCACACACACAATATATATATATATATATATATATATATATATATATATATATATATATATATATAATAGTAGAAATCATAATAAATAAATAACACGACTTAATGTTGAGCATTATTACATAAATACAGTGTGGATTATCTGGATTATACTTATATATATATATATATATATATATATATATATATATATATATATATATATATATATATATATATATACATATATATAGATATATATATTTATTATTACATTTTCACCCCAAGCAAGGCACATTGCCACTTTGGTGTAGGGGCTACTATCAGGGTCAGCAACTACAGGGGCACTATGTAGGGATTTGGGCAGCAAGGTGTCGGTTCACGTTGCAGTTGAACTTCTGCATGTCAGTACAGTTAGGGAAGCAGGATCCTGGAATGGAATTCCAGAGTCTAGCGATTCTGGAGAAGAAACTACTAGAGTAGAAATATCTTTTACATCTAGGGAACTCTACTGTGTGGGGGTGGGATTTAGCTGCCTGTCGGGTTTGTCGAGGGTGTCTGCGTCGTGGGGGCACAAGTGTCTGCAGTTCGTCAGAGCATTCACCATTAAAATACTTGTAGAACAAGCAGAGGGATGCAACGTTTCGTCGATGGGACAGAGGCTGAAGCTTAGATGCCAGTCCAGGGCCTATCAGATTGGCGACTCTTTTTTGAACCTTGTCTAGGAGCGAGAGACTAGTAGTAGACGCACCAGCCCGGATGTGACAACAATACTCCATACATGGGCGAATGGTGGCCTTATAGAGATACAGGATACTTTCAGGTGTCAGTAGTTTTCTAGCACGGTAGAGAGAGCCTACCTTTTTTGCAGCGGCCCTGGCAATGTTTTCAATATAATTGTTCCAGCTCATGTTTCCTGTGAACGTTAGGTCAAGCAGTTTGAAAGATGTACTCTCAGACAGGGAGTCACTGGCCATTGCTATTGGTGGCAGAGAAGGTTTCTTGTAGTTTTTGAAGGAAACCAGTTTAGTCTTGGCAGCATTGAATGTGACCATCCATTTATGTCCCCATTCCACTACAGATTGGAGGTCATCCTCTAGTGTTTTAGTTATAAAATGTATATGGCGATTAAGCTACACTGAATATTCCGCGTTCCATCCACTCTAGGATTCTTCAGCTTATGCTTCTTAACTTTTTGCTTTTTAACTCTTTTTCAAAGTGTTTTAACATGTTTTATTAACTGTTTGCTCGTATTATATATATATATATATATATATATATATATATAACTACTTAATTTACTCACATAAAATTAATATACGAAAGTATAAATTTATGCGTAAATTTTAAGTATTTAATTCAAAAGTGCTCAATACGTAGACAGAGCTAGTTAGTAAATTACAAAATGTATATGGCGATTAAGCTACACTGAATATTTCGCGTTTCATCCACTCTAGGATTCTACAGGCTTATGCATAAGCCTGAAGAATCCTAGAGTGGATGAAACGCGGAATATTCAGTGAAGCTTAATCGCCATATACATTTTGTAACTTACTATATATATATATATATATATATATATATATATATATATATATATGCGTATGACTATTACTACTGTTTGTGCAAAATTACAAAAAAATCCACAGGCGTAGTTATTTAGAAAAGTACGAACGGACGAACAGACGAGGGTGAATTTACAGGTATACTCCCCTTTTGACGAGGGACCAAGATATGAATGATACTTTAATAATCTGAAATAAAAAAGGTAAAAATTAATCATGGCGATATGTTTAATTAATAACAATATGCTTAAGATAAATTACAATGCTTTAAAAAATTGTGGAAAAATGGTGAATGCCTTCTATCGATCCAAGAGATATGTCACTGCTGATGCAGCACTCTATCTATATAAGAGCCAGGTACGTCCAAAGATGGAGTACTGTTGCCACGTCTAGGCAGGAGCTGCTAGAAAGGACTTATCCTGCCTTGATAGAGTTCAAAATAGACTTCGTACCCTCGTAGGGGATGTCCTTTTCTCTTCCCTGTAACCTCTTTCTCACAGAAGAGATGTTGCGCGTTTGTCTCTGCTTTATCGTTATTTTCATGGCAAAAGCTCGACTGAGCTCTGATCTATGGTACCCCCTCGCCAAACTGTTACAAGAAATACTCGTCTATCAGAAAACACTATCAATAATTCCCCCACTCTTTATCTGTGCCTAAACCTAAACGTAGATTCCATGAACACAGCTTTTTTCTTAGAACTGCGCGCCTGTGCAATTGTCTTCCGTTTTCCTGCTTTCCAGCTGACTACAATATGGTTGTCTTCAAATTTAACGTAAACAAGTTTTTGATAAGCCGTTCCACTTAAGTTAACAAATTTACTGCATTTCCATTACTAACGATTACTATATTGTCCAATTGGCCACTGCATACTCTTTAATTCTTATCCTCGAGTGGCCTCTTGGCCTTGATAAGTGGCGATACCTATATAAAAAAATGCATCTTCTATAAACCAACAAAACTTTTGCACACGCCTGGTACTATAAAACTAGATGAACAACCTAGTTATCGAGTACAACATTTGAGTTTGTTAACGACAGTGTAGATTTCTTTGTAGACAACGTTATCATTTTTTACGGGTAATATGCGAGTATCCGAAATTAATTACACGCATTCAAGTCAATATTCAGCTGTAAAAACATCCATCGTACATTAAGCTGAAATAATAAATTTTAAAGAATTAGTTAATTTTACCTACATAATATATAAAATCAATTATCTTTATAATTCAATTAGATTATTTCATTATGGCCGACTGATGTTTGTTTTTATTAAAACAAAGATTGAAATGTTTAATTTCATTTAGCTTATAAATATACCCGTGCCAGGGCTACTAAGACTAATTGAGAAGAAAATGCATGTTTACAAATGAGCAGAAACTATTGCATGAATGAAAATGCGTGATTGGAACTAATTTGAAACATATAATACATTATATATATATATATATATATATATATATATATATATATATATATATATATATATATATATATATATAATCAATCAAGAAGTAAAAATTAAATTTATAAGCCAAAACCTTCTGTAAGCTTAAAGTGAATATAAATAGAAATATTTATATAGCAACCCCAACGAAATAAAAAAGCTCAATACAACCAAGATAGGAAATAGAGTTTATTGTACTCCCTATAATATTCATTTGCTATCTTTTATCTGATGGGAAAAAGGCATTTCTTTGAAACTCAGCGGATTAAGAAAAATTTAATAATAAAAATAATCGAACAATAAATTAATGTTAAATATAATTTAGTCTTAATTTTTTATCTTTCTCTCTGTCTTTTTATCTCTCTCACTCTCACTCTCTCTCTCTCTCTCTCTATATATATATATATATATATATATATATATATATATATAAAATAAAATGATTCACTTTTTCTTATCAAGTAAGATCTTTGACTTACTTGTCGTTTCATCAAATACTTTTGTATGTAAAATCCGATCCCGCAGTTTGCTAATTCCTACCCTCTGATGTGAAGGAAAGTATTTCTTCGAAACTCCGCGGATTAAGGACTATCCACATATCAAGTGTTTCCTTTTCAGATTAAATATGTTTTTAATTCTTTTTCAAAGTGTTTTTTAACATGTTTTACTAACTGTTTGTTCTTATATATATATATATATATATATATATATATATATATATATATATATAAGATTTTATTTATATAGACAAAAATTACATAGTCGCTACACTGAGCATGCTAATGTTTCGGACAGTTAGTTTACTAAGAAAACCAAAAGTCACTCATCATTCTTTATAACCTCCTTTTTATTCATGAGTTTTATCTCCTGAATATCTTTAACTTGGTATTTATATATATATATATATATATATATATATATATATATATATATATATATATTAAATGAAATACTGAAATGCCATAGGATTACAAATTGTATGATACTGTAAACATAATGTCTAAATAAATATTAGTATCAATATTTATAAGACGATACCAAGCAGATAAAGAAAGATCAATATGCGAGATAGTGCAATAATAGAAATTAAAATTCATAATTGAATTATATAGAACCGGGTGTTTGGAGGTGTATGCTGAGCAAAAAAAAATCGGTCAATTTTTTTTAACTTTGACCCCTATTATGACCCCTTAAAATTTATTGTTTTGGGCTCAAATCAAGTCATTGGGTTAGATCCATATCAAAGAAACCTATATTTAAAATTTCAAGTGTTTAGACTCAAAATAGTCGGAGGAGTTTTGTAGAGTTCTCAAAGTTCAAATCGTTGAACTTTGACCCCTTAACAGTCAAATTTCTGGCCGAAAACCAATTAGATAGATGTTCCCAAATCTCAGTACCCTGTATATAAAATTTCTAGTCTGTAGACTAAAAATTGACAGAGTTATTGGGTAGGGAATTGTACACACACACACACACACACACGTTCACTTTTATAGATGTATAAATTGCAAGAAAATTTATTGTTTGACAAATGAGTACAAATAATTTTAAAAGGTTTTTCCTTAGGTTATGGATTTTCAATGACAGGCTCATCCCATCGGAGGAAATGTTATTAAGAGAATGCATAGTGGTTAATTTTTTCTTATTATCACAATTAAGGAAAGTTACATATTCAAAATGTGAAACTAAAATTTAAAGAAATTTTTAAATGGTTTTTAATGGGAAAAAATAAACGGTTAAAAACTAAATGTGAAAATAATATTTAAAGAAAGAAATGTGCAAATGATGTTTTAAAATATGGGAGAAATATAGTTACAAACGAAATGTGATAATAATATTTAAAGAAAAAATGTGCAAATGATGTTTTTGAATATGAAAGAAATACAGTTAAAAACGAAATGTGAAAATAATATTTAAAGAAAGAAATGTGAAAATGATGTTTTTGAATATGAAAGAAACACAGTTAAAAACGAAGTGTGAAAATAATATTTAAAGAGAGAAATGTGAAAATGATGTTTTTGAATATGAAAGAAATACAGTTAAAAATGAAATGTGAAAATAATATTTAAAGAGAGAAATGTGAAAATGATGTTTTTGAATATGAAAGAAACACAGTTAAAAACGAAGTGTGAAAATAATATTTAAAGAGAGAAATGTGAAAATGATGTTTTTGAATATGAAAGAAATACAGTTAAAAATGAAATGTGAAAATAATATTTAAAGAAAGAAATGTGAAAATGATGTTTTTGAATATGAAAGAAACACAGTTAAAAACGAAATGTGAAAATAATATTTAAAGAAAGAAATGTGAAAATGATGTTTTTGAATATGAAAGAAATACAGTTAAAAATGAAATGTGAAAATAATATTTAAAGAAAGAAATGTGAAAATGATGTTTTTGAATATGAAAGAAACACAGTTAAAAATGAAATGTGAAAATAATATTTAAAGAAAGAAATGTGAAAATGATGTTTTTGAATATGAAAGAAACACAGTTAAAAACGAAATGTGAAAATAATATTTAAAGAGAGAAATGTGAAAATGATGTTTTTGAATATGAAAGAAATACAGTTAAAAACGAAATGTGGAAATAATATTTAAAGAAAGAAATGTGAAAATGATGTTTTTGAATATGAGAGAACTATTGTCAAAAACGAAATATGAACAAATAATTTAAAGAAAGAAATGTGAAAATGATGTTTTTAATATGAGAGAACTATTGTCAAAAACGAAATATGAACAAATAATTTAAAGAAAGAAATGTGAAAATGATGTTTTTAATATGAGAGAACTATTGTCAAAAACGAAATATGAACAAATAATTTAAAGAAAGAAATGTGAAAATGATGTTTTTGAATATACAAAAAATAAAGTTAAACCGAAATGTGAAAATAATATTTAAAGGAAGAAATGCGAAAATGATGTTTCTGAATATGAAAGTTATCAATGAAATGTGAAAATAATATTTAAAGAAAGAAATGTGAAAATGATGTTTTTGAATATGAAAGAAATACAGTTAAAAACGAAATTTGTAAATGATGTTTTTGAATGTGAAAGAAATACAGTTAAAAACGAAATGTGGAAATAATATTTCAAGAGAGAAATGTGCAAATGATGTTTTTGAATATGAAAGAAATACAGTTAAAAACAAAATATGAAAATAAAATTAAAGAAAGAAATGAGAAATGATGTTTTTAAATATGAAAGAAATACAGTTAAAAACGAAATGTGAAAATAAAAGTTAAAAAAAGAAATGTGAAAATGATGTGTTTGAATGTGAAAGAAATACAGTTAAAAGCAAAATGTGAAAATAATATTTAAAGAAAGAAATGTTAAAATATAATAAAAAGTATGCAAATAAAAATTAAGAATCAAATAATTAAACAAAAAAAAAGAAAACGAAAAACTAGAATATGAATGAGAACAGAAATGAAAGACGACAGAAAATGGAGAAAAGAAAGAACTGTTATACTGAAGCGTAATAAATAGCTGCGACCAAGGAGGAGGACTTCATACAACCCTGCAGCCCTGGGGCACGATCATCTTAGGCTCTATGAAGAAGGTCGACTAGCTTAAGCTGTAATAAATAGGAGAAAGGAAAGTGTCAACTTTGAAAACAAAAACATGGAAATGAAATATATTTAAATGAAAAACGAAATTAAAAATAAAAAAAGGAAAAGAGGAATGGAGAAATAAAATGTCAATGAAAATGGAAAAGAAATAATTTTAAATGAAAAAGAAAAATGTGAAATCAGAAAGCAAAAGAAGTAATAAAATTACGAATGTAAATAGAAAAAAAGTAATTTAAAAAATATATATTGACGTTTTATCCTAAACAAGACACAGAGTCACTAAGTCGTGGGGACCTATTTGGGACCAGATTTGCAGGTATACTATTTATAGAGTTTAGCAGCGAGATGTATGTTCACATTACACTTGAACTCCTGCATATCAGTACAGTCAGGTAAGCAGGGACTCGGGAGGGAATTCCAATATTCAGCAGTCCGAGAGAAAAAGATATTTGAGTAGAAAGTTTTACGCCATCTAAGGATTTTACAGTGTTAGGGTGGGATTTTGCTGCTTTTCGGGTTTGTCGAGAGTATTTTCGTCGAAGGAGTACTAGTGCTCCAAGTTTGTCAGAGCACCTGCCATTGAAATACTTGTAAAACAGGCACAAGGATGCCACGTTTCGGCGATGGAATAGAGGTTGGAGTTTAGTCTATAGTTTAATACGTATTAGGTTGGCGATTATGAAAAATAATAAAATGTGGGAAATTCAGGAAAAAAAAATGAAGGAAAAAAAATTAATGAAAGAATAAAGTTTTGAAATCAACAAGGATGAAGAAATGATAAAATATTTTTTTTAAATGTCAAAAGAAAACTAGAAATAGGGACAAAAGAGAAGATCAAATTTTACACGGAATGAAAATAAATTCGGCAAAAATGAAAAAGAAGCATTTTTAAAGAAACAAAGAAAAAAGAACGAAGAAAAAAAGAGATAGTGAGAAAAAGAAAGAAAGAAAGATTAAAAAGTAAAATAAAATGCAAAAATAATCGTGAAATAATACGCAATAAAAATGATTAAACAAATACAAAGCGAAAAACAATTAAAAAGAAAAGAAAAAATTTAAAAAGTTATAATATATTAATAAGGTCAAGTGAAATTAAACAAAGATTATACATTTAACCCATTAAAAGCGGGCAACAGTTATACACCGTTGTCTAAGTATGAGTGCTTTTTATGCCAAATTCATGGTTGAATTATTGAAAATATCAATGTTGGTGGATTTTTATTTAAAAATCCACCAACATTGATATTTGTCCCTCTTTAATCCTTATTTTCAAGCAGGTACGCGGCTTGGGCTTGCCTCTCTAAATATGGTAACTGGTGACGTGTATTCAAAATTGGATAACTTAGTTGTCTCCCCTTTATTAACTTTTTTTAAAAATAAAAGGCACGTAATGCAGCGTGTCTTCTCCCTTTAGTGTATAGATATAAAAAAAATAAACAGACGTGTCTCCGTGCGTCTCTGTATGCGCTGTAAAAATGTTAAGTGTTAATTGATTTGTTTGTTTGTCAACATCGATACCTTCCACGATGAAGTTATTTAAATAACAAAGGTATGTTTTTCTTTATTTACATCGTAATTAATTTAACCGAGGTTATTAATTAACCTACCGCAGGTTATTAATTAAACCAACATGGATATAGTTAAATTCCTGCTAATTTTTTTACATTAAATACTAACCCCTGCTAATCACTTTTAATTTCTAACTGTGAATTCGACGCCATAATGCCACATACTTCGTTCGCTGCCGTTTATAACAAAGGCCTATGCAAGCTTTCAAACGTATCTGCACAGTATTTTCCGAGTAAACGCGTTACGGACAGACAAACAAACAGAGAGACAAACAAAGAGAAATAAATTATAGTAATTTAAATGTGTGAAAAAAGACAGAAAAAAGAAAGTAAGAAAAATACAGAGGAAAAGAAAAAAGAAATATGTGAAAAAGAGAAATAGAAAAGAAAAACAATAAAATAGAAAAAAAAACGAACAAAAATAATAAACGCTTATGTTTGAATAAAAATTAAAGTGATATGTTCAAAGAAATAGAAAAGACGATGAAAACCAATAAAAAAAGAAAGAAACGGGGAAATATTTGGAATAAATCTTTAATCTAATAGCAAATTTAAAACATACACAAATAAATGAATAATTGTATTTATTTATTTTTTGTTTTAACAATTTAAAATAATTTCTTTAAAACTACGGATGGACATAACAGACACAATTGATTTGCTAAAAACAATTTGCGAACAAAAAATAAAGACTACTTTAAGACCATATCCGAAATAAAAAAATATTTAGTAGAAAAAGGGTAAATAAGTTTAAAGAGAAATAATTAATTAGTTAATTGCCTGATTAGATAATTAATGAATTTCTCAATATAAACATTCGACTTTTAATTTATTACATCGACAAAAGAAAGACATTTTTGCTTTTGTAGATTTTTAAAAATATTTCCCGTTTTTCATTTTCCTATTTTCGTTTTTCGTTGGTTTTTCGTTTTGCGTCCTTTGCTCTATTTTTCGTTTGTTCAAAGTATTTTTCGTGAGTACAATGATGGCGAGTTATTTAAGTTCTTTTTCTTATTTAAAATGAAATCATTATTTAAAAAGTACTACGCTGTTCGCAATTTTTGCCCTTCTTTAAACTGTTTACTAGCTGCAAGTACCAGGCACAGGACAAATTCATAACACAGAAAAATAATCTTCAGAATAAGATCATGTCGGTACTGACAATTATCTGACCCAAAGTCGTCTTCCATTTATATTAAGCCATCGCAAAAACACCATTGAAAAGAGCCGACGCGATTATCCAATCAGCAATGAGCTGTCAACAGGCGATGTTTTCGTTGATAGGAAAAAATCACTCGTCTTGTACAATCCTTGACAAAGAACTTGTGTACCATCATAGTAATTGCTAAGAAAAATTATTTTCAGTCACAGGTGTTGCCATGAAAAAGTATTTTCGATCAAAGTTGTTGGAATAAAAGAGGTTTTCGATACAAGTTGTGGGCATAAAAAATTATTTTCGGTCATGGTTTTTGACATGACAACATTTTTTCGATTATAGTAAGTGGCATGAAAAAAATGTTTTTGGACATAGTTATTGGAATAAAAAATTGTTTTGATCATAGTTATTGGAATAAAAATTGTTTTGATCATAGTTGTTGGAATAAAAAATTGTTTTTGATCCTAGTTATTGGAATAAAAATTGTTTTTGATCATAGTTGTTGGAATAAACCATTGTTTTTGATCATAGTTATTGGAATAAAAAATTGTTTTTGATCATAGTTATTGGAATAAAAAATTGTTTTTGATCATAGTTATTGGAATAAAAACTTGTGTTGATCATAGTTGTTGGAATAAAAAATTGTTTTTGCTCATAGTTGTTGGAATAAAAAATTGTTTTTGATCATAGTTGTTGGAATAAAAAATTGTTTTTGATCATAGTTGTTGGAATAAAAAATTGTTTTGATCATAGTTGGTGGAATAAAAATTGTTTTTGCTCATAGTTGTTGGAATAAAAAATTGTTTTTGATCATAGTTGGTTGAATAAAAAATTGTTTTTGATCATAGTTGTTGGAATACAAAATTGTTTTTGATCATAGTTATTGGAATACAAAATTGTTTTTGATCATAATTATTGGAATACAAAATTGTTTTTGATCATAGTTATTGGAATAAAAAATTGTTATTGATCATAATTATTGGAATAAAAAATTGTTTTTGCTCATAGTTATTGGAATACAAAATTGTTTTTGATCATAGCTATTGGAATAAAAAATTGTTTTTGCTCATAGTTGTTGGAATAAAAAATTGTTTTTGATCATAGTTGGTGATATAAAAATTGTTTAAGACATAGTTGTTGCCATGAAAAACGGTTTTGAGCGTAGTTGTTAGCATTAAAAAAAATTTTCGATCATAGTTGTTGGATGTAGAAATTATTTTCGATCCGAACTGTTGGAATGAAAATTTGTTTTCAATTATATTTGTTGGCCCGAAAAATAATTTTCGATCATAGTTGTTTGCATAATAAAATTATTTTCTATTATGAGTGTTTAAATGAAAACATTGTTTTCGATCATAGTTGTTGGCATCAAAAATTATTTTCGATCATAGTTGTTAGCAATAAATATTTTCTTCCAATCATAGTTGTTGGCATAAAAAAAATTGTTTTCGATCATAGTTGTTGGCATCAAAAATTATTTTCGATCATAGTTGTTAGCAATAAATATTTTCTTCCAATCATAGTTGTTGGCATAAAAAAAATTGTTTTCAATCATAGTTGTTGGCATTTAAAAATTATTTTCAATCATAGTTGTTGGAATCAATAATTGTTTTCGATCATAGTTGTTGGAGTCAATAATGGTTTTCGATCATAGTTGTTGGAGTCAATAATGGTTTTCGATCATAGTTGTTGGAATCAATAATGGTTTTCGATCATAGTTGTTGGAATCAATAATTGTTTTCGATCATAGTTGTTGGAATTAATAATTGTTTTCGATCATAGTTGTTGGAATCAATAATTGTTTCCGATCATAGTTGTTGGGGTGCGAAAGTTTTTTTCGATAAAGATTGTTTGCATAAAACATTATTTTCAATCATGATTGTTTGAATGTAAACATTGTTTTCTATCATACTCAGTTGCATTAAAATGTGTTTTCGATCATAGTTGTTGTCATGAAAAAATTACTTTCGATCATAGTTGTTGTCATGAAAAAATTACTTTCGATCATTGTTGTTAGCATGAAAAATTTGTTTATTTATTTATTGCGTTGTTGTTTCACAACTATTCCTCTGGCCTTCATCAGGTGATAACCGCGACGGGATAGGAACTCCAAATCTAACTGCATCCTCAGCAATTACTGCCTTCCATAGTTGTATTCTCACCACGTTTTGGCCGAGTAAGCCTCTAGCTGGCTTTGGGTAGGATTGAAACTGCTATCTTCAGACAATGCTCACCTGAAACGATAGAGACTCAACGTCTCTATCCACTGCGCCACGGGCTCCGAAGGGCGATCAAGGTTGGATTTTTGGTCTTATAAATCCACGTTTATTTCATGGTCGGGTCCGTACATATAAACGTGGATTTATAAGACCAAAAAATCCAACCTTGTACTGGCGCAGTGCATAGAGACGTTGAATCTCTGCGGTTTAAGTTGAGAATTGTCTGAAGATAGCGATTTCAATCCTAACACAAGCCGGCCAGAGGCTTACTTGGCCAAAACGTGGTGAGACGACAAAGGTTGCGCAATCACGAACCACACCTCTCCTAAATTATTCGAAAACTATCTGAGTCCAGTGACAAGGAAAAATACGAGACGACTGGAAACAATGCCAGGATAGGCAGAGAGGACATACATCATCTAGAAGTCCCAAATATTCCCCCACTTAGTACTGACCAGGTTCAACGTTGCTTAACATCGGTGACCGTGCGGGAACCAGTGTGTCAATGTGGTCACATATATATATATATATATATATATATATATATATATATATATAAAGAGAGAGAGGGAGAGAGAGAGTGAGAGAGAGTGAGATATTTATACACACATTTACACGCACACATATATATATGTAAATATATATGTAATTCTCTCTCTCGCTCTCTCTCCCTGCCTCCCTCTCTGTATATATATATATATATATATATATATATATATATATATATATATATATATATATATATATATATATATATATAACTGACCACATTGACACACCGTTTCCCGCTCGGTCACCGATGTTAAGCGACGTTGAACCTCGCCAGTACTAAGTGGGGGAATATATATATATATATATATATATATATATATATATATATATATATGTGTGTGTGTGTGTGTGTGTGTGTGTGTGTGTGTGTGTGTGTACCAAGAATGCTGCCGGAACAAACATGTGATGTTAAATCTTCTATAAATATCTTTTTTCTTGTTTCGACATTATATTGTCATGCACTTTTTTCTTTCTAAGCATGTTTTCTTTCTAATTTTCTGATAAGTACATGCAGGGAAAGAGTCTGCACTGATATAATAATAACCGATCGTTTCTGTATAACCAAACAGATCTGTAAAAAATAAAATGTACCGAAATTTTAATATGCCGGAGGAGCTGCTTTGCATGAAAAATAAATATTTGGATCTTGCAATACAAGTATACTGTTATACTTATATATATATATATATATATATATATATATATATATATATATATATATAAATAGGGTGTTCCAAAAGTCTTGGGCACATTTCAAGTCCTCATATCTGCTTAATGTTCCCAAGACTTTTGGAACACCCTGTATATTGATTGAGATTGTCGGACTGGCTTCCTCATCTTGGTTGTTATAGTCACAGCGTTTCGGCCGTTTTGCCCATCCGGCCTCTATCAGGTGTTTTGTATCGAACTGAGGAACCGTTTGTTAGGAGTCTCGAACCCAACCCTTTATTATTATTACGGGGGTACCGTGTTCGGACTCTAGCTAGGCTCTGGGACATAGTTGCTGATTCTCTGTTTTGAATGTTACTTTTCACTGCCGTCGTTCAGGATTGAACTCAGCACCTTTGGGTAACTGTAAACTTTGATACAACGTCTAGGACCACTCGGTCATATATCACTGGGACAATTCTTAGTTGGTTTTTGTTAATGTTAAACCTATGTTGTTATTCAAGGTTTTCTCTCTCTATCAGAGGTGTCCAAATTGCATTCAGCTCTATGCTTGGTTTGCTCAGTAGGTTGTTATGTCGGAGCATGTGAGCTATTTCTTTAAGTTTTCTCACTTTCCAGTGGGTCTCTCTGTTTATTATTTTTACTTCATCCCATATGGCGCACATGTGTACCATTGCCAAACTTAATGGAAATGCTGACATTCTGCATAGAAACAACCTACTTCAGGAGAGGAGGGGCTAGCTATGGGATCACCATTATCACCAGTGATGGCGAACATATACATGGAATACTTCGAAGATATGGCCTTAGATTCAGTTCCCTTAAAGCCAACCATGTAGCTAAGATATGTTAATACTCTGGCCCCATCAGGAAGACATTCAGGCTCTCCTAGACCATGTGAACTCAATAAGACCATCAATACAGTTCACAATGGAGAAAGAAAAAGATAACCAACTGGCCTTCCTTGATATACTCATATCACGCACAGCGCATGGGTTTAAGACATCCGTATATCGCAAGCCTACCTTCACCGGACAATACCTTAACTTCAACTCCCATCATCTATACAGTATCAAACATGGAATCGCACGCTGCTTACAACATCGAGCAGAGACAATAAGTAGCGACACCATTACATACCACCAAGAAATGGTCAGGTTGAAGAATACCCTCCGTCGTAACAACTACCCCGATAGGATACTATCCACCAGACGTGTTAATAGTATTAGAGAGGAGAATGAACCCCAAAAACCTCCAACGGTCTGCCTACCATACATACGAGGCATCTTCGAAAAGATTCAGAGAATATGTGCCCCCTATAAAATCAGGACGGTATTCAAGAGCGAGTCAACACTCAGACGAACCCTGGTACGAGTGAAGCCCCGCATGGAGGAGAACATGACCAAGAACTGAATATACTCCATCCCATGCAGTTGCAGAATGGTTTATAAGGGTGAAACATGCCGCCCACTTAAAGTAAAGGTGGAAGAACACCGAAAGTGGTAACTAAAGGGGAGACGGAAAAATCAGATATAGCCAACCATGTCTGAATGGAGAAGGGGTACCATCGCCCCCTATGGGATGAAGTAAAAATAATAAACAGAGAAACCCACTGGAAAGTGAGACAACTTTATGAAACAGCTCGCATGCTCGGACATAACAACTTACTATTTATATATATACATATATATTTATATATGTATATATATTTATATACACAATGCATATATATTTATATATATATGTATATATATTTATATATATGTATATATATTTATATATATGCATATATATTTATATATAGATGTATATATATTTATATATATGTATACATATTTATATATATATTTATATATATTTATATATATATATATTTATCTATATATATAAATATTTATATATATATTCATATATATATTCATATATATTTATTTATATACATATATTTATGTATATATTTATATATATTTATATATATATATTTATATATATATATTTATTTATATATATATAAATATATAAATATATATATAATATATATATATATATATATATATATATATATATATATATATATATATATATATATGTAGGGATACATGCGTGCGTTAATGTCAATATAAATCAGACATTCTAAAAGAATTAATATCGTTTATGAACACAGATTTCGATTCTTCTGTGAATGATTGTACTTAGAAATCGTCCCTTTAACTAAACAAGTAAATAAATAAAATAATTGAAATCAACGTCATTCAATAAAAAGTCTAATTCCGAAACCGTTTGAATTTTAGGGACAGTCGGAGGGTGCTAGCGAGCCGGGCGGAGCGGCATGGATCGATCTGTCTTTTCTTTTTGTGGTTCGCTTAAGTGGCAGTTGGGAAGTGGAAGGGCCAGGACGAGCACTTTGGTCAGTTTTATTTTGGTGTAAATGAAATTAATCCTGATGACTGCAAAGAAATTAAAAATGTGATGAAGACATTCTACAAATGGATTCACGGTATATTAACTCGGGTATATTTTTTGTTGTCATTTTACTCTTCTGTTGAAAAAAAATGATTTCCGCCTTTCATTTCGGATTCTCTTTTGTGTGCGTTTTTTTAGGGGGGGGGGCGGTGGTTCTTGATTTCCAGTTTCTTTTAAAGCCATTTATTTGTATCATTATTATATTTTAAACATATTATTTCTTTTTGTCCTATCCCAACCCCTGTCTTGATAATGTCTCATTTATTATGCTATCATTTCAAATATGACTGTCTTATTGTCCATTTTTTTGTTCCTAATTCTATAAAAATCCACATTTTCGTTAAACAAGGTTTATTTATTTCACTCTAATCTGTTTTATTTTTTTCCATTGGTTATAACACACTTATAATAGATTACTTATGATGCATTAGATAAATTCATAATGTCGCTTTTGTCCTCAATAGTTTTTCAGCCATTTTTATTCAAGCAATCATTTTTTTTTTCGTCTATGCTTACTATCATATTTTAAACTATATTGTCCTCTTTTTCTTCATATCTATCTTTATATCAGTCTCTACTTGTCTCTCTATCTCTCTCTCTTTGTCTCCTCGCCTCTCTCTTTCCCTTTTTATCTTTGTCTGATATATATCTGTAAGCAAATAAAACCCCATGAATAAATATTCAAAGATATGAACAGTTTGAAGCATAAAAACTTTCACAAAAATGACTCGATTCGTCATTAAATAACTTAATGCTGTAAACATATATCCCAAACCAAGCAAACCGATTTCTTCCTCTCTCTCTCTCTCTCTCTCTCTCTCTCTCTCTCTATATATATATATATATATATATATATATATATATATATATATAAGTACATAGATTTAATAAAATATGTTGAGAAACACTTTAGCAAGAGTTAAACACCCTTATTTTTCGGAAATGAAACACAAATAGAGGTGAAAGTCCTTAATCCTCGGAGTTTCGAAGAAATACTTTCCTTCTCATCAGAGGGAGGATTTAGCAAAATGTATAAAAAAAGTTTCCTTGTAAAATTAGCGTAAATGTTTATATTTATATATATATATATATATATATGAGCAAACAGTTAAAACATGTTGAAAAACACTTTGAAAAAGAGCTAAAAACATATTTAATCTGAAAAGGAAACACTAGATAAGTGGATAGTCCTTAATTCGCGGAGTTTCGAAGAAATACTTTCCTTCTCATCAGAGAGTAGGAATTAGCAAAATGCTTGATCGGATTTTGCACACAAAAGTATTTGATGAAACAACAAGTAAGTCAAAGATCTTACTTGATAACAAAAAGTCAAGCAGAGGGAATATGGTGATGAAAAAGGTGATTACACGTGAATGGATAGTCTGGTGAAAGATAAATAATCCAATGACGGTAAAATCCAAAAATATAACTTCAAGAAAGTTAATTGAATTTCCATTTGCACAAGTAAAATCCAAGGAAATCCCGTAATTGGAAGATGGTCCAAAATAATCTCAAGGCCGAAATCCATGGAATAATTCACAAAAATGTACAAGGGAAAAGGGGAAACTTTCAAAATCATTTCATGCAAATTCCGATCCCGCATTTTGCTAATTCCTACCCTCTGATGAGAAGGAAAGTATTTCTTCGGAACTCCGCGGATTAAGGACTATCCACTTATCAAGTGTTTCCTTTTCAGATTAAATATGTTTTTAACTCTTTTTCAAATTGTATTTTAACATGTTTTATTAACTGTTTGCTCGTATTATAAGCTCTATCTCCTATTTGGTTTTATCGAGCGTTCCCATCTGGCTAAGATAACTTTATAAATATTAATTCTTTAATATTTACAATATACTTTAGTTTTATCATCTTGGATCATTTTGGTAAATTTAATTGTAATTTTTATTTTATATATATATATATATATATATATATATATATATATATACTAGCAAAAGTACCCGTCGCGTACGCAGACCCCACAATTTTAATGAATCATCATAATCAGCTGCGGCGTTCTTTGGGTTGTAGAAATATATATATATATATATATATATATATATATATATATATATATATATATATATATATATATGTGAAAGTGGAATTGTTTGTCTGTCTGTGTGTCTGTGTGTGTACATTTCCTTACCAAACTACTTTGTCAATTTTCAGTCTACAGACTCGACATTTTACATAAGGGATATTAAGATTTAGGAAAATCCTTTACATTGGTTTTCAGCCAGAAATTACGCTCTCAAGGGTTCAATGTTCAACGATTTGACCTTTGAAACTCTACCAAACTCCTCCGCCAATGTTGGGTCTAAACGCTTGAACTTTTGAATGTAGGTTACTTGGACATGGCTCAATTTTTTAAATTTGATTTGAGCCCAAAACAATAAATGTTAAGTGGCCAAGATTGCGGTCAAATTTTTAAAAAGTTTGCCCTCTTCGTTCTCTACCAAATTACTCAGCCAATTTTTGGTCTAAACATTTGAAATTTTAGATAAAGTGTATTCAGTCATGCAGAAAGCTTTTTAATCAGTTTCTGAGCGAAAATTTGGCTGCGAAGGGGTCAAAGTTGAAAGAGTTGATCTTTGCAGATTCTACTAAACTCCTCCGCTAATTTTGGGTCTAAACACTTTAGACGTAGGTTACCTAGACATAAGTCAAACTTTTTAATATATATATATATATATATATATATATATATATATACACACACACACATAAAGTTATGAACAGTACAAAGGGTCTGAGCAACGCCGAGCTGAACTGCTAGTATATAAATATATTCTATTAATCTTTCTCTCGATCGATCTCTGTCTTTTTTGTTCCATTGCTCCGCATCTTTTTATATTTCCTTTGGTCTTTATCTCAGTCTCTCATGATATCTTGTGTCAATCGCGTTCTTTCACTTTTTATCTCTCTATATTTCTTCATTTCTTTCACGCCTTTTGTTTCCAAATATCTTTCCCTCTTTCTCCTCCCTCTCTTCTTTTTTCAATCTATTTGCCATTTCCTCCCCCTCTCTCTCTCTCTCTCTCTCTCTCTCTCTCTCTCTCTCTCTATCTATCTCTCTCTCTTTCTGTGTCTGTCTTACTTTATGTCCTTCTCTTTGTTTCTTTATCTTTGTCTCTCTCTCTCTTTCTCTCTTTCGCTCTTTCTTCGCGTCTCTCTCTGCATCTGCCTCTCTTTGTTTGTTTCTGTATCTGTCTGTCTGTCTGTCTGTCTGTCTGTCTGTCTGTCTGTCTCTCTCTCTCTCTCTCTCTCTCTCTCTCTCTCTCTCTCTCTCTCTCTCTCTCTGTCAAAGTTTTTTTTTTTTATCCAATTAGCAATTCGGTATTATTTAAAATACGCATTACTTTCTGGAGAATTGGGAAAACCAAGAACCGTAGCCCCAACTTCTTTCATCTTTTTCGATCAATTTGACCATTTCTCTCTCTCTCTCTCTCTCTCTCTCTCTCTCTCTCTCTCTCTCTCTCTCTCTCTCTCTATCTATCTATCTATCTCTCTCTCTCTCTCTCTTCGTATTCTCTCTCTTTCTCTCTTTCTCACTCTCTATCTTTCTTTGTCTATATCAGCATTTCTCTCTGTATACCTCTTTTCATCCCCTCTCTCTCTCTCTCTCTCTCTCTCTCTCTGTGTCTGCGTCTCTTTCTCAGTTATCTCTCCCTATTACTCTCCAACTCTCTCTCTTTACGCCTGTCTCTTGCGTCCTTTCTCTGTCTCTCCCTTTCTATCTACTTCTCACCTTTCCTGTTAATGCCGTATTCATCTATTCTGTAATCTAATCTTATTTAAAACACTCGGCACCATTTTCTCATCGTTTTAGTGGAAAATTTAGAATACAAAAACTTGCAGCACTCAGAAGAAAATCGACCGGAAGTACTCTCCTACCCACCTCCAAAATAAAGACAAACATTCCTTAAACTTCTACCTATGATATAAAAAGATTTGCAAATTGGAAAGGAGGTAATCGCTGATTTGTTTGCTTGACCACTGTGTGCATGTACTTTTGTCGGGCTTTATTATTTTATTTTACAACTTAACAAAATAATAAAATGGCTGATTGGTTTACGAAAGAACAAGTTTATTATGGTGAAATTTATTTCGCGATAAATTTGGCATGAAAAGATAATCATTGACTAGTTTGTTTAGCTGCACTGAGTGATTAGAGTGGGAGCTTTGTTTTAATTTTACAATTTAACAATGGAGTTTTTTTTATTCATCAATTTTCACCCCAAACAAGGCAAAGTGCCAAATGAAGTAGGGGGTTACTATCGGGGGCATAATTTGCAGCGATATTATGAAGGGAGATGAACAGCAAGATCTCTGTTCACATTACACTTGAACTTCTGCATGTCAGTACAGTTGGAAAAGCAGAATCCCGGAACTATTGAAGTATTTAATACACTCCCCTACGCACTCATTTGAAAATACCAACCTGGCCTTCACTTCCAACCAAGTAATACAAAAATAAATTTAAAAGGTAATAAAAGGAGAAACAAGAAAAGAGAAGGAAAAGCAAAAGACAGCAATGGCCATGGTCTGACCCCCAATAAGCTAGGGAATGGGGGGAGAACACCCCTGTATAGACCTTTAGAATCATTTACAGACATTTCCACTGCTCGGAAACATGTAACAAAAATGGACTGCGAAAATGTTTTAATACATTCTGAACACATTTTAAATACAGTAAAACTCCTTTAATTTGAACTTCCTCTCATTTGGACTTCCTCTCATTTGGACTTCTTCTACACCTGGACTTTCTCTAAACTTGAACTGTCTCGTCATTGAAATTGTATTAGCATATTTGATACGGAGTTGCAGTAAAACTGTTTACATGGTTTTTACATGGTTTACATATTGTGCAGAAATGTTAATGTTCGTACTATGTAATTAATGTAGATTAGCTATTGATAATTAATTTACACTAACTGTAATTTTTTTCAGATTGCTATATTTAAAATAGTGTAAAACAGCCCATCACAATGGGTATAGAAAAAGTTCTTGAAACCAAACGGTTACCGACTAACCATGCTGTTCTTAAATCACTTAATGCAAATGATGTTGAAATGTGGATGCAACAAGATGAGGAAATTACTGACCAATATCCCGAAGGCAGTAATGGTGATGAAAATAGCGACAGCTCCCATTCTCTTGACCCTAATGTACATAACCAAGAACACTCTGATGAAGCAATATCCTGGGATGATGCAGAAAAGTCTATGGAGACGGTTATAAAATTTCTAGAAAAAAGTCCTTACTTTAGTGACAACTATGTTTTGCAAGCAATGTCACTCGGAAGAGATATAATCATAAAGAAGCTACAGAACCAAGAAATTGTAGATTTTCATGATCGCTTACGGAATACAGTGGCAGCGCCCGAGAGCTCAATTGATGAAAATAGAAACTGCAATGAGACTCATTCAATGAATAACTAAAAAACTGTATTTTACATAAATGTATGATTTCTGTAGATGATAACTTAGGTAATAAATACCTAACAAGTAAGAGTAGATTTAATTTATTTTCAATGTTTTTGTTCCTGGTAATAATATTTGACAATTCTTACTTGTAATATATTGTAAAATCAACTTAATATATACTTGAAGTATCATATAGTGATGAATTTCATTTACTATTTCTTATTTCTTAGAAAATTAATTGCAGCACATTTTTTATCACGAAACTTAAACAGCATCCCCTAATTTGAACGAAGCGGATTATATTATAGGAGTTATACTGTATATTTAAAAATTTTTACATTTTGAATACTTTCTGAAGAGGACGCTTCACAGAACGTCTGAAACGCGTAAAAACCTATTTCAATGGTTTAAAAAATTATTACAATGATCTAAATATGTTACCTGTTTTAAATGCAAAATAAAAACACGGAATAATAAAATAACGTTAAAAATATATACCAATCGTTGGTGATTTTTCTTATTAATTTTTTCTTATTAAATATACATCTTACTCTCGTTGGAATCTGTCAATCAATTATATATATATATATATATATATATATATATATATATATATATATATATATATATATATATATATATATATAATTGATTGACAGATTCCAACGAGAGAAAGATGTATATTTAATAAGAAAAGTCACCAACGATTGCTATATATTTTTTAACATCATTTTATTATAATCTTTCTCTCGTTGGGATCTGTCAATCAATTATATATATATATATATATATATATATATATATATATATATATATATATATATATACTAATGCATATAGATTTAATAATCAATTTGAAACAAGGGAATACAATACAGAGCGGATCTTTATTCTTTATTTTAATTGCATAGATCAGCATATTTCAAAATCATTGGACCCCAATTAATTAATTAATTCCCATAACATATAACACCTCCTGCGAAAAGCGTACCCCATCCCTCTAACGCCAATCCTGTTAAAATCCCTCTCTAGCATATTTAAAGTACCATAATTATCTAATAATACCCTGGATAACCCTTTCCTTCAATATATACCACCTGTAAAAGATCCTTTAATAAGCCTATTACTAGAGGTTGCATCCCTATTGTGTTACCTAGTACCTCCCGTCTTCTTCTGATGAGAAGTATTAGGCTTCGAAATGCCTGGCATAAAGAAATTTGATAACACCTACGCCTTACAAGAGTCCTTGTATTCGCTTATCTAATATTGTCCAATAAATATATATGTATCAGTATATATTTTTCTATTATCAATATATATTTTTCTATTATCAATATATTTTTTCTATTATCAATATATATTTTTCTATTATCAATATATTTTACTCTTGTATCTAAGCACTACTTGCATATCGATCTTTTATTATATCGCTAAATTTCTATTTAAAAAATTCTTATATGCTTCTTTGATCCTCTTATATATATATATATATATATATATATATATATATATATATATATATATATATATATATATACATAATTTTTAAAATGCAATATGCACATGCATGGATTAATAGTTTTTTTTATATATGTATATGTAATCAACAATTATACGTCATAAAAACCATCAGCGTGTCACAGCCTAGAGTGACACAAATGTATCACCTTTTTTTCGGAAATGTCGTTTTTGACTCGTAGAATTCCTAAGTAACTGGAAATTGTATTTTTCAGTGTCGTTTACATTGAATATTGAACCTTCAGCACCCAGAAGAGTATAACTTATACTGAAATGTCAAAGTATTTTATCCACTACGTCATAGAAGATGAGAACATTTTAGTCTGAAGAATTCAAATTAAACTAATAATTGATCTTCATCTCCAAAATTCTGAAATATCTCTTTGTTAATAAATAAACCATTTCTTTACTTAGTTTCTTTTCTTCGTGTAATTTTTTGCATATTATTTACATCGTAAAGTCAATAAATGTCCGTATTGAAAGAATTCAGGGACCCAAACGCCCATCCAGCACCCATTACAATAACTGTGTACATGACGACGGGTGAGGTGGAGGGTTATGAATTGAATGGTGCTTTATCTATGATTAAGAGATTGAGGTATTCGATTCCATGCTTGGAGTTTATAAATCTTAAGCCAATGAATTAAGTTATTGTAATTCACCAAACCGCATCAAAGCTTGGAAATCATAACATCCCTTCACCCTTGGGACAAACAATTAAATGACACAAATGTAAAGAATGAATAACGGTACAATTAAAGTACATAAAATGGAAAGGAATGGACGCCATTGATCTGTGACGTAGTTTAGTCACAGTTTTGATATGAATATCGCTTAATAGCTCTATGTTGCTTACGCACACACACACACACACACACACACACACACACACGAACACACACAGAGAAATATATATATATATATATATAATACTTTTGCAAGCAAAATCCGATCCCGTATTTTGCTAAATCCTACCCTCTAATGAGAGGGAAAGCATTTCTTCGAAACTCCGCGGATTAAGGACTATTTACTTTTTTAGTGTTTCCTTTTTAAAATTAATTATGTTTTTAACTCTTTTTCAAAGTGTTTTTTTAACATATTTTATGTACTACATATCCATATATATATATATATATATATATATATATATATATATATGTGTGTGTGTGTGTGTGTGTGTATATATAAAATAATAATAATAATAATAATAATAGTGTATATATATATATATATATATATATATATATATATATATATATATATATATACACTATTTTTATTTGTATAAACAAATATTACATAGTTGCTACTCCGAACATGTTAATGTTCCAGACGATTGATCGGTAAAGACAAAAAGTTCTAGTCAGGCAACGTAATAAAGTCTGTGTACCAGCGAAACCATCTGGTTTTCAAATGGGAGAATTGAAGAAATATTATTTATTAAAATTCAATTTAATTAATATTTCTTCTTCTCATATATATATATATATATATATATATATATATATATATATATATATATATATATATATATATATATATATAGTCATCCACATACAGTACTGTTTCGCTGTAAAAATTAAATTTACTCTTCTTCAGAAAGGAATAATTTTAATTATATAAAAATAATAAATAAAAATAATTATATATATATATATAGTCATCCACATACATTACTGTTTCGCTGTTTCACAGCTCATCAGTACGGCTAGACAGATAACTGCCCTCAAACCAGGATCAAAACCCGACCGAAATGACAGTCAAGTCAAGGCTGCTTCTGTAAGGGTAATATATATATATATATATATATATATATATATATATATATATATATATATATATATATATATATATATATATAAGAGAAACATTGATAATGAAAAATAAAATTGAATAAATTACAATATTTCTTGATACATGAAAAGTTCAAAAAAGGAAATATAATAACTAAAAATCCTTAATCTATAACCCTTCCTGGGGTAACTACTACGTCAATAGAATAAAGATAACCCTTAAAGAATGTGATAAGACATGATCACTGATATGAACGCCGATGTTCTGAAATCAATTATAACACTCCAACGAGCGATGGGGCTGTGATAAACCGAAGTCAACCTTACTTGATTACAAAAGGTTTTGCCACTCCACCTCGGTTACTTTAATAGACCTGCTGTACATACCTGGACGACTCTGGATGATCCGCATTTGTGCGCTGGCGACGTTGCCAGTAGCAAAGGAAAACTTGATTCAACAGGTTGATGAGTCGTCACTACTAGCAACTCAAAAACTATCTCTCTCTTTTTCTCCCTCTCCCTCCCTCTTCCCCCCTCTCTCTCCCTTTTCCTCTCTGTCTATCACTCTCTCTCTCACTCTTTCTCTGTAACTCAACTCAAGTCTTCAACCGGTCTTTTAACACTCCTCTTTAACTAAAAACTGGATGTGCAGCTCTTTTTATACTAAGGTCGTGGTTGGGTCACAAGTCTTATAGTCTACCAATCAAGACTCGCTACGCCAAATCTCGCTAGAAAGCGATTGGTCAACCGTCTATGAAAACTGGTTGAATAGCAACAGTATCTCAAGGACACATGTTATTCTCACGACCGAGTTTTAGGCTGAAGTCACCCGGGGTCAACTGACGCCATGCCTTCGTCAACAATCGAGAATTATGGCAAATTTATAATTGTTCATCGCTCGATAACTGACTGAAATCAAAACAATTATTGTTTCCTATTTCGCTTGGGTTTTACGTTCAATCTGTTATTTGGCGATATATATATATGTATATATATATATATATATATATATATATATATATATATATATATATAGATAGATAGATAGATAGATAGATAGATAGATAGATAGATAGATAGATATATTTATAAGTTAAGTCATAGTTAGCGTAATACGGGTCCGTAAGAACTATAGCAATACTTCCATTTGGTTTAGCAATTAGCTGACGGCTCTAGTTCCACCTTACTTCACCTATGTGTTGAATATCACGGTGTTAGCCACCCCGATGAGGCACAAGGCCTCTGCTTAAGCGTTATCAATACAAATCCACGATTATCAAATATAATCACTTTTTTTTTCAAAGGATAAACATTAGGAAAAACAAGTATTGTTTAGCATCAATTTGTAAAAGAAATATATATATATATATATATATATATATATATATATATATATATATATATATATATATATATATATATATATATATATATATATAAACCTTAATTTACTTGATTCTTCCGGCCTTGGCAGACGTGTTTTAAATATTCTCTCCAGTGCTTTTTCTGTGCACATTTGAACTTTTCTTTTAATGATTTTGAACTCATTCCATTTGTGATTTTTTTCCAGGGAATTCTGCATTTTGCATCATTTTGGACCATCTTCCAGTTATGCGATTCCTTTAAAACTTACCTGTTGGATTGGAAGTTTTTAATTCGACCGTGTTTGGATTTTAACATTCTTGGATTTTTTACCCTTCACCGGACTATCCATTCATGTGAAATCTTTTTATCATTTTTTTCTTTTACCTCCTATTCCCCTTACCTCACCCTTTTTTTAACCAAGTAAGATCTGTGACTTACTTGTGGTTTCATTAAATACTTTGACATGCAAAATCCGATCCCGCATTTTGCTAATTTCTGCCCTCTGATGAGAAGGAGAGTATTTCTTCGAAACTCCGCGGATTAAGGACTATCCACTTATCTTGTGCTTCCTTTTTAAACTTAAATATGTTTTTAACTCTTTTTCAAGATGTTTTTAACATGTTTTATTAATCATTTGTTCATATCATAAGCTCTATTTCCTTTTCAGTTTTATTGAGCTTTTGCATCTGGTTGAGGTTACTTTACTTGTAAATATTAACTCTTTAATATTTATAATATATTTTAAGTTTACCATTTTGATTACCTTGGTAAACTTATTGTAATTTATATATATATATATATATATATATATATATGCTTCTTACGATCAATTAGGAATTATATATATATATATATATATATATATATATATATATATATATATATATATATATATATATATATATATATTTCTTTACTTGTGTAATGCATTTGTTACTAATACTTATCCTCTTATGAAAATGGTTCATCTTTGAAAACCCAGGTGTTAATTAGTTGTGATGATTATAATTCCTGGTTTGAACTTTTTATGATCAGTAAATATTGTAATTTATTCAATTTTCTTATTCATCATCAACTTTTCGTATTTCTTTAATTTCTTTTTCTAGCGTATGCAGCTTTTTATCTAAGTAATTTCCAGTTTTAAGATATTTTTATTTATCTTTGTAAGTCTCTCTCTCTCTCTCTTTCTCTCTCTCTCTCTCTCTCTCTCTATCTATCTCTCTCGCTCATTTTTATTATTATTCATATAACTGTTCAGCCGGTAGTACGATTCGAACTTTCCGGGCGCGGGTTAACCTCGACAAAAATCCATCGGTTACAAGGTTACAACCGATGAAGCAAGTCTCACCAACAAAGTATAAATATATTTGAAAATCCAATTTTTAACATTAAAAGCAAAAAAATAGGAGTGTCAGAAGTCGCCATTAAAAAGAATAATTAGACTCGCTATCTTTTGAAGCTTATAACAACATGAATAATATAATTTAACCCCTAATTGTTTTTCAATAAAAGAAGCAAAGACCAAATCTTTAAATAATAAAAGGTTTAATCGAAAAATATGCAATATTTTTTTAATCGGTTTTCTTTAAAAATGATTTCACGAAATTCAATGAATTTTAATTTAATCTAAATATAATAAATATATATAAATTAAAAATATCACTTACCTATATAAAATACTAATCAATGGGTGCTTCCATTCTGCATTTATAAGAATTTGTCCATATTTATATTTTATATTGCATTTACTTTTTAAATAAAAAAAAAATTTAAGCAACAATTCGAAAAAACCCGACATTCTGTAAGCGATTACTCGGCGTTAGCAAAGCAGGGTTTCCTGTTTTTCTTGCAGCTGTCAAATACGGATGTCTAAAACGGTTATAATTAATTATTTCAAAAACGTGAAAAAAAAACACATACGCATGAACCGTCGTGCCTTGTCCATGAAAAAATGGGTCACCGTACTTGAAAAATGATCACATTTCACTTATCAGTTTTTTCCGGTTAAACACAATCCACCCGACCAATTTTCCATTTTTTATTCTCTTAAAGAAATACATGAGTTTTTGATTTAATATATTTTATTTCTTCTTTATGCAATGATTTTTTTATCTAAAAAAATCATTGAATAAAACAGAAAAATTGTTTTATGTGTTCAATTTTTTCAGGAAAATATTTTTAAAATGTGAGGGTACACTTAAAAAAATCCTGTAAATATTGTAAAAATTAAATCAATAGAAAATGTTTTATAGATTTATAAATTGAAAAAATTTTTAAAAATTTAACTCGTAAAATTCAAGTCATTTCATTACGTAGAAAAAATGTCTGCATGAGGACGCGCAGGCACTTTGTAGACACTGTTTTTTATATAAAAATAATATTTCTACTATTTTTCAAAAAACTTTAATAGTTTATTTTGGAAGTATATTCCATAAAGAAATTACACAACCCACTTTAAAAATAGAAATTACGAGTTTTGTCTATTTCATTCGCAGTTTTGTGTTAAGGGTGTCAAAAATTCCAAAAAAAATTCTGACACACCTAGCGGAAAACGTAGTAAACCATTTTTCACGGTATGTAACGGAGGTTATTAACTGGCATTAAACTTAGATTAAAGGGCGTATTTAATTTTATATATTTATATATATATATATATATATATATATATATATATATATATATATATATTTAAAGTGATGGTTGTGTAGTTCCAACGAGAGAAAAAGTGTATATTTAAAAGAGTGTAGCCATCAACAATTGTGGGTTTTTTTTTAAGGTTTTCATCATATTTTTATTTTATTTTTATTTTAAATTATTTTTAATATAAAAATATGATGAAAACCTTTAAAAAAAAACACAATTGTTGATGGCTACACTCTTTTAAATATATATATATATATATATATATATATATATATATATATATATATATATATATATATACTTAGACGCCCGGCGTTGCTCGGTCGTACAATGTGCTTAAACATGATATTTTAATTCATGCAGATTGCGTATGTATTATTATAGAATCAATCATATCTTGGATATGGAGGAATAATTTGTCTGCTGGACTAATTGACAAATAAATAAATAAATCATAATGATAAAGTTGTTCATCAAATTCCGTCCGTGGTTGTTTACTATATCACGTCAACTGATATTTGAGCTTGACGATGAATGTCCTGGAAAGTTACTTCTGGTTATTGTTTAGCTTTTAAATATGCAAACGAGGAAATGATTTCTCGCTATTTTAAATGGTATCTCTTCTTCTACCATAAACTGTAATTTATTAATACGAATAAAATAAAATGGTGAGGTACACCAGGGCTTGAAGAAGGAATCACTCGATCCGTAGTCGAATATTCTACCACTGAGCTATATTTACAGATGTCAAAAATTCAGTTGTTCTTTTTTTTTTTAAGAAGAAATGGTACGTTGAAGTTTAATTATCTCCCTTGGCTGGTGCAACGTAAATTATCCCTCTGTAAAATTCTTGTATATCTATGAGAAATAAAGGTTATTTTAAGGATCGATTATTTCCGACACTTATCGGTGCTATTTCTGTACAAAACTTATCTAAGAACACTGCCAGATATATAAATTACCTTTGTGTGATATTTGCAAAAGATAGGCTCAGCTGTTTCGGAACCTATGAGTAAGAAACTTACACACATGTACATAAAGTGACTTTAATATGATAGTATATATATATATATATATATATATATATATGTGTGTGTGTGTGTGTGTGTGTGTGTGAGAGAGAGAGAGAGAGAAGGAGAGAGGAGGAAATAGAGAGAATGAGCAACGGAACACATATGCATAAAAAAACGGGTTTAAATGAATTCAAAGAAAATAAATTTATACCAATTTCACGTCTGTTTACTGATATTAAAATTAAGATATAATGCTACTAAACCGTATGTCCATAACTCTTATTCCAATTTAGAAAAGACTTTCCTAAATCATTTTTTCTTTTAGAAAATGCCAAAAAATGCAAGGCGTAAGATCAAGGGAACTTAAGACTTAATGAAATTCGGTGGGGATTGTGCTCAACTGGATTTTATAGCTATGAATCAAATTCCATGCAAATCTGGAATGCTTGAATGCTGAAAACATATTTTATCTATATCATGCCCCATTATGCCCTTATGAAATAGGCTAAAATTTGGAGAAACACTTATTAATGATGTTTATTGGCTGTTGTTACCATTTTACAAAAACCGGACGTATCCGAATTTTCACGAATTATTTCGATTCTTTTTCCTCTCTTTAAATAAAACTAAATAAAATTCACATTTAGGTCCCTTACGCGTAAACGTTGTGTTCCTATATTCATAATTAGAGGCTTATCATTTTAAGAGTCAATCCAGTATATGCAAATGGTAGCTTTCTTCAGTGTTGACAAATTTCGGATACCCACTGTTAGGGTACCTCCGCATTGGATTTTTGTGGCAAGAGTTGCGCAATCTCTAACCACAGCTTTCCTGTGTCGTTGTTGTTGTTAAATACCAATGGAGGTTCAGGACCACTGGAAACAAATGCCGAGATAAGCGAAGAACACACAGAGCGCCTAGAATCCCCAAATGGTCACCCATCTGGTACTAGCCAGGCTCAACGTTGCTTAACTTCGGTGATCTGACCAGAACCAGTGTGTCAGTGTGATTATGCCGTACATAAAAATATATAAACATATACACACATATTACTTTACTTAAATAGGTTTATTGGTCATAAAAAAAAAACTTAAAATCTAATTTCATAGATTGGTTTTTAAAATTTTTTAAAAGAAATGTTTTTCTTTTCTTTATTTGATCTAATATTTGAGTTCAACCTTCGCTCGAAGACAGGGCTAAAAGTTGTTATTTGCTAAATAGTTTTATTATTATTATTATTATTATTATTATTATTATTATTATTATTATTATTATTATTATTATTATTATTATTATCGAAGAAGAATTCAAATCGAAATTGAAAGTGAAAGTAAAACAGTGTTTCTACGAGCAATAAGCATCGACATTTCAGTGCTTGGTGATCGCAGACTCTGCGATGCCATGGCGCTTCTCGTCAAACTAAGTAATCAGATGTCTGTTAGTGTTCAGCTAATTTGGATAATCACTTCTGAGTTTTAAAACCGCCCAATAGATCACAACGGGTCATTTCGCCTCGCCTAATGTGATTGCTACCGAATAAAGCGCCCACCGGATGACCTATTTAGCTTTCGTGCGTTCTCGTTTATTTGTTTTGCTCCGCGCCAATACCCAGGCCATCAGCAATGCATACAACAAAGAATTTTTTTTGTCATGTACCTTTTTCCTTCTTTTTTTTTATTATTCATCCATTTAAAGCTCTGTTTTTTGCGCCTAGTCTTTTCGTTGCTCTTGTTTTTTTTTTTTGTTTTTTTTTTTGTTTTTTTTTGTTCCAAGTACCCTTAAATTCACGTGCCATTTGTACTTATTTCAATGTTCGATTCTGTATTACTATTGCTTTTTGTTCGTTTCTTTTATCGACGTAATGACAATCTTTCATCGCCATCCAGTCTTGAGAAATATTGTATACTCTTTGCAATGGTGCCTATATGGGAAGCAATGGTTGCATAATTCACAGCCCTATCTCCTATCAGTCTTAAGAGCAAATAATCTACAGTTGATTTCGGTTTGTATGGTACTAAAACTTCTCAAATGCACTTGTGATGTTAGGCTGTGTAAGGTGTTTACTTTGGTCAAAATCGACTGCTCCTTCTTTCATCGGATGATAGGCGCTCTCACTGTGTGATCTGTAAACTTCCTGTGTAGGCACCCTTACAGAAGGGTAACTACGCAGGAAGTATGAGAGCAGTGGAAAATATCAACAGCAGCCAAGGATGACCAGCATTCAAAGAGATTAGCAGTAGACAATACTACAGTTTTATTTGTAAACTTTTATTGAAAAAATCAATTCAGGTAACTTGATTATATAGTAGAGATGATATCTATTTAATGTAGCCGAACATTGTGTCGCTTTCAAACATGACAAAACGCTCCTATCGCTCTTCGAATTTGGACACAACTGGCCAACTAGTAGATTATTTGCAACATAAAAAGAAAACCGGTTTTCATCAAACGGAAATTGAATCATGTCATCTTTTTCTAGGACGATAATTTTATCGTTTCACCCTGTAAAATAAAATTGCCAGTTGAATATTCTTTAAATAAAACGAATAATTCTTTCCTTATTTATTCATTTATTTATTTACAATTGTAGCAAATTCATTCTTTTGGAACAATAATATTCTCTATGTACTCATGGTAAAAATAATAGAAGAAAAATGGCCAATTAAGGGTGAAGGAATTAATGTTTTTGGCCAATTTTTCGATATTTGTCATCCGAAGGGTCGTGCTTCAAAACGATACAAATCTCGTAGAAAACCCATCACCTCTGTCGAAAGTTTTAGACATACATGATAATTGTAACGTCCTGTAAGACGAGTGCCACTCCCTCAGGCACTGAAAGTCCATGAACCGTAAATGACTTTAATCCTGCCGGCAAAATTCACACGCTCAAACAGACATGACACTGAAGACGGTCACTAGTATACATGCATATATATACATGCACACATGCATACATATGTACATATACATACACATACACACATACATATAACACACATATATGCATACATACACAATACATAATACACATACATATACATACATAAACATACACAAGACGGTCAATGTCATACATACATATATATATATAAATGCAAATATACATATATACACATACACACATACATATCTAAACATACACACATATATGCATATATACATACACAATGCATAATACACATACATACATACACACACGCATACATACACATCTACATACATATAAATACACACACATACAAATACATACACATATACATACATATACACATATGAACATATATGCACATATATATATGCATACACTTACCTACATATACATACACATACATGAATATGCACTCATACACAAACATGCACATACATACATACACATATACATGCATACATATACATACATACACACATGCATATATGCACATACACACACATGCATATATGCACATACACACATGCATATATATACATACATACAAACAATATATATACATATATATATATATGCACACACATACATATATACATACATATACACATATACATACATATACACATAGATATACACACATATACATACACCTGTACATGAACATACACCTATACATATATATATATATACATATAATGATGGCAGATCAATTATTACATGTTTCCAGCATTTCAGGCCTACACGCGTCACAACTTTTCCATAGCTGAGAGAGTATCTATACACAGATGATGTTACAGAGTTTTAGCTTTGTAAGACAGCTAAACCTTTCTCTCGGTTCAAAATGTTGACATCCAGCAACAAGCAAGAGCAAGATAGCCATCAACAAGTCAAACTGCAGACAAGTTTAATGCAGGTACTGGTCTTCCGCTTTATGTTTTTATGTTGTTTTTTTAATGTAAGATTTACTTCTCCTAAAGGGATTACCTTCACCATGGCTTACGGGAGCCCTCTTCACCCCACATACACATGACAATAAACACATGCGTACATACAGATGTACACCAACATTTGCACACACATGCAACCATAATCACGTAGAGGCACACAAATACTCACATACATACATATGCCTATACATACGTACACACACGCATATACATGTAAAATACACATGAAGGAACATTTCTAAAGTCATACATAGTAAGTGATCAGCGGCTGGACTGTTTTTGTCCCTTTTCCTTCCTGATCTTTTTCCTCCTTCCTTTTTTTTTTTTTTTTTATTTTTTAAACAAGAGGTTTGTTTTAGACTCACACTTATGCAGTGCAGTATGATGATGATGATGATGATGATGATGATGATGATGATGATGATGATGATGACGACAAATTCACACATAATTTTCCAAATAACTTAACGTACGAATCGACGAAAAACAACAGTCAAATTGATATGAATTACAGACGTTTGGATTTTTTTTAAATAAAAGTTTGTTTTAGACTCACACATATGCAGTACATGATGATGATGATGATGATGATGATGATGATGATGATGATGGTGGTGGTGGTGGTGGTGGTGACAAATTCACACATAATTTTCCAAATAACTCAACGTACGAATCGACGAAAAATAACAGTCAAATTACAGACGCTAGGATTATTTTATAAAAAGTTTGTTTTAGACTCACACATATGTGGTACATAATAATGATGATGATGATGTTGATACATTCACACATAATTTTCCAAATAACTCAACGTACGAATCGACGAAAAACATCAGTCAAATTGATATGATTTACAGACGCTTGGATTTTTTTTTTAATAAAATATTTGTTTTAGACTCACACATATGCAGTACATGGTAATGATGATGATGTTGACAAATTCACACGTAATTTTCCAATAATACTATATATATACACATACACACACTCATATCTATAAAAATATTAAAAGTATTTACACTGACAGAGCCTGGTAATGACTCTGTGTGTGTGTGTGTGTGTGTGTGTGTGTGTGTGTGTGTGTGTGTGTGTGTGTGTGTGTGTGTGTGTATTAAAATATTAAAAGTATTTATAGTTTAAATTGTTTCAATCAACCGGACAATGATATGTCTTTAGACATGCATACATACACGCATGCA
The DNA here is from genome assembly GCF_053919585.1 of Euprymna scolopes. NCBI lineage: Eukaryota > Metazoa > Mollusca > Cephalopoda > Sepiida > Sepiolidae > Euprymna > Euprymna scolopes. The sequence continues at coordinate 14,268,584 of NC_136507.1, read as the reverse complement.
TGCATACATACATACATACGCACTTACATACATAAATTTAAACAGAGAGGTGAGATTTATTTTTAAAATTAGCCTGGATTCCCAGCGTTGCCCGGGTGATTGGAGGTATGTGTTGAGCAAAAAAAAAGTGGTAGTAAGTAGGTAGGCTCGAACCCGTGACGCGAAGGCGGAACAGAAAGTGTAGGTATGTGTAACGGTGACGTATTTGGCGTTGCGCCCATTGCCAAACCGGAAGTGACGTAGATTTAAATTAAGGCTAGTCAATCGAAAAGAGGGAATGCCTTTCGAAATCATCGGCGAAAAAAGCGACTCCCTCCATTAAAAAAGTGCCCAGTTGAGGGTGAAGGAATTAATGTTGTTGGCGAATTTTTGGATACTTGTCGTCCGAAGGGTTGAGTTTTAAAAGGATATCAATCTCGGGAAAATCCGTTGTCTCAGTCGAAAGTTTTAGGCATACATACATACATACATACATACATACATTTAAACAGACAGATGAGATTTATATTATAGAAAACGGTTTTCGACGACAGAGCAAAAAATTAATTGCAGAAAAATTTATTTTAAAATGCCTACAATCGAAATAGATTATTTAACCAATGACTAAATTTGCTGGTCGAACGATGTCGTTTTTAGTAATATGTATGAAATGTGATAATGAACGTGCGAGCACGCAATGATATATTAGGTTGAGAAAAAGTTCTTTCGGAATTTTTAATTTTAATTGCAAATGATGAATTTTCAAATAAGTTTTCGTCATAATACCTTTACTTTATATATTATTTTAAAGAGTGTTTGTCGCTCTGTCTAATCGTTTAAACTATGGTTTGCAGGGCAGGGAACAAAAACGATAAAATCCACTATAAAACAACCAAACTAAAGACTACAAACTAGCGATTGAAGATTCACAGAGCTTGAAGAATAAATAACCTTCTACAAAATAATTGGATGAAACATGAATACTATTTTCAAAATAACGGGATTCAGCATTAAATAACGTGCAAAGGGTTGATATGTCGCAAAACAAAACGACCAAACCAAACTCTACAAATAAATATTTAAAGATATAAAGAACTTGGAGCATAAAACCTGTTTCCAAAATAACTGGAGTCAGCATTAAGTAACCCGAAAAGGGTTGATATGCCGTAAAACAAATCAACCAAACCAAACCTTCATCAAAGCACATTTATTTAAAGTACTTATAAAAAAAAACACAGGGACACAGTACTGTGGTGATGAGACAGAAGTGGGAACTCGATCGATAGTGTGGAGCGTATTAGATTTTGAACGCTTTTTTCAGAGCCTCCCTAAGAGGGAGATACTAGTGGCAGATGCAAACAATACTTCATGCGTGGCCGAACTGTGGCCGTCTAAAGATATAAGATTCTCTCTAGTGTGAGTATTTTTCTAGCACGGTAGAGGTAGGCAACCTTATTTGCAGAAGTTTTGTCAATGTCGCCAAAGACATTCAAATTCAAATCCATATTGCTTGTGAATGTTGTGCAGAGGAGTTTGAAGGATGTGATCTCAGATAGGGTGTGATTGCAATCGGTGGTTGAGATTTTTTTTTTTTTTTGTATCTATTAATAAAAAAAAAGTTAGTAGGTATTTATTTGCTTCCCTACGAAAGAAAATTAGACAGAAGGTTGTTTTTAATGTGGGGGAAAACCAGCTCCCCCCAAAATGGGCGCACTCTGGCAGTATCCAAAAAAATAGTAATTGACAGTGTGAAGGGTTCTCCTAAATTGATCAAGGAGACATTAACTTAATTTAAGTAATGTATGTTGGCCCGAAGGATAAAAAAAGTTAGTATTAAATTGGTTACCTTATATGAACTCGCTATAATATTTGCCCTATATATATGACGAATGAATCTGTGCCTTCAAAAAAGAGAGTACCACTGAGACGATTATATCACGAGAACAGAACAGTTACTATATATTACCCTCCAAATAAAGGAATATATAATGCCTGGGAGGATGTTATCATGAAAATATAACAAATGATGTAGGACTTCCGTCCCCAAACTGTTGGGTTTTCAGTAACAACAGAACAAGTGCTTAACTACTCCTCCAAAAGGAGGTAATGCTTGGGAAGATGGTATCATAACAAAACAAAGGATAATAGTTTTACACTACCATCACTTCTCAAAACAGGAGGTAATGACGGTGAGGATAATCTCATGACAACAAAACTGATAATATACTATCGTTAAAGTAGGATGTAATGCCTGGGAGGCTGGTAGTATGATAAAAGAATAGATATTAAACTGCTTCCAACCCCTTTATTGAACACTGGAAAGTAATATATGTGTCCAAAATTGTATTAATAGAATTTTCTGCTATTCTTCGGACGATGCAATCTCCGACCTTCTTCAGGTGTATTTCAGCGAACTCGAGAACTTTTCTGTTGTGTTTAGGAATCTGCACAAAATTTCGAACGGAAACCTTTATTTAATCCATGAGGGTAGCATGCTCTATTTCGGTCAGTCATGACCCAGCTTTAAGTAAGTCGCAAATTATTTTTAGTATCGCCCACAATGAGGAATAAGAGTATCACTTGGAACTGATTTTTTAGATAGTACTTAAACTCTTAGCCGACGGTTCTTGCGGAATACTATTCGGAATAATCCAAACAATATAAATTATCAATCCTCGTCTCAAAAATTCAGAAACGTCGCCCCAAAAAATTGGACAGTAAACCAAACATGAACATTAGAAGATTGTAATAGTATAGTTTCGCCCTCACGTATATAAATAATAATTTCGATTTAAGACAGACAGGTACCAAATCTTCAGTAATAATAATCATCATCATCAAAGTTTTTTATCACTCTCGGAGAAGGAACCCGTTCATGGTTTCCTTTTACGATGTTTTGCCCCTGGCTGCGCGTGATCACGTAGGAGTTTGCTCTGTCGACGTACGTTGTTGGTAGACAAATAGTTAAAATCAAACTAATTATGGACACAATTTCTTTGATAACAAAAAAGCATGAATACTTCAAAAAAGTCTTTGTCGAATATACAGTCTGTGGTTTATTAACTCTTCATTACGGCATTATTGGTTAATTGTTTATGTTACCTTTTCATCGGTGAGCAACCAAGAAACCGAATAAAATAAGTCTTTACGGAGTAATTTATGGAAATCGCCCCCCCCCCTCGGACAAGGCATAAAGCCACTTGATGTAAGGGGCTAAAAAGACTACTTCAAGATCAAAACCTTGACAAGTATAGATATTCTGATCTAGAAAACAACAATTCTTCCCTCTTTGTAAGAAACATCGCTCATGGAATGTGAGGACTAAAGGACAAAATACAGAAAGTAAGAGTTTTGAGGTTGTCGGAAGGAAACTCAAGATTCACTGTCTAATCTCGTCATCATAATTGTTTCTCGTTGTCAAACGCCTCGTCTACTTAACTGAGAAGAATAAAACTTTCATGCACGAAAGATACAAAGAGATGTTTGCTGAGTTTTCTCAAGGTTTTATTTGGAAATACTTTATTCATGGGGAGGGAGAGAGACTGAATAACTAAATAATTATTTCTTTCTTAACTTAGTTTTCTGACTTGACAAATGAGTGACGAAGTAATATTCGCCTTAGATTATTCTACCTTGTATGATTGTCACGTTCGTATCTCTTTCAGAAGAAAACTGACTGAAAACCTTTTCACCTCGAACACGTGTCATTTGTCATATCCTCATATAATTCGATTGTATTGTCTACAGCGTTTCATCTGTACCACCTGCTTTAACTTTACGTCACCGATCTCTGCGTTACATTCTGTTTGCAGATTAAAGTTATCCTAATATGCACTAAAAGTTAACTTAATTGCTACTCACATAAGGTCTCTAATATGTAACATGTAATCAGCTCGTCGTGGGCAGAGATATAGAAAAGAGACAGTTTGCCAAGCGAAAAACTTCCCAATTATATTTTTTGCTCGTTGATATTTAGTACATCTGTTATCTTCTCTTTAGTTCATACGAAAACTCCGTTCTTTATTTCCTGTGACGTCACTTCCTCTTTTTTGTAGTCCTACTTTTGTTCTCACACTTTTTTAAGTGTAAGAACATTTTTGTTTGAAACAGAAATGATCTTAGTTGGGAAATTATAAAAAGGTAAACATTTTAATAGAAAATAAAAAATGGATAATTGTGAATATCGATTTCAGGTAAGTAAAAGTTTAGTATTATTATTAATAATATTATTAATAATAATATTATTATTAATAATAATCCAAATATTTATTTCACGAGGAGCAGAGCTTATTTCCGTCCAATAAAGCAATAATTATAACTCGCGGGACATGTGGAAATTTCACAGGGGAATCATTCATATGTAATATATTGATGTTAGCATTCGGTAGATGTTAAGCGTATTTGAAGACGCTCTGATATTATTGTAGCTCTTTTGTGAAAACTGCAAAAGTATTTATCTAACCTATCAGAGACACCCGGCGTAAACCAGACGTAAAGTTCGCTTAAATATTCTTGCAAATTACGTATATATTATTATAATGTTCTATCGATTTGTATATATCATAAAGTTGCGATTTCAAAAATAAAAAAATATGACTTGGATACATCAGCTTGAATCGAAACCGAAACCAAAACTCATAAAAAAAAAAATATATATATAACTTGAGTTCCTTCAGATATAATCGAAACCGAAACTGATGAAAAATTCTGGATAAAATTAGTTATAAAAGATAAATTACTGGAGTGCCACAAGCTATAATCGAAACCGGAACCTAAACTTACGAAGAATTCTTGGTATTTTTTTTTATAAAATAATAGATGACTTAAGTGCTATCAGCTATAATCGTAACCGAGAGCAAAACGTATGAAGAATTCTTGGTAAAATTATTTATTACATGAAATAGAAGTCCATAACAATTAATCGACAGTCACTCGGGTGTAAGCGTGACACAGAATATAAACTAAATAATAACACACACGTTATCCTATTAATATATATACTGATAACACCCCGAAACGGGGGTGTTGGCATTAACAGGCACCATACCAAAGAGTTGAAGTGGTTGAAGAGAATTAAAAGACTGAGGAGACAAAGAACTTGTCATTAGATGTGTGAAGAGGACTAGGACATTGGAAAGGCTTATTAACACCCAAATCGTCGCTGCCAAAGAGAAATAAATGGTAAACAACTGTTGTGATAATGCCAATTCACCTGAAAGGTTATCGAAAGAGGTGGAGATTACTGAAAATTTGGTGAGATTTATTGTCACTCAGATGATAGAGTACACCTGAGGACGGTTGTTCTCAAATAGAAATATTTGATGTTTGCTTATTCGACTACTCCTAGTGACAAGCAAATCTGTTATGACGAGTGTAATTAAATAATACCCATTAATTACATAATTATTATAACAAATTTATTTTCTGATTGATCCATTGCTTCCATCCTTGAATATAAATGAAATCTTGTAAACCTTCACAACAATTGCAGCTAAAATATTGCAACATCCCCTTCTTTGCTATAATAGAAAAGTTCTATAAAGAAATAAACAATTTGTTTGATGTTCTTAGTATTAAAGATTAGTAAAGTTAACGTAAACAAAAAAAATGATGTACGAGGTGTCTTCAATAAATTTCCAGAGGTTTTTTTTTTGTAAAGGTATTTAAAATTGTTGTAGATACTTGAAAATTCGATATGTTATTGCTATACATCTTATGAGATAACTGACCAATTTTTCTGATTTAAATGAACAGCTACAACAGGAATTTGAATACACCCTACTAAAGTCTGACTGTCACAGCTGGTGAATTTTAAAAATGCAATCGTGACGTGAGGATAATTTACAAGGACGATATGCAATAAAGTTCTATTTTAAACTTGGGGAAAATGCAATAGAAATGTATAAAATACTTCAGACTGCTTTTGGAATATCTTGCATGAATCAAGAATCAGTTTTTGAGTGGCATAAGAGATTCAAGAAAGCCAAGGAATCTGTTAGGAATGATGAGAGGTGTGGAAGAGGTAAGGAAGTCAGAACACTAAAGTTGATTGGCCAAAAAAAAAAAGACTTTCATGAATAAAGACTGTTGAAAATCTATAGAGACAATGCGCCCAGTTTGATTCCAGTGTGTGAACTGTAAACACAATTATTCGCGAGGGACTGAAGATGGACAATATAAATGAGAAATTGGAAAGAATTTTGTTTTGGTTTGTTCTTATCGGCTTTATGGCAAATCGACCCTTTCTGGATTATTTACTGAAATAAATAATATAATGAACAATTAGATGTATACTGTTAATCGAATATAAATTGCTATTTTAGCTATAGCATGAGGTCTCTTGTTTATACCTTGGCTAACATCATTATAGAATAAAATGGAGTCGATAGGGTTTGAACTCGGCATATTTCGATAGTGCATCCATCGTGACCTCCCCGAAACGAAAACTCGGAAAGGAGAGGCAGAAAAAAGGGAACAAACAAACAGAAGAGGTAATATGTCGAAGAAGATGATAATGGAAAAGGAAGAAAAAATAAATTTCGAAAGAGAAAAAATGGGGATAACTTTTCGAAGAGGAAGAATAAGTAGAAAAAGAGGAAGAATAAGAAAGAAAAGAAGAAAAATGCTATAGAGTTTCAAAGAAGAAAAAGAAGAGGGAGAAGAGACGCCGTTTAAAAAGAAACAAAAAAAAACGAAAAGAAATTTAATAAGAGTTTCGAAGAAAAAATTTAAAAAAAGGTCAGAAACAGACGAAGAGAAGAAAATATTTATCAAAGAATAAGAGATAATGACTAGAAGAAAAAAAAAAAAGAAAAAGAAGAAGTTGATGAGGCAGCTAAACTGTAGTCTCCAAAATGGTAATTGAATTGTAAGTCGCGCCTCTCTTCGACACAAGCCATCCCCGATTTTTAACGATTAGAACTTAATTAATGAATATATCGATGGATTGGGTTGGGAAGATGTAACGGCTCTGACAAAAGAAATTAAATAAAGCGCATCGATTTTAAGCCGTAAAAGAAAACATATGGCGGGAAAAGGGGGAATAGATTCCCGCCCGTTTTTCTTTGAAACATCCTAAATAGTCGCAGACTTGGAAATAGGGGCCAACGGGTTAATAACATCGTTAAAGCTTTTTGTTATTTCTTTGTTTTGTTTTTGCTTTCTTTTTATTTAGTTACGATTTTTTTGTTTTATTATTAAATTGTTTCTTTCATCTTAGTAATCATACCACGTTTGGTACTCATACTGCATTTCCTTCCTTCCAATATTGAGACTAATACTACGTTTCGACCCTACAATATTGATACTAATACTAAATGTCGGCTCGATTAACATTGATACTAAGTTTCGGTCTTCACCGGTACTGATATTCATACAATACTTCGACCCTCATAAATGCTTATATACGACATTTCGACCCTCATCAATACTGATACCCCTATGTTTAAATATTAGACTGTTAGCCTTACCAACGCCGGTACTCTTACTATGCTAAGATATTCGAGTATTCCATTAAAGTACTCCTTTATACCCCAAAAGATAGGTTAGTAAGGAAGGGATAAACAAATTAACAATAAATCATGTTGTATATCTTCGTTGGTTTTTTTAGTCTTATCGGATAGGTCCTGAATATGACCTTAAACTATATCCGATGGTGAGGCCTCAGCTTGTGGGCTTTGGAGAGCGTTGAGCCACCCCTTAATTGCCATTGCTCCCATGTCCACTCTGACCCAGAGTGGAAGTACCTGTTAGGGTCCCAAGTATGGGTTAAATAGATACCGACTATTAAAAATTTTCTTCGAAATCACTGGATTCGGCATTAAATAACCTGAAAGGGTTGATATGCCGTAAAACAAAAACAACCAACCAACTTATCGGATAACAAAACAAGAATTCATCTGGTCTGGTGGAGTATCCAGTCAAGTGCTGTTTCTTTAGATAACGTCATTAGGAGAAGCTGAATTGTTTCTTGTATAAGGTAATGTTTCGAGAGGATCTTATTTTAACTTGGAATACTATGTTATATTGGCCAGGCTTGACTTGTAGAATGAAATGCTCTCATTTAAGATTGTCCTGATAAACCTTGTACAGAGACACCGAAGACAATATGTTTGTGATTGTGTATATATGTGCGTGCGTGTTTGTGTTCGCATGCGCTTGTACAGTTTAGCAAAATTTCTTTTTTTTTAATTTTATTTTCTTATCAGTCTGTTCAAACTGGGGATGGAGCATTCTACCGGATGCAAAACATTCACCCGCTTACTCAGAAATCCCAACCGAGAGATTTTTTAAGATCATAACCGTCCTTTTAAGTGCAATTGTTTGAATCTCTCTTGCACTTGGTTCACCGGGTATATTTGACAGGGAGTCTTAAAATTCTTTTTCATGGGTCCAAATAATCCTATAACAACTGTAATGATAGAGATCTTCCTAAGATTCCAATTTCTTTTCATGTCATCCATAAAACCTTGGTATTTCATTATCTTTTCCCTTCTAATTCTGTTTACCCCAGCATCCTAGGGGACACTGACTTCTACTAAGGTTGCTTCTTTCTCCTTCTTGTCTCATATCACTATGTATGGTTTTATGGCTCCGTTTTCTAGGTACGTAGCTGTAGAAATTGAATATTCATAATGGATGGTGGATGACTTATTTCCAACTGTTCTTTCTGGCATGTTCCCAGGATTTGCTGCTGCATTTGATGTTCAACTTTTTAATAGATCTTCTAGTGGAGATATTTACACACTCCATTGTGTCGGGTAATCATATATCTTATGTTCAGGTGTGTGTATATGTACTAGTGTTGGGACGATCAGTCAGAATCGGGAATCGGAAAAATCAGTAATTTTAAGGTGTTTGAATCGGAAAAAATGTTGTCAATTTTCCGATACCAAAAACGATTCTTTGAATTGTTTTCAACTTCATTTTCCATTGCTAATGCTACTGATAATATGATAAATATTTGTTGATTTTAAACTGATAGCAAAACTAAAATCTATTGATTAACGCCTAAAACTTAATTCGTTAGTAAAAATATATGCACATATAACATGGGTTTTTACGGTAATCTAAAAAAAAAAATTTATGAAATCAATCCTATAACTAAATATTTAAAGATATTTAAAGAATTGGGATTAATTATAAGATTGAGAATGGAGATTTAACACAGAATCAGAAATTATATCAGAATCAGTAAAAAAAATATTAGAATCGCATCATCACGACAGAAACATTCTTGAGTTCGACAAGATACACCTGCAGAAGGTCGGAGGTTACAGCGACCGAAACGTTGTGAAAATCAAACTCAGGATGAGAACGGTTCCGCTCGGAATACCGTCCAAATTCCCGAGTCTGAGAGAAACATTCCCGAGGTCGACAAGATACACCTGAAGAAGGTCGGAGGTTACATCGACCGAAACGTTGTGAAAATCAAACTCTAGATGGGAACGGTAGTCAGATGAATCCAAATATAACTTTATATTAATTCATTAATTTCATTTGCCTCCTATTTTATCTGATTTGGCTCCAGAGGATCTAAATCCCATCTATTGAGCTGATTATATACCTGCACTATTTCGGACAACTGGTTTTACTTCATATGCTATTATCTACATTACAAGGGCCATGTCTATAATTACCCATTGTTGTTGTCATGTTCTGGCTTCATACCTTTTAAGACTTAGTTGTATGAATTAACATCCTAACAAAATCATTATTTTTTCATGCATACATACATGATGATTGATGATTGCAACGTCTTGTCAGACGAGTGCAACTCCCTCAGTCACTGAAAGTCCATGAGCCCGAAAATGACCTTTTTCTTTCTTTCTTTTTAGTCCTGCCTGCGAATTCACACGCTAAAACAGACATGACATTAAAACGATTGCACTGAAAGGGGCGGCTAGAATCCTGAAAAGATCTCTTGGTTGGACTCACTAAAATAGGGGTAAATGTCAGACATCTGGTTGGATGTCCCATCCCCTAGAAGAAAAAGTTTAAGAAAAATGAAAAAAAAAGAGACATTAAAGACGGTCCTTGGTATATATATATATATATATATATATATATATATATATATATACACACACATACACATACATACCCATAAACATACACACATGCACACATGAATACATCCATACATACACAATACATATAACACATACATACAAACATATACATACACACATACACACACATATACATATATATGCATACACATATATACTATCATATACAAATACATACACACATATACATACATATTCACATACATATACGTACACATGAATGCACATATACATACATACACATAAAGTTACCTACATATACGTACACATACATATATGTGCACCTTGATTGAGATTGAGATATGTGCACCTATATGCATGCATATATATGCATACATGCATATACATATACATACACAGAAATATATATACGTATATACATAAAAACACACATAAACATGTATACACAATAAATAAATAAATAAAAATATATACACACATACATATATACATACATATACAAATATACATACACATACATACACTAGTACATATATCAACATACATACATACGTACATACATACATACATACACACACATATGCATATATAGAATGATGGCAGATCAATTATTACATGCTTCCAGCATTTCAGGGTTACACACATGACACTTTTTCCATTGCCACGGAGAATTTTTATAGACAAATGCCTGAGGAAGTATCTATACAAAGATGATGTTACAGAGGTTTAGCTTTGTACGACAGCTAAGTCTCTCTCTCGGTTCAAAATGTCGAGATCCAGCAACAAGCATGAGCAAGATAGCCAGCAACAAATCAAACTGCAGACCAGCTTAATGCGGGTACTGGTCTCCCGCTTTATGTATTTTTTTTTAATCAGAGATTTGCTCCACGCATCCTTTACAGAGCTTTTGGGAGTCCTCTCCACCCCACACACATATCGAAATAAAGATATACACGTACACATACAAGCATGCATACAAACAGATGCACGCAAACATACATACGCAAGAACAAATACACATGACAACATGCACATACACTCATATATTCATAAATACACGCATGTACATACATATGCACACACACGTACACATACACGTACATGTAGAATATATATGAAGGAGCATTTATCATGACGATGATGATGGTTGTTACGAATAGGTGAATTCAACATGAATAAAAGAGTAAAACAATCCCAAATACACAGAAGATAGAATAGAGAGACGTTCGCTTCGCCGGTTGTACAGTTTTTAAAATGAAAACGCGTTCATAACGGCACAAATCCTAAAAAAAAATTAATTTGAGCTTCCTCTAAAGTTGGACTTCCTCTCATTTTTACTTCCTCTCATTTGGACTTCTTCTAAACCTGGATTTTCTCTAAACTTGAACTTTCTCGTCATTGAAATTGTATTAGCATATTTGATGCGGAGTTGCAGTAAAACTGTTTACATGGTTTAGTCAGATATTGCACAGCAATGTTAATATTGGTACTATGTAATTGATGTAGATTAGCTATTGATAATTAATTTACACCAACTGTATTTTTTTTTCAGATTGATATATTTAAAATAGTGTAAAAGATACTGATATGTGCGTTTTGTAAGTTTGTATGTAAAACGCTTTAATATACACAAATATTAAAAAAAAAATTTAAAAAACATAAAATATTTAAAACATTTTAATATATTAATATATGTAAAACCGTTTAATGTACAAATAAATACGAAACCTATTAATATAAAACAATATCAAAAACCATTCAATATAAAAATATATAAAAAAAACTCTTTAATATATAAATACATAAAAAAACATTTCACATACATAAACATGTAAAACTCTCTAATATATACAATAAAACCCCTTAATACATACAAATATGTAAAGCCACTTAATATATAAATATATCTAAAACCCTTTAATATACAAATATATAAAACCTTCTTAAAATAAAAATATATGTAAAACCCTTTCATATACAAATATAGAAAAAAAACTTTAATATACACAAATATTTTAAAACGTTTTAATATGCACATATACGTAAATGATATTAATATATGTAAAAACATACAAATATCTTAAACTCTTAAATATACATAAACGTTTAAAACACTTTAATATATATATTAATATATATATATTAATATATATATATATATATATATATACTAGCAAAAGTACACGTCGTTGACTGGGTTCAAAAAAGCCTACTGAAAATGGACTCTAATTTATGAAATTATGTTAGGTTATGAAAAAGAAGGGTTGTAAAGAGATAGCTTCGAATTTGGGGGTATCAAAACCAAAGCAAGATATGATGAAAGTAAAAATAGATAAACCCCATAATTTATTATACCATACCTGTTCACACTAAAACACTTATCACAATATTCTGTGGATCTATATTAAAAAAACTTGTTAAACTTTGTGACATATTTCCATTCTATGGAGGTCAGGTACGAAGGAACACCCCATAATTTTATTATACCATATTTCTTCAAACTGAAACATAATTATCAAAGTATACTTACGCAGATAGATATGAAAAGTCTTTATTAAAGTTTGTGTCTATTTCCATTCTATGGAGGCCAGGCGCGGACACAGACCCCACAATTTTATTATACAATCCCTATTTAAGTTAAAACATACTTATCAAGGTATTATTATGTACATCTGTATCAAAAACACTTGTAAACGTTTTTTTTTATTTTTTTATTTTTTATTTCCATACTTTGTGGACCAGGCGCGAACGGAGACCCCACAATTTTAATGAACCACTGTTCTGCCAGATCAAACATACCCATTCCTGTGTCTCGATACATCTTCTATCATTATATGTAATCAGTTTATTAAAATAGTCAACCATATAGGAGCCTATTCGTGACCAGACACACACACAGCTTTATATTATAGATATATATATATATTTAAACCTTTTAATATGTTATAATATGTACAACCTTTTAATCTATACAAGTATGGAAATCCCTTTAAAATTAATATTTAAATATATGTATAATCTTTTAATATTCACAAATATATAAAACCCCTTACCCTATACAAGAGTGTAAAACTCTTTATTATATAAATATATGTAAAACCTTTTAATATAGATAAATATGCAAACCCCTTTCATATATAAATATATGTAAACCCCTTTAAAATACACAAGTATGTAAAAACCTTTAATATATAAACATATGTAAAACCTTTTAATATTCACGAATATGTAAAACTCTTTAAAATACACAAGTATGTAAAATCCTTTAATGTATAAACATATGTAAAACCTTTTAATACATGAATATGTAAAACCCTTTAAAATGCAAAAGTATGTAAAACTCTTTAATATATAAATATATGTAAAACCTTTTAATATACATGGATATATAAAACCTTTTAAAATATAGAAGTAAGTAAAATATTTTTATATATAAATACATGTAAAACCTTTTAATAGACATAATTATGTAAACCCCTTTTAATATATAAAAGTATGTAAAACATTTTGAATATATAGACGTACGTGTGAAATCTTTTAATTACTACATCCTAAATATGTTTACTTATTCTAATTACATTTTACTACTGCGCTTTGACAGTCTTTCGGATTTGGTTAAAAAATGAACATTGTTCTCTATTGTTTTTCCGCTGACACCTCCCCCCTACTCACATTTGTGGTTAAAAAATAAGGGCTTATCGAATTCATGAGGGAAATTTAAACGCTTTCCCTTAACCCCATTTTGCCCCACACTATTTTTCCAATCAACAACTCCCCAGTCGGGAGACTAATTATTTCTTGTCATTGGCAACGCGGGAAAACACTTTTACCGAATGTTGCTGTGCGCCATTGGATGCTGAGTGAGATAGGGACAGACGGAAACAGGTGATTGATTTTTTAGAGGGAGGTGGAGTCTTTTTATTTTGTTTTGTGTTTTTCTTAGTTTCTATTCTATTTGAAAATCTTCCTTCCATGTTGTAAATGACGTGGCGTGTTGTCATTGGTGCAATGTAAGTATGCCTTATGTGAGGCTTCTAATCAAGATCGTACTTTTCGTTCCTCGTCAAATTTTATCAGAGATAAAAAAAAAGAACGCTAGATAATTGGATTTTTAAAATTGAGCAAAAGAAAACTATCACAAATCTATACATATATATATCTATAATATAAAGCTGAAAGTCTGTATGTGTGTGTGTGTGTGTGTGTGTGTGTGTGTGTGTGTGTGTGTGTGTGTGTGCCTTGTCACGAATAGGCTCCTATATGGTTGACTATTTTAAAAAAGTGATTGCATATAGCGATAGAAGATGTATCGAGGATCAGGAATGGTTATGTTTGATATGGCAGAACGATGGTTCATAAAAATTGTGGGGTCTGCGTTCGCGGCTGGCCCCCAAAGTATAAAAATAAAAAAAAACGTTTACAAGTGTTTTTAATATATATGTACATAAGAATACATTGATAAGTATGTTTCAACTTAAATAGGGATGGTACAATAAAATTTTGGGGTCTGCGTTCGCGCCTGTACTCCATGGAAATATGGCACAAACTTTACCAAAGACTTTTCATATCTATTTGCGTTAGTATACTTTGATAATTATGTTTCAGTTTGAAGAAATATGGTATAATAAAATTATTGTGTGTTCGTTCGCGACTGACCTCCATAGAATTGAAATATGTCACAAAGTTTAACAAGTTTTTTTTAAAGGGTGAGGGTCCACAATGATACCTTAACTTTGATCTTAATTCACGTTAGCTTTTATTTGTTTATTTTTTTTAGTTGAATCATATTGTGTCGAATAAATTCACCTCATAAATTCACGTTCTTATTAAAGTGAAAGCCAAAAAAAAAAGTCGGAACTTTAGACAATTCTCGACACAAATTTTGCATAACTCTGTTTTTTTTTCTCCACTTGCACGTGGCACTCTTTCGAAAATAGATAAATAGATAAAAATAAAAAATAAGAACGCTACTTTTTATCGTGTCAAAAGAAGGTAAAAATCCTGTTCACGTGATTATGTGTCTTTTTAAAAACATTTACATAACCTTTTTATTTTTATTTATATATCTGTTTAAGCTTTTTTTCGGTGTACTAGAAGGAATTCAGTTGATTACAACCCTTTCTGTGTGTTCTTTATATTACAATAGTACAACCCTGAATTCGACGGCGCAATACTACACCGTTCAATATTGTAAAACTGAAGCTGTTCTGCTTCAAAAGGGCGCCATGTTCTTCTTATTCATATATATATATATATATATATATATATATATATATATATATATATCGAATATTTGCTTTAAAAAACTAAAGTAATTACGTGTTTACTTTTTTAATATCCCGTTTTCCTATTTCGGATTATTTTACTAAAGTAAGTAAAGCTTCATTATTTTTCAAAACTGTTTTTGTTTCTTTGTTTTTCGATATTACGTCGATATTATTTAGTAAGAGTGTTTAGCAGAAAAGCCAACAAACGATTACCCGAAAAAATAAATATACAAGAAATAAATGTTACCATAGTCAATAAAAGTTCAGTTCAGGTTTTTTTTTTTGTTTTGAAATAGTTTTTAATGCTCTTTACTTGAAATAATTTCAGCGAACCAAAATTAAAACGAAATTTGAGGCGATAACTACTTAAATGAATTTTTATATGAACTACACATGCATAATCGAATATTCCCCAAGCACAAAATAACGAAAACATTAAAATATGTTTATAAATATTCCTTACGTTGACGGAACTCTCTTAAATTTTTAACACAGAATGCTCAGGTGCCCCTCCTTCAAATTGAAAACGTGGCTCTCCATTTAAAAGCCGCTGCCATTTTGATTTTTTTAAACCGGTTCGTGAATTAAAAAAAATTCTTTTTTACAAACTACTTAAAAGTACAAACCAATGAACTTTTCCCCCATAAGAGTAATTGTATTGACTATGGTAACATTTATTTCTTGTATATTTATATTATTATATATATATAACATTTTCTCTTTGTAAGGAAACATCATTTTGTTGGTCATTTTTGGCTACGAATGGAAACAAAGTTGATATAAAAAAATATATTTTCACGAAAATTATCTTTACTTTCATCATATTTTGCTCAGGGTAAAATTTTTGAGTATCAAAACCTATCTCTTTACAACCCCCTCCTTTTCATAACGTATCATACTTTCATCAATCACAGTTTATTTTCTGTAGGCTGTTTTTGAACCCAGTCAACGACGGGTACTTCTGCTAGTATATATATATATATATATATATTATAATAATATATATATATTGTAATAAAATCGTATCCCTGTCTGCTTGTTCATTTGTTTACAATTTTATTTTAATGACAAATTAATTTTCAAACTGAAAACGGACGTTTGCACACTTTTATTCCAGAATAATTTTTATATATACTATTTATTCAAAGTAAATCTACATTCGAGAAGAAACCTCATTTGTATATTACAAATATATATATATATATATATATATATTGATATGTAGTTTGCTTGAAGCATTGTGTGGGATAGGTATGTAAAAGAGATTTAGAAGGCTGTCACAATGCGAGGAATGAATTATAGTCGCTGTTGGTAAGAGGAGACGAGAACAAGTGGCGATTTACAAATCAATAACTACATATATATATATATTTTTTATTTATTTTTTTTATATATATATTTATTCAGCTGTATGGTAAAATGTCTTACTTGTATTCATGTGACGTATTCCATTATTAATTTCGGAAAATCTTTCCCTTTTCAAATGGTGTGTGTAACAGGTCGATTCAAAGCATGCTGGATGAAGGGCCGGAATCATATTATTAATTGTTTGTTGTAATAGAATTATTTTAACGTTTCTATTTAAAAATATTATTCAAAATTGATTTACTCACTTTATTTAATTCATATTTAATTTAATTTTAATTATTATTACGCGATACCAGTTGCTTTTAAAAACGAACTTAAGTTTATATATTTAAGCTGTTCGAGTTATTTCCCCTGTCAGGTATTACAGTTATTTTCTGTTTAATTTTTATAGAGGAAAATGGATGTGTTTTATGTTTTCATAATAAGGAATATCGTCAGAAGTAAGGATATTCGGTGTATCTTACACACACACACACACACACACACACACACACATATATATATATATATATATATATATATATATATATATATATATATATATATATATATATATATAAATTCGTAGCCCCGTTCAAAACTCCCGACCGGGGGTAATCGTGACACCCTGCACCGATGATTCCCGAAAGGATGAAACACATGTGTCTGTAGGTATTTAAAAATTATTATAGTAATAATTGTATATATATATATATATATATATATATATATATATATATATATATATATATATATATATATGTACTACTAACTAGCATTTCAGTCCAGCGTTACCCGGGTGTTTGGGGGTGTATGTTGAGCAAAAAAAAACGGTCAATTTTTTAAACATTGACCCCTATTATGCCCCTTTAACGTTTATTGTTTTGGGCTCAAACTAAGTTATTAAGTTACATCCATGTCCAAGGAACCTATATCTAAAATTTCAAGTGTTTAGACTCAAAATTGGTGGAGGAGTTTGGTAGAGTTCTCAAATGTCAAATCGTTGAACTTTGACACCTTAACAGCCAAATTTCTGTCCGAAAACAGGTTACAAAGATTTTCGCAAATCTCAGTACCCTGTATATCAAAGCTTAAAATTGACAGAGTTATTACTTAGAGAAATGTACACAGAAAGACACACACACACAGACACGTTCACTTTTATATATAGATTATAACTTTTAAAAGATTACAGTTTTATTACCAATATTCGCATACAATTGTTTCGGCCTATTACTGGTACTTAAACTTAAATACTTAATAGTTCTCAGCATGTGTTACTTATTATTTAACCCTCATCCTCGAGTGGCCTCTAGCGCCTTGATAAGTGGTGACTCCTATGTAAAAAAAAGGCAAACATACTTCTTTGTGCATCTTTAAAGTTCGTGAGTATACAATAGTTTCACGCTGGCAAGATTCTAAGCGGAAGTGTTTCTGTCAAAGAAACTAGATTTGAACTTGGTACACTCAGGTTGTTAGTCTGTATCGTTTACCATTTAATCAGCGTCAAGTCTGAAACAAAAAATTATTCTTTTCTTACCTTTTAATCGTTTGCCCATGCAACAGTTTCACGCTTTTTTATTGCAACCTTTGCATTATTGTTTTAAGCTGTGAGATCTTCCAAGCTACTTCTGTTGAATAAAACAGGGCAGATAAGAAAGTGCTGCATCAGGCGATTAAGTTTTTTTCTATTGGAGTCAGAAAAGGGTGCTGCATCTTTGAATGTTTTCCAGAGGAACTAGGTGCTTTTGAGTCGAGATAGGCGTGGGAGGAGACATACTAAATTCGGTTGGTCACAGCTGTAATCTGGGTTCCTCCTGATATCTTCTTTGTGGTTCAACATCGACATGTTCAACATCAAAACACACACACATATACATATACATCTATAATATAAAGCTGAACGTCTGGGTGTGTCGTGTCACGAATAGGCTCCTATATGGTTGACTATTATAGAAAACTGATCACATATAATGATAGAAGATGTATCGAGACACAGGAATGAGTATGTTTGATCTGGCATAATGAGGATTCATTAAAATTGTGGGGTCTGCGTACGCGCCTGGTCCACAAAGTATGTAAATAAAAAGTTTAAAAATTAAAAAAAAACGTTTACAAGTGTTTTTGATATAGATGTACATAATAATACTTTGATAAGTATGTTTTAACTGTAACAGGGATGGTATAATAAAATTGTGGGGTCTGCGTTCGCGCCTGGCCTCCATAGAATGGAAATAGACACACACTTTGATAAAGACTTTTCATATCTATCTGCGTATTTGATAATTATGTTTCAGTTTGAAAAAATATGGTACAATAAAATTATGGGATGTTCGTTCGCACCTGACCTCCATAGAATGGAAATATTTCACAAAGTTTAACAAGTTTTTGTAATATAGATCCACAGAATATTGTGATAAGTGTTTCAGTGTGAACAGGTATGGTATAATAAATTATGTGGTTTATCTATTTAATTTTTACTTTCATCATATTTTGCTTTGGTTTTGATAACCCCAAAATCGAAGCTATCTCTTTGCAGCCCTTCCTTTTCATAACCTATCATACTTTCATAAATCAGAGTCCATTTTCTGTAAGCTTTTTTGAACCCAGTCAACGACGTGTACTTTTGATAGTATATATATATATATATATATATATATATATATATATATATATATATATACGCTCGTGCGCGCGCGTGTGTGTGTGTAGGAGTGGTTTAGAAGCTAATTTAGGAATGAGGGTGGAGTATTGTATGTTTTGGTTTCTATTATAATTAGTGGGACTCAAGTCATATATATATATATGGGTGGGAGAACTGCCGACTGTCAATACGACGGTTCTAGGTTCAACCCTTGGCTTGGGAGAGATGCTAGTCTAGCGGCACTGATGAGTTGTGATACAACGAAACAGGGCTGTATGTCGATGAATACAAATATATATATATATATATATATATATATATATATATATATATATATATGACTACTTCATTTAATCACATAAATTAATATACGAAGATATAATTTTATGTGTAAATTTTCAGTATTTACTTCAGTAGTGCTCAATATATAGGTAGAGCTAGGTAGTAAGCTATGAAAATATATGTGAGTGACAAATTCTTACGATAATAAAACGCGGAATA
Source organism: Euprymna scolopes (assembly GCF_053919585.1). Lineage (NCBI taxonomy): Eukaryota > Metazoa > Mollusca > Cephalopoda > Sepiida > Sepiolidae > Euprymna > Euprymna scolopes. Next base: position 14,248,815 of record NC_136507.1, on the reverse strand, counting down.
TTCTGTGTAGCTTAATTTGCATATATATTTTCATAACTTCTTATTTATCTATATATATATGTGTGTGCATGTTTGTGTGTATGTCTGCGTGTGTGTATTTAATAAATTTTGATTTGTCTACTATATATTGGGTTCAATATAATCAATAGATAATGTGTTGTAAATAATTAATACGCAATCTGCATGAATTAAAATATAATATTTATATCTTACGAACGAGCAACGCCGAACGGCTTACTAGTATATTAATTCATAGAGAAACGTCAGGGGCACGGCAGCGTTGTGTACGGTCATCTTAGTGCTAGCCTGGCCGTCTCAATTCTGTAAGACGAGTTTTCGAAGGTAAGGGATCTAGACGATATATCGCCGCCACCTAACTATTCTGGAGAAGTTTCATCAGCGTTCCCTTTGAGGCATTTCACGCATTCAGAATTCAGATAAGGAAATACATTCGTGGGTATGTGACGGTGATTTACGACACAGACTTATAACCTGGGGGCTTCAAATTCAAAGTTCCACACAGAAACACTTTCAATTACAGTTGCTGGAGAACTGTCACGTGGTCCCCTTCGTAAATACCCGATGTCGTTCTAGAAAGTATTCTTACTAGCAAAGAAATAAATTTCAACAATGATCATCTGATTCATACGAAATGAATGAACGATATCTAACAACCACAGCAATAATAAACTAGCGTTTTCTCCTGAGGCCGAGATCACTAGTTGTCGAAGCTTTCCTCATCAAAATTCAACTGAGATGGACTAGCCAAATTGTCAGGATGCCGGACTCCCGACTATCGAAACAGATTTTGCATTGCCAAATTAGAGAATATAAACCGCAATTAGGGTGTTTAGGAAAAGCCCCACAAAGATCTATTGAAAGCTAATTTCAAGAAGTATTGTGTCGACTTGAACGTGGGGGAGTGGTATATCAAGTACAGAACAACCTGGAGAGGGATTGTGGCTGAAGGACCAAAGGCTTTTGAAGAGAGTCTATCGGCTACTCTCGAGAAGAGGCCCAGGCGAAAAGAAGGTGCATTTACCAGGACATAGTAGTCATCCTTAACCACGAAGAGCTCAGCACAACGACGACGCTATAAAAAAAATGCCGCGTTAACCAAATGTCTCTCTACCCCAATTTTTTTTTATTCTAGTTTTTTTTTTTTTTGTCGACTGTTCTTTTAAGGTTGAAATATTTATTTTTTTAAAATCCAGGAAGATCATTTCCATGTAGTACGTTTTGTTATGTGTGTGTTGTGTGTTATGTTCATGTGCAAATATTTGAGCCGTCGTAAGTATTCTGCATTTACAGTTTTTCTCTGAATTATTAACTTTCTCTTCTCTATTTGGGTGATTGCAACTAGAGTTTGGGTTGTTATATATTTGTTTCTCTTGGTGTTATTTCTATTGGTTGTCATATTGGTTACTTTGAGAGAAAGCCCGCCATTACCTAATAAAAATATTGACACAGGATCTGATTAATTAACTAGCTAATCTAAACACCACTTTATAT
>NC_136507.1:14069803-14244803 GCF_053919585.1 Euprymna scolopes | reverse complement strand
CTAACAATATTTAATAACCGACAAATAACTAAATAAATAAACTATAAAATACGAAAACCGAAATTAAAAATAAAAAGAATTCGCCCATAACCATCTTCCACTCACCAATATAAAAGAAACTATAAATACACTAAGCCTCAAAGGAAAAGAAAACGACAACAACAATAATCGCTCCTGATGATAATCAGACGCACCAATAGAAAGCGGTTGAGCAGAATATGGCGGAACAATAACTTTGGAGTGGCATTTTATACAGGAGCCGACTGAAATAAAAATTAAAAAAAGACCAATCGGCGAATCGAAAAGTAACCGGAAAAATCGGAAAAAAGAATAATTCTGTCGTGTTCAATCAGACGTGCTTAAATAATAATAACTTGCAGCTAAAATATACAAATATATATATATGTGTGTGTGTATGTGTGTGTGTGTATGTGTGTGTGTGTGTGTGTGTGTGTGTTTTGTATAGCTTTATTGGCTGACATGTTTTTGTAAGCTGCGACGTTATCTGGCGGTGGAAATAATTGTATATTAACTCATATTCTGAAGGTTCTATTGCGTATTGCTCGCAAGATAAGTTTGCCGTGATGGCATCCTCAACAAGTATAAAATTCCTACTTGTGAGACATCGGGTTGGGTTATAGCTGGTCGTGACGATCGTATCACTTGTTTGAGACGAAGTAGGTTCATTCCTCTGTCGGATTTTTCCATGGTTTTCTTGATCTGCGTTAGTTAATAGACTTTCTTGTGCGTGTGGCGTGTTTGATGAGTTAGTAGAGTGCTCGCCTCGCGTGCAAGAGGCTCGGGTTTCGAATCCCGAGTTCAGATGTGTCCAGCTGATGAGGCCAAATGAGGGTAAAACTCGAGTCTTTGGCTTCCGGTCTGTTGGCTGTCATGACTCTTGTGAGCTGCGACGTTGTCTGGCTGTTGGAATAATTGTATATTCTCTCATATTCTGAAAGTTATATATATATATATATATATATATATATATATGATGAAAATAATGGAAATAGTATTCCGACAAAATAGAGAAATAAAGAGGAAACAAGCGTGTCATGTGTTCATCAACGTTTCGTCTTTATTTCGAGACTCATTCATCCAGAGGAAGTCTCGAAATGAAGACGAAACGTTGATGAACACATGACACGGTTTGTTCCTCTTTATTTCTCTATTTCTATCTCTCTCTCTCTCTCTCTCTCTATATATATATATATATATATATATATATATATATATATAGTAATTTATAAAATATATATGGCGATTAAGCTACATAAACATGAATATACATAAACGATCACACATATATGTATATATATGTATATATGTGTGCATTTATGTATGTACACATATGTATATTTATATATATATAAAAAGGAGGAAAACGTCTGCCTTAAACCACTAACCTAGTTCTAAAACAGATCCTTTGTTCGATAAAATGTATGCCCATTGGCTGATAGGAAGGGGCGCGGTGGATACTAGAAAGCTGATTGCGTAACTAAAATCCTCAACAGAAGAGGACCATATAAAAACGAGAAACAGCCACAGAATTCGCGCATAAGCCTGACGAATCCTAGAGTGGATTAAATGCCGAATATTCAGTGTAGCTTAATCGCCATATATATTTTATAAATTACTAACTAGCTCTACCTACGCATTGAGCACTTTTGAAGTAAATACTTAAGGTTTACGCATAAATCTATACTTTCGTATGCTAATTTTATGTGAGTAAATGAAGTAGTTATATATATATATATATATATATATATATATATATATATATATATATATATAAAGAATCAATCAACTTGTATCAAATTATTCCCATATGAAATAGCTTACTGAAACAAAGCAAAACAAAATAAAATGCAACGAGACTTTCGATGGAAATGACTTGAATACTCGAGGTGGATAGCAAACACACCAGAACCAAGTCACCTCGCTCTCCTCAATTTATTTGATTCCATTAATACATTTATTTATTTTTATTCTTTCAATTCGAGCAGAGGACGGGATGTTGAATGGGGACAATCGGAAAACGTGCATCAGGGCATGATTTTTTCCTAAGCTAATTGACAAATGGTCCGGAATGATTCACTTTATCGCCTCCGTCTACTAAAGAGTGTAGTCACACTAGAAAGAGATGTAATAAGAACGAAAGGCGACAGTGAAATATAAGAAAAGCAGAAAGAAGAAAAAACGTAAGAAAATGGTTGACCATATCATTTACAAACGCACTTAACATATTCCGAGGGTTGGAGTTCGATGCCGGGAAACATTGATTTTCTACACTGGATTATTCTTGCTATTTATCTCTTTCTCACGGCGAGAAGATGTAACACTAGGATTGGAAAGTGGGATTTAAGAGCCAGAACTACAGAGGGGAATACCCTGACCTGCACAAAATTTCTGGGCACCCCTGTCGGCATTCGCCGATTGAAGCGCTTCAGGCGATTAGAAATAAACTAACCCTTTCTGAGAGAGAGGATAAAGCCTGGGAGGGTGAGCATTTTAGAACTGTAGAGTACCAGCAACCTATTGTACCTATTTACTATGCCTCCCCACGGGACAGAGTTAGACACCAGGGTCGTTTTTTAACGTGGAGAAAAGGTACAAAAATAAAAATTGTCTTAGTCGTGAGGGATTTCTCCTCCACCGAAAGAGAACAAGAAATGGAAGTGCAGCATAGCAACTTATTGTAGTTAACAGGGAAAAGATTCTTTCAGAATTAGAATAAAATCTGTTGATTTTGTTGGCAAGGGAAGAAATTCCACAACTGTTAAACAAAAAAAAAAAAGAAAGAAAAACGGGTTGTTCAGTCTAGAGAAAAAATTTGCAAGCGTAACATCAGCACGTATTTTTTTAATAATATATAGGCTGATGTATCTATCTATCTATCTATCTATCTATCTATCTATATATATATATATATATATATATATATATATATATATATAGGTAAACTCTCATCCGATATGCCAGTATGTCAGTGCTTAGTTAAGTCTATATTCATTTGCATCCCTATACTAGTGATGGGACGATTCTAAAATTTTTCCTGATTCTGATACAATTACCGATTCCGTTCTAAATTACCGATTCTGATACAAGTACCGATTCCGATTCGCTTAAAATTTCTTAATATTTAATTTAGATTCGATGCTTTTTACAAATGTTCAAATGACTGTATTCCCTCTCCCGTGTAATGTCCGCATACATCAAGTTGACAAGAAAGTTCTTGCGGTTTTTAACTTTTAAATTTAGATTATCATATCTCGATTCAAGCAAAAATTCATTGATTAAAATAAGCACCATCAGAATTAACATACTTTTACCAACGTAAAACAATTGTATTTATGCAAGTAACGTAAGAACTTTGCATTCTAGTAGCGATGAAGTTGCGATGAAGGAGTTTTTGATATTGCTTAGGTTTTTGAAGCATTTCTCAAGCAGAAAGTGGTAGTCGGTAGGTAATAGTCCTGGAGAATATGGCGGATTTTTAGCGGTTTCTAAGGGTCCTTGAGAAGGGCTTATGAACAACCATTTTTCATTCTAATTACACAGTGAACACTAAGTTTGTTTTGTACTAAAACATGCTTTAAAATAATATTAAACACAAATAAACTTATCCAGATAGATAGAAGAGTCTTGCCTTTGGTAACATTTATTTGTTGCATATTTGTTTTTCATCTTTTTTTTCCTTGTTGTTGTTCTGTTAATTACTGCTATGTTTGACGTTCATCTTCGTCGCCAACTGTTATGTTTGCAGGTTGAACCAAATAACATATAAGGCAATACAAATGAAGACTCAACAAACAAAGGTAGATCAATAAGAAGTGTATTAGGAAAAGTATATTTACAATATATTTATATAATGGTTGTCAGGTAAGAGAGTCTTCGCTGGAGAACATATCTGCTCTCGGCTCGGTCTTCGGTGGCTTCTGATTAACACACACTCAGACTAACCGAGTCTTGCTATTTATGTGTAATATTATCCACATATGTAAATGAGTGGGTGCCACCACAGCAGTTACAGTAACAAATGCCCCAATCTCATTCATCTTTAGGGGAAGGGGTCTAAGTTTAAATTTAGATATAATTTTATTTTTTAATCGGAAAACTTCTATTAGTTTTAGTCGCGTGCAAACGACTCTTTAAGTAACTTCGTCGGTTGGTCGGCCTTTCCGCAACACTTTTGTGCTTGGCCTTTTGTGTTGAGATCAAAGGTCTGTTGTTAATAGATGCTGTTCTTAGCTTTTTAAGCTTTTCTTGGCCTTTGGGGCAAGATCAGAGTAAGGTATCTGTTCAGGCAGATACTGCTAGCAAAGACCATATGTGGGGGCAATCCCCCATATAAGACCTTAGTCAATGTAGGGACAACCCCTCATACCAGTTGTCACTATCCAGCTCCCCTACTCCCTGGGGAGTTGGACCCCATTTCCCCATCACTCCTCACATTAAAAATCGGCCTTGTGCCTAATTTGCTCAGTGGGAGAGCAAATAAATACCAACTCCACATATAAGACCTTGGTCAATGCAGGGACAACCCTTCATACCAATTGTCACTATCCAACTCTCCTACTGCCTGGGGAGTTGGTCCTCATTTCCCCTTCACTCCTCACAGTAAAAATCGGCCTTGTGCCTAATTTGCTCGGTGGGGGAGCAAATAAATACCCTTTTCTTGGCCTTTTGATCAAGATCAAAGTGTAGTATCTGTTCCGGCAGATACTGCAAGCAAAGACCATATGTGGGGGCAACCCCACATATAAGACCTTGATCAATGTAGGGGCAGCCCTTCATACCAGTTGTCACTATCCAGCGGTCCTACTCCCCGGGGAGTTGGTCCCCATTTCCCCTTAACTCCTCATATTAAAAATCGGCATTGTGCCTAATTTGCTCAATGGGGGAGCAAATAAATACCAACCCCACATATAAGTTATTGGTCAATGTAGGGGCAACCCTTCATACCAATTGTCACTATCCAACTCTCCTACTGCCTGGGGAGTTGGTCCCCATTTCCCCTTCACTCCTCACATTAAAAATTGGCCTTGTACCTAATTTGCTCGGTGGGGGAGCAAATAAATACAGCTTTTCTTGGCCTTTTGGCCATATCAAAGTGCAGTATCTGTTCTTACTACATGATGTACTTATTTTTGTAACTTTGTGATATAAAGTGGGGGATCACTTTTCTGTATTAATTTAATGTAAAATGACCACCTGCTTTACAACCAGTCAGTCTTAAAGCCATTCAAGTCATTCATCAGATCATTCAAGTTGTTTTTGAAGGATTCTAGTTATTTTTTAAGCATTCAAGTCATTCTTAAGGTCATTCAATTAATCCTTAAGTTCATTAAAGTCATTCTAAGTCATTTACTTTTTATTTATTTAAGTCATTTCAACTAATTTTTCGGTCATTTTAGTTTATCTTAAAGAATTTCATGTCAATCCTACATTCACGCATTAATTCATTACACGATAGCACGTGACTAATGGTTATCGGCCTTGTTACCTATATTTTTCACTTCTATCCAAAGGCAAGAAGTTCCATAAACATTAATTATTTCAGAAGAAGCCGATAACAGACAATGACAATGTCCAGACGGCGCAAAATTTTATCCAGAGCATTTTAGATCTTTTCAATATCAGGCGTGAATTTCTTGAAACTTTTAGTGAATATATGCTAAAAGGTTTACATTGGATGCTAACAGTAATGTGCCAATAAATGAAATAAATTAGACTCTAAGAATCAATGTTAAATCTGGAGATGAATCTATTCCGTGATTCTTACTCTCATTATGCAAATTAACAACTTCCAATAAAAAATTAATTCTGCGCTCATTTTATTTTATCAAGAAAAACATTAAAAGAATTGTTTTAGAATCTGAAATTAGGGTCCGATTTTTCCGATTCCGATACCAATTCTGATACCCAAAAAGTTCTGATTTTCAATCCCGATTCCCGATTCCGATTATCGATTCCAATTCCGATTAATCATTCCAACACTACTACACACAAAGTCAGACACTTAGACACAAGGTTATTTTCTTATGTAGAGGAAATCCAGCGCCTTAAAAAGAAGCAATTTGAATTGAGACAAAAATTTAAATTGTCTCAGTTTAGAAGGATTTATCTACCAATATTTGTAAAATGAACTAATTAAAACTTTGAATTATTATTTACAGAACACACAGAAAAAATTCACATTAAAACAAATCAGGCACAAGGCCATCAAAATTGTTTGATAAATTAGTTGTTTTTTGTTTATCCTTAAGCTACATTAATAATTGCATTTTTGGTAAATATACTTACACACCAAGATTTCATTGCATAAAAATTTATTTATGAAAAAAAAAGTTTCGAATCAATTTTGAGATATCTTGAATAGGATAGCCAGTCTAGATGTGGTATTTTGTTGTGGTGACTAAGACAATTCTATTTAAAAGTATAGAGATAGACATTTTTATCATTCACAATTTGCGGGCAGTCGGTAGTATAGAGTAACCATTTAGATACTATTAATCCTAGGTTGACACTGATCCGAAGTTGTTGTATCTGGCAGCCTCCCATTTATGTGTTAAATATATCTTGGGTTCGACGCTAAATTTCCACGGGCACCTTTTAACAAGGTGTTCGCATCTGACCACACACCAGATTGAAATCTGTCTCTTTCAGTCCTTAGCTTCCTATTTTCTGCCTATTCTATTTTCCAACCCTATCGACCAGATACCTCTCAACTATCTAGGTATCACTGCATTCAGTGGTAAGACCGTAATTTAAGACTGAGTGTGGAGTCGCCTCACAGTTGGCATTCTTCACACATCCATCCTCACACATCCCTGTAAGAACCCATCTGCAACATTTTCAATAAAACATAAAAGTATTTATGTGCTATGTTTTATGCAGGTTTCATTGTTTCTCTTCATTGTCACTATTTCTTTTTCAATAAAGAAAGATGACACAGTGAAGATGTTCGCTGAGTTTTCTTAAATGTTTTATTTGTGGAGAACTAATGTGATTTTAGCTTCTTAAACGTACCCCTCTAACTTAACGAAATGAGTGACGCAGACGGACAAACATCGAAGTAACATTCGTCTTAAATCTTCTACATTATTAACCGTGTATCGTTCGTATGGATCCCCGAGATAGGCTAAGCTAAAAGACTTAGTTTTATTCAATTGGAAAACGTGGCGTCATTCATCAACGTTTGACTTTGTTTGTCGTCCGTTTGACCCGTTGTCTCTGCCTTGTCAGCCATATTTTAATCAACCCTGTGAACGATCCTGTTGTATTCTTATGCAATATATACGATCCTTGTCTAATTCATACTAGCTAACTTCATCGCTACTGGAGTACGGTTCCTTAAATGTAAGACTTAGAGACGGTTTAAAAATTGTACAGAAGAAAAGTAAATTAATTTATAAACAGATTGAATATAAAATTTTTGCTCAGTTTGGGTCTAAAAATTCCCCATCGATGGTTGACATGTCATAAAACACAATTATTAATCAACCAATTTGAAAAAATATAGCGTAATATATTGGAGTACATATAACATAGATTTGCCTACGGACAAACGTTAGATATCCATTAAAATATGTCGGATAATTCTGTTCTTAGTTAATACTTTCGATAACGACAAACGGGTAATACCTGGTATGATGTTAGCACTGACCGAGCTATGCCACTTCCCATCGAAGCAGGAAGCTTGCGGGGAATATCGAATTCACAGGTGGTGCCCAGCTGCATCTATATTCCAGCTATTAGAAAACAATATACACTGCATAGCCTTCGCAAATGACCATTCATCTGGTACCTGCCAGGTTCCACGTCGTTTAACATTGGCTATCTAACGAGAATCGGTGTGTCGACGTGAACTTTATTTTTATATCAATGTATTTTGCGTTCATTTGGTTTATGTGTTTTCTTGTATTCCATGTTTAGCTACAACCCTTCTAGGCTGAACAATTATTTTCTTTTCTGTACAAATCTTCTATTCACTTCCACTTTCATGCGTTGTATTTTTCTAAACTCATCTCTAAGTAAGTCTCGTTTCTCTTCGACCGGTTGCATTTTCTTCTTCTGTCCCACGTACCTCCCCACGTTCCCCCCAAATCCAGTGTTCTGTTCCCTTTCTTTGTGGGTCACTTTAATTTCTCTTCCTCTAAAAGCATTAACTTGTCCGGCATGTCGGCGAATCCCGGAATTACGTGCCACTAAAGTGTTTGCCTGCATTTCGCGTGCTATTTATCGGCCCATATCCCAACAATTTTTTTTTTACTTTCACTTACGATATCTACTTTCACTTTCACTATCGTCACGTGAAAATGACATGTACGACTATTTCACTGTGGATCATTCGGTGGATTAGGACGATGGATTTGAAACCGGTTTGACTGACACATCTAGACTAGTTGACGCCTGGGTTCATTGACAATGAGAGAAAATGGAAACGGACTCAACAAACGCATTGCTAGCTTTGGAATTTCTTTTATTCCATTCGTCGTCGGAATATCGTTTCGCGTTTTCTAGATGGTTTAGTGCCGACTTGTTTAAGCAGATTAAAGCTTATATTTTTCTTTAATATTGCTCGAGCTCTTCCTCTCTTTCTCTTTCCCCCCTCTCTCTCTCTCTCTCTCTCTCTCTCTCGTTTTCCCCACCTCCCGCTCTCCCTTTCTCTTTATGTTTCCCATGCTCTATATTTCTCTCTTTCTCTATTTCTTCCTCATCCTCCTCTTTCTTTCTCTTTCTCTTTCTTCCTTCTCCTCTTCTTTCTTTCTCTCTTTCTTTATATCTCGCACGTTTCTCCTTCTTTTCCTTTTTTCTTCTCAATCTATTTCTCCCTCTCCCTCACTCACTTTCTCTCTTACTCCATTTCTCTCTCATGCACTCCCTTTTTTCTTTCTCCCTCTCTTTCTCTCTTTATTTTATCTTTCTCACTCCCTCTCTCGCTCTACAAGTTGTGCTCTTTAAACACACAAACACTTCGTCTACTCCACTCTACTCTATTTACTATTTCAACATTTTTATCCGTGTCTATATTTTTCTTTTTCTCCTTTTTAGTTTTGGCTTTCTTTTCTTTTCTTTTCTTAATATATTCTCTTTTTCTTTTCTTTATTTTTCTTTCGATTGTCATCAACAAGTTTTTCTTCCATATCACATTATGCTCATTTTCAAGTGTTGGAGAGTTATGAATCCGTAATCTCCCAGTCATGAATTAAAGAGTTGTGTTTAATTAAACGTATACAATAAAAGATTGGCAATATTACTTTCTTTAGAATATTATTAGAAAATGGTTTGAGTCGCTGTTTAAAAGTAAAACAAAGTAAATATATGTAATATTTTATGTATGAATGTGTTTATTATATACCATTAACAAGTTATGACGTTTTGAAGTGTGTCTATTCGTGCGTGACACTATTGCTTAAAAGGAGCCCCAATGCTTCATCAGTGTGGCCAGAACCGTGAGATTCAAACGCTAAGCTTTGTCAAGTATTCTAACCACTTTGCAGCGGTTCCTCGTGAGCAGTTCTAGCTAAAGTACTTATAAAAATCAATTTTCTTTTATATAGGGACCACTACTTATCAAGGCCAAGAGACCACTCGAGGATAATTAGTTAAGCGTGTACGGTAGTCAATTGGACAATATAGTAATCGTTACTAATGGAAATTCGGTAAATTTGTTTACGTTGGACTTGAAGACAATCAGATTGCAGTCAGTTGGAAAGCAGGAAAACGGGAGACAGTTCCACAGGCGTGTACTTCTAAGAAAGAAGCTTTGTTCGTGGAATCTATGTTTAGGTTTAGGCACAAATAAAGAGTGGGTGGGAATTATTGATAGTGTTTTCAGTTAGACGAGTGTTCCTTGTGAAAGTTTGGCGAGGGCGGACCATAGATTGAAGCTCAGTCGAGCACTTGCCATGAAAATAACGATAAAGCATAGACAAACTCGCAACATCTCTTCTGTGAGATAGATGCTGCAGGGGAGTAAAAGTGATATTTTCCTGAAGGTTGAAGGTTCAATTCTCAGTGTGGATGACCGAAAAATACAATTGCGAATTACTTAGGACATCAATCCAGTCATTGTTGGCAGAACAAGAGTATGCTACGCCAGTGTAATAAAAAATGCTGTCCAAATTCCCGAGTTCGACAGAAACATTCCCAAGTTCGAAGTGAATAACCGAGTTTTAATCTCAAGTCTAAATGAATTTGAATTGTTTATGTTTTCTGTGTGAATACATAATAAATGAGAAACAAAAACTATTATCATCATTATCATCATTATCATCATCCACCTTCATTAAAACACAGCATGAAAGGCTGTATTTGTCAGTCTGCCACGCTTCCGTTTAAAATAATATATTCAAATTATATTCAAGTCATATTTTTTTAACTCTGAAAATCATGACTATATATTTGGTACAATATAATAATAATAATAGAGAATTGGCTCTTTAATGATAAATAGAAAATTTGTAAAGATTAAAATATTTTATTGAAGTGGATAAGTTGTAGTATATATATATATTTCTCAATATTGAATCGTAATTTTTTTTTTGTACTAGTTTATACACATTAATTCTATTTGTTTATTCTGAGTATTTCAGAAAAATCCATGCACTAATTTTTTTTAAATATACATGAATAATTGTAAATTTTTTCTGTTCCTTATATTATGGCCGATACTGTATATATATATATATATATATATATATATATATATATATATATATATATATATATATATATATATATATATATATATATATATATTATCTATGTAAAATTAAGTAATTGTAAGCAATAATCAATTTAATTTGTTTTATTACATTTTCACCGCAAACAAGGCACATTACCACTTTGATGTATGGGGGCTACTATCAATGACATAATCTACAGAGGTACTATGTGGGGAGTTGGGCAGCAAGATGCCGGTTCACGTTACACTTGAACTTCTGCATGTCAGTACAGTTGGGAAAGCAGGAACCCGGAAGGGAATTCCAAAGTCTAGCGGTTCTGGGGAAGAAACTCCTAGAGTAGAAGGCTCACTTACATCTAGGGATCTCTACTGTGAAGGGGTGGGATTTAGCTGCTTGTCGGATTTGTCGGAGGTATTTACGTCGAGGGGGTACGAGTGCTTGTAGTTCATCGGAGCATTCACCGTTAAAGTACTTATAGAACAGGCAGAGGGATGCTACATTTCGTCGATGGGACAGAGGCTGAAGCTTAGATGACAGTTCAGGACCTATAAGGTTGGCGACTCTCTTTTGAAACTTGTCTAGGAGCGAGAGACTAGTAGCAGATGCACCGGCCCAAATATGACAACAATACTCCATACATGGGCGAATGGTGGCCTTATAGAGGTACAGGATACTTTCGGGCGTTAGTAGCTTTCTAGCACGGTAGAGAGAACCTACCTTCTTCGAAGCGGTCCTAGCAATGCTCTCAATGTAATTGTTTCAACTCATGTTTCCTGTGAACGTTAGGCCGAAGAATTTAAAATACGTACTTTCGGATAAAGAGTCTTTGGCCATTGCTAATGGTGGGAGAGAAGGTTTCTTGTAAGTATTGAAGGAAACAAGTTTAGTCTTGGCAGCATTGAATGTGGCCATCCATTTTGTCCCCATTCCACTACAGATTGGAGGTTATCCTCTAGTGTTTCTGCCATTTCTTTAGATATATGTGTTCATTTGTTTTGCTGTCGTGTTAATACTGATAAAACTGAATTATAAAGTAAGGAAACAAAGAATTAAAGAACATATTAAACATCAACGATGAATAATTTGAAACTTGAAAACAAACGATAAAAAATATATAAATATATATATATATTTATATATATATAATAGAATAAACATAAATACATATCTAAAATATATACCAGATATCTAATATATATCTAAAATATATACCAGATATCTAATATATATCTAAAATATATACCAGGAATTTAAAATATGTACTCTCGATAAATCGGAGAATAAATATATATCTAAAATATATACCAGATATCTAATATATATCTAAAATATATACCAGATATCTATATATATAAAAGCGAAAATGTATGTTCGCTTTTTGTGTATGTCCAAGAAAGGCGTTTTTCAGAGAAGCGGTCTGTCGCCTAACAACTTTTTAAAACTTTTTATATCACATGCAAATCGTAATATCTCATAGTTAACAACGGAGCTCGCCTGTCTATTTAATTTGCTCGACTTCGGGAAATTAATATTCAAAAGTTTTCGCTCGCCGCATGTAGGTTAGGCCTTTTCCTATAATGTTTCCCCCTATCCCCAACGTCTTGGGGAAAAAAGCATTCCCGCACTAAATGAAATGCTACCCCGCAGTCAAAAGTTGACCTCATTAAGTCATTAAAACGTGCACTTGCCAATTTAAGTAATTAAATAAATTCAAACGTGCTTCTGTCAGTATGTCGCGGTGGCGCAATGGTTAACGTCGTACGTTTTCGTTTTTCACACTTTAATTGCCAACTTTGCCTCAAGGGTTCGGATTCGATTACCTACCAAAACTTTTTTTTTATTTTAACCCCCCCCCCCGGAGGTTTGATTTACCCAAAACCACACACACACCTCTAAATACCCGGTTACCCCCGCTAGTCCAATATACATCTAAAATATATATCTAAAGTATCATAAATGCATCTAAAATATAAATCCATATACTCCACCAAATTCGGTCCCTAATTAATGAAATTTACGTTCAAACTATAAGGTAGATAATTGGGCGATGAAATCGGTAAGACCTTAACACACCGGTAGGTCTGTCAATTGAGGTACGTAAATACAAATTGGAAAATGACTAAACATTTGCAAATAAACTAACTAAATAGATCAATGGATGCAAAAAGATTACATATATTTATATCTTTGTATTATAAGGATGGTGCAAAAAGTAGATAGTAACATAAAAAATTGGTTATCTGCAAAGATATACGATAAAAAACAAAAAAAAATTAATGGATGCAAAAAGTTTACGTATTTTTATATCTTTGTATTATAAGGATGGTGCAAAAAAGTAAACATGATATATAAGATATTAGGTTGGTGCAAATATAATATCGTTTTTTACGTTATACTATGCCTATAAAAACGACATTATATGCGATAAAAACTAATATAATAATAATAATAATAATAATAATAATAATAATAATAATAATCTTTGTTAGCAACAGTAAGAATTGATCGTTTATATATAGAATAGAATTCTGTAATATGAGAATATTCATTGCTCAACCAATGAGAATTTCCTGAATTTCCGGAGCGAAAAAATTATTATTTTGGGGCGGGGTATGGAAAGATAAGTATGTGTCTATGAGTATATCGTCCAGTTAAGAAGGATGCCTTGAATACACAGTTATAATATATATATATATATATATATATATATATATATATATATATATATATCTGGGTGGTTATTTTTGTGTATATCCGTTAGAAGTGTATATATTTATATATATATATATATATATATATATATATATATATATATATATATATATATATATATATATATATATATATATTCTGATGTTGACTGGGCCGGTATGAGGACTGTAGATATAAAGTGAAAAATAGGAACTACTTCCTCTTAAGAGGTTGGCGATCGTTAAGATATTTCTCCGAGGATTAGATGTAGAATTTTATTATAGTGAATAAATGTGTCTAAAACCACGTTCTAAAGTTACATGAGGCGGTGGATAATAGTTTAGACATAATACATTTGTACACGCCGTCTGTTGCTACAAACCTGCGTTAGTTTGTTCCAGAAGGGAATTACTACAATAAAAATATTATATACAGCATAATAATAATACTAATATATATCTTAATTTTATAAACTATTTTGTTATATGTTATTTTATGTTTTATTATTATGCTATTTTGTTATATGTTATATGTTAGCATATAAATTATATAGGAATAAAGATGCATAAAAAGAAACAGCTTAAGTACTTTTGATACCAGACAGCCACACATATATATAGATGTATGTATGTATGTATGTATGTATGTATGTAAGTGTTTAAAAAAAGCTAATACGAATATTATTGATTGAAATAACAGATGACAAAAGAAACATCGAATATAAATATTATTGTCTATCATATTCAACAAAATAGGCTTCCAAAAACGAATATATATGTGGGTGTTGATGGGTGTGTATATATGTATGTGTGTGTCCGCCTGTGCGTTTCTCTATGTGTACGCGTGTTATGTGTAGATTGAAAATGTTTTTTTCATCACTGTAAATTAGTCGCCTCTCCATTTGATCGTGTCAGTCAAACCCAGGACAGAACACATCTTTTGTCCTACGCCACCCAAGCACCTCTTTAAATAAAATAGAATAGGAATTCCAGTTTATTTAATTACCTTATTTAATTAACTGGTCCATCAACACTGTGGAGAGAAGGGAGAAATTCGGACAAGAACGAGGGGAGCTTATAGGGCGGGGAATGGAAGAGAGTTTGCCGAGTTTTGATTGGTTGCTGATCAAAAATAAAATGGGCGCCTTATCCAATCATTCGCTCGTTATTTAACTTGTTTTGATCTTGTTTGGCGTCTTCAACTGCGTCGCGTCTAATTTTTCGTATTTTTAGGGGATTATCTTCTTTGGGGATATTTCAATTATTTCTATTTAGAATTCATGAATGGGTGATTCTATTTATTTATTTTATCTATCGAATTATGATAATATCTCTCCCTTTTTTTCTTTCCTTTCCTCTTCGCCTCTTTTTTTGTTTCTTAATATATATCTAAATCTACCATATATATATATATATATATATATATATATATATATATATATATATATATCAATGTATGTGTGCATGGAAAATGAAAAAAAAACATTATTTATATATTCATGAATATTTCGTCTTTATTTCAAAACTTTCTCAAGATGATTGATTTGCAAATATAATAAACGGAGACAATATTTGGAACTATTCGATGTGTTTGTTATATGTGTTTTTATTCTGTTCTTTTTTTACATAGAATTTAGATGTTTGAATTAAAAAATATTTCGTTCTTTCTTACTTTCTTTCTTTCAAACAAAACTTATTTGTTAGAATTCAAACAAAATTTTCTTTTTTTTTTCAAACAAAATGTAGTCGTTAGAATTCAAAAGAAATATTTTCCCTTTTTTAAACAATATTTAGTTGTTAGAATTTTTTTTCTTTTATGACAATAAAAATGTAGTTGTTAGAATTTTTTTCTTTTATGGCAATCAAAATTTAGTTGTTAGAATTCAAAAACTAATTTTATTCTTTCTTTTTTTTCAAACAAAATTTTCGTTGTTAGAATTCAAAATATTTTTTTCAAACAAAATTTAGTTATTTTAATTAAAAAAATATTTTCCTCTATTTCAAAGAAAATTTAGATGTTAATTTTTTAATTTTTTCCGAAAATAATTTAGTTGTTAGAATTCCAAATATATTTTTCTTCCTTCGTTTTTTCAACAAAATATAGTTGTTAGAATTCAAAAAATATTTTTCTTTTATCCAAACAGAATTTAAATGTTGTAATTAAAAATATATTTCTTTTTCCTTTTTTAAATAAAATTGAGTTATTATTTCTTTTTCATTCTTTTAAACAAAATTAAGTTGCTAGACTTAAAAGAACTTTTTTTCAAACAAAATTTAGTTGTTAGAATTCGAAAAATATCTTTTTCTTTTATCCAAACAAAATTTAAATGTTGTAATTAAAAAAATATTTCTTTTTTCTTTTTAAACAAAATATAGTTATTATTTCTTTTTCTTTCTTTCAAACAAACAAAATTAGACTTAAAAGAAGTTTTTTTTCAAACAAAACTTAGTTGTTAGAGTTCAAAATAATGCTACTCTTTTTAAAAAAAAAATGTAATTGTTAGAATTCGAAAAATATTTTTTTATAGGAGATACATATATATATATATGTATATTAAGTTATAAAAATCTATATGGTAATTAAGCTACACAGAATATTCCGCGGAATATTCTGTGCAGCTTAATTGCCATATATATTTTTATAACTTACTAACTAGCTCAACCTTTGTATTGAGCACTATTGAAGTAAATACTGAAAATTTATGCATAAAATTATATTTTCATATATCAATTTATGTGATTAAATGAAGTAGACATATATATATATATATGTGTGTGTGTGTGTGTGTGTGTGTGTGTGTGTGTGTGTGTGTGTGTGTGTGTGTGTGTGTGTGTGTGTATCTGTGTGTATCTCTATATTTACAAACGATCAGAAGTTCAATTTAGATTAACTCAACTAATTCAACTATTAGATTACTGTTTTAAAAAATAATAAATGAATAAAATAAAATATATTTGTTTATGTCCAAATAAAAATGGACGATTTTCTGAAAAAGAAACTATCTCCAAGGTGGAAACGATAACCATTTATTATGTAAAAAAAAAAAAAAAGAAACAACAAAATCTACGTAAACACAAAAGTGAGAAAAAAGAAACAGTGAAACTGTCCATGCCTTCATAGCGTAATGGATTTAGACGCCGGACTGTAATACATAAGGTCCAGAGTTCTCTTCCTAGTAACAGTTAAGCTTCGCTGAAGCGAGATAGGCCCCCAAAACGCGAATACCTTTAGATTACTGTAATATATATATATATATATATATATATATATATAAACAGATACTTTGTACGTATGTAATTTCGTTCCCTATGGTCTCTAAAATGGCGGGGCCGGATATTTTTTTAATTTCACACAAATGTACGTAATATGAATGAGATAGTTCTTAGATAGGTTTTGTAATTGTAGGTGATTCCGTTAAGTATTAAAAATCGGTAGTCGATAATCAAAAAAGTCAGATTAAAGAAGGAACAGTCCAGTTTTGAACAAAGTTAACATCCTTATAAAGCCTAACATCACAATTTCATTTGAGAAGTTTTATAACCACACTAGCAGAAGGGCGTGGCATATAAAACCAACAGGAGCGCGTTCGAAATTAATGTTTATATTTAGAGCACAACTGGACTATAACACTTGTCTTTTGAATTTAAAACTTTAATTTAAGTCATTATCTATATATCATTACGATAGCGTGTGTTATTTTCTGTGCCACGCTTATATCCGGGTCGTTTAATTGTTATGTACTTCCATTTCTTGTCATAATTATTTTACCAACAATTCTTCATAAGTTTTGGTTTCGGATTCGATTATACCTGATGCTACTTAAATTATCTATTTTTTATAAATAATTTTATCAAGAATTCCTCAGAAGTTTCGATTATAAGTGATGGCACTTCAGAACACTTTATTTTATAATTTTATCAAGAATTTTTCATAAGTTTTGGTTCCGGTTTCGATTACTGGCTAATGCACCCAAGTCGTATGAATATAGTTTTTTTTATTTTTGAAATCGCAACTTTATAATATATAAAAATCGATAGAACATTAAATCTATAATAATATATACGACATCTGCAAGAATTAAAATATCATATTTAAACGTACTTTACGACCTTTTGCAGTTTTCTCAAAAGAGCTACAATAATATCAGAGCATCTCCATTTACACTGAGCATCTACAGAATGCCAACATCAATATATTACATATGAATGAGTCCGCTGTGTGGATTTTTGATCCTCATTCAATCTCGTGCATGTGTCCCAAATGTCTCCTATTTTTTCATTCCCCTCAAATGGATCAGAGGTAACTGAATGAGTTTATGCATTCATCACCTGAAAGTTTCATCTCTCTGTTGCAGATAATTCATTTTTAGTTTTTAAGAGATAGGAGGGTGAAATTCCGCAGAACACAAGGTCGCGCGTTTTAATGGTGCCACTTCCGTCTTCGTAACTCTTTAACTTTTGGGGGTAAAACAATAGGAGGTTTTACTTTTGTTTAGCGTTTGTTTAGCGTGGTGAAATATATATATATTTAATTTTAGGCAAATAAAGAACATATAAAGAACATATATTTACTTTTATACACAGCCACTCACATAGATTAATACATAAGTCTACATATAATGATCAGGAGTAAACTCCGAAACATGCACGTCTTTAGATGAATTACTTTTAATTAAAAAAAAATAATAATGAAAAAAATAATAAACAAATAATACGTCCTAAAAAATATGGGTGGACAAAATGTAAACAAAGGGTAGATAACTTCTTCCTTACAAAACGCGCTTAGGGAGCGGAAAGAAAGAAGAAAATACAGAATCGCTAATAAAAAATAAATAAATAAACAATCGTATTTATACCGAGAAAAATTGAGCATGACAATCGATAAGGTCTTAGTGGCCTTTTAGCAAAACACTAGACCACTTATTGAGCTGTGGAAGGTTCGATCCTTGTCAACTAAGTCTAACTATACTGATATGGAGTAAACTCCAAAACATGCATGTGTATAAACGACTTCATTTTATAATCGTAATATATATATATATATATATATATATATATATATATATATAGGAAATTTATTACTATGAGTCCAGAATGAGTTTACAAATTGTTTCAGCTAGAGGAAAATCCTCAAAGAGAGGAAAAATCCAACTAGCATCATCAGAATTCATAGAGTCCATCTATGAATTCTGATGATGCTAGTTGGATTTTTCCTCTCTTTGAGGATTTTCCTCTAGCTGAAACAATTTGTAAACTCATTCTGGACTCATAGTAATAAATTTCCTATATACTGCTCTGACTACACATTGAGCACTCTAGTCCGGTTTTTTCACCACTGGTAAATAAATATATATATATATATATATATATATATATATATATATATATATATATATATATATATGAATATATACATATATATATATATGTATATATACATTTATATATATATATATATATATATATATATATATATAGAGAGAGAGAGAGAGAGATTTAGATTAGATAGATATTTCGAGACTAGAGGAAGTCGCGAAATAAAGACGAAACGTTGATGAACACATAATACGGTTTGTTCCTTTTTATTTCTCTCTCTCTCTCTCTCTCTCTCTCTCTCTCTCTCTCTCAATATATATATATATATATATATATATATATTTATATAAAATGGGTTAAGAAATTCCAACGAAAGATGTATATTTAAATAAGGGGGTAGTCACCAACAATATGTATTTTTTAACATTATTTTATTATTCCGTGTCTTGGTTTTTCATTGAGAATTCTGTTTGGATCATTGTAATAATGTTTTTAAATAATTGAAATCGTTTTTACGCGTTTCATACTTCTGTGAAGCGTCCTCGTCAGAAATTATTTTCAAATGTGTTGGAGATGTAAAAATGGCATTTTCGTAGTTCATTTGAAGTGTTTCAAAGAGGTGGATGCGTGTAAGTGTCAAACTATTCATTGGAATGTTCAATTTTTATTAATCTTTTATTGGGCTTGTCGAGGCCGCTGACCTCGGCTGTGGTCACTCCTGTGTTGTGTTTCTCTCTCTCGCTCTCTCTTTCTGCTTGTATTTTTTCTTTTCCTTTAGGGTAGGGTAGGGTAGGTTGTGTGTGTGTGTGTGTGTGTGTGTGTTTTCTTTGGTTTGAGAATGTGTGTACTGTTTTATAGTATTATGAGGTTATTTGCTTCCTTAGGAAGGTGACTGTGATCGAAGGTCGTTACTAATGTGTATGTGTGAGGAGGGGGGGGAGAACCAGCTCTTCTGAAATAAGGGTAGGGGTGCTTTCATTCTATTTTGATATTTATTTTTTGGATTCTTGGATTTTAGTATTGTGATTTTTTGTTTCAGTCTTTTCGGGTATTCTTAATATTATGTTTGTTTAGATAGAGGGGTGTATTTAAAAATATGTATAGGGGATTTTTTAATGTTTCTATTTATTTGTCTCCCCATATTATACTATGGTTCTAGGTGTTTCCTAGTGTTGTTGGTTTCGAGGTTAAGTAGGGTTGGTATTGTTCAGTGTGTTGTATTAGAGATAGGGATGTTATGTCTGTGTGTGGTTGTATGCACGCGCGTGTGTGTGTTTTAATGTGTCGGTTCTGATTTATGTGTGGGTGTGTATATGTATATGTATATGGATGTGCATGTGAGTGTGCCTTGCATTTCATGTTTTTGTGTGTTGATATTAGGTTCTGTTCAGTTCAGGAGTGAGCTTGTGATGAAGTTTTTTTCCTGTGTAAGTAAAAAAATAAAATAATTGTCTATTTGGAAGATTGGCATTATTTTGAAGCTCTTTCCACTGCATGTGTGTACGTGTTTTGAAACATAGAGGTGTCTGTTATCTGCAATTTTGATGTTGCTCTTATGTAAGGCCACTCTATTGCTGAAATTTTTGGTGGCGCCTATGTAGGATTTGTTGCATGCTGGGCATCTTAGTGCATATACTACATTTCTGGAGGTGCAATTTAGATCCTTTTTTATTTTGAATGTTTGTGCTGGGTTTTTGAATGTGTATGTGTTACCTTCTATTATTATGTCACATACTCCACATCGCGGTTTGTTGCATTTTGTAACCCCTTTTGTAGTGTGTGGAACGAGTTTTGAGGAAGTTAGGATGTGTTTTAAGTTTTTGGGTTGGCGTTTGCTTTTTATTATTTTTGTTGTTTTAAGTATATTGTTTAGTTTGTCGTTCTGATTGAGGAGGATAAGGTTTTTTGTTATCTGTGTGAATAGTTCTGGGTTGTTTGTGTTGTGTGTAGAGACGTATGCTAAAATTTGTTCTTTGTTGTGTTCTTTTGGGATTCTTAGTTGGTCTATTGGAATTTTTTCAGCCAGTTCAATGCCTTTCTGTATTAGTGGTAGTGGATATCCTCTTTTCCGCAGTGTTATTTGTAGTTCATTCAGTCTAGTTTAACGGAGGTGTCTGTCTGTTACTATGGTGCAGACTCTACGTGCTAGGGAGTAGGGTATTGATTTTAGACAGTTTTTAGGGTGGTGGCTTTTGAAGTGGAGGTATTGTTGAGTGTCTGTGGGTTTGTGGTAGATGTCTGTGATTATGTTGTTTTTTATTGTTACTAAGATGTCTAGGAAAGGTAGTTCTGTGGGGCTTTGTTCTAGTGTGAAGTTTATTTTTTGGTGTAGATTTTGTAGCAAAGTGTGGAGTTCTGAAACGCGTAAAAACGATTTCAATGATTTAAAAACATTATTACAATGATCCAAACATAATTCTCAATGAAAAACCAAGACATGGAATGATAAAATAATGTTAAAAAATACACATTGTTGGTGACTACCCCCTTATTTAAATATATATATATATTTATATATATATATATATATATATATATATATATATATATATATATATATATATACACTAGCAGGCCGCTCGGCGTTATCTCAGCCATTAAATACGCTTAATTACGATATTTTAATTCATGCAGATTTCGTATTTATTAGTATAGAACAAATTCTATATTTCAAGCTATACATCTATGAGCACATACTCAGAATTTAGTCGATATACTCCTTCTATGACCAACAGTTTGTGTTATATTTTTTTCACATTTGGACTCTTTAACATCCGGTTTTAACGGTTAAAAACCAAAGCAAATGTGTTTCTGAGATGCAATTATCCTATATGTCAAGTTTCAAGCTTGTAAACTAAATATTCAGAGAGGAGTTTGGTAGCGAAGTTCTCGTACATAAACAAAGTTATTATCTCTCTCTCTCTCTCTCTCTCTCTGTATATATATATATATATATATATATATATATATAGAGAGAGAGAGAGAGAGAGAGAGAGAGATAGATAGATGGATAGATTGTGCATAAAAAGAATTTAGCGTAACAGTTAAATGAAAGAAGTCATCTATTAAGAAAAAACTGAAGGAGTAATTAATAACTGGTCGTTTTTCAAAGGAATATGCAAATTAGTTAACCTTCCTGAATTCGTTGGCGTATTCGTGTCTAAGTATATTAAGAACTTCGTTTTAATGATTTTAAATAGTAAAAGTACGCTTTTAATATTATAATATCAGAGCGAGAAAAAAACTTTAATCTTTTATATATATATATATATATATATATATATATATATATATATATATATATTACAATAGAAAAATGCGAGCATGGAAAGTAATATGGTTAAGCTTAAACATTGAAAAGTAAAGGAGTGGTTGTTAAAACTGGAGAAGAAAAGTCATAATATTCTAGTTAAAATATAATAAATTTATAACTTAAAATATTGCAGCATTAAGAATTGATTATATAATGTTATAAATTTAATTTTTAAAAATCTTAATGCTGCAATATTTTAAGTTATAAATTTATTATTTTTTTTACTATAATATCTTGTCCGCTTTTAGTGTTAACAACTAGTCCTTTACTTTTCCATGTTTAAGCTTAAACATATTTTTCATGCTCGCATCTTTCTATTGTAATCCATGATTTTTCCAGGCTTCCAATAAATTCACTTGTTCTTTGTTTAAATTCAGTCTTAGTTTTTGGCCCTCATAAACACATATGTAATAACAATGTCCGTCACTCGTCTGCTTTCAATAAAATCTCCCTAATTCTATCCCTTCACGCTTTCTCTTCACGATTTCATTCTCTCTGTTCGCTTGCTACTACTCTTTTCCAATTAGTAGCAACAGTAGTCGCTGGAGCGAGGTAGTTGCTATGGAAATCAGTCATAAAAAGCGTCGCTCACCTTTTTACATATTTTTACGATTTTTAAGGCAAATAAATTCATCATAATTTTGTTTTACTGAACGAAAATTGATTTCTTTTTCACGATATAGCTGATAGGTGGTCTATAAACTGTAATAATTGTTTGAAATTAGGTCGAAAAATGAGTGAGCGGTGAAGCTTTAAAGCAGTTCTAAATGACTAAAACTGCCACTTTACCATATATCCATCAAACACTACCGTGTTTGAATGATATATACATATATATATATATATATATATATATATATATATATATATGTATATACCATCGTAGATATGTGCGATGTATGTTCATTGACAAAAAATATCTTAAGACGGCTGTCTATATGATTGTATGAAAAACAATGTTTGCATTTGATATATGGATGAAGTTTTTATCGTTTTTGCATTTGTTCATAAACATAATTCGGTTTTATTATTTTTCTATAGTTAGCCGTTTCCTTTGAATGGGCAGTTTTTGTGTTTACTATACAGTTGCATTTTTTAGTTGATAGTGGTTTTGATTGTTTCTATCTTGTTTGGTAATATTTCGTTCTTTGTGTTTATTTTATTACTCATATTCTCCTTCTCTAACTCTTTCTTCTCTCTCTCCCTCCCTCCTTCTCTCTCTCTCTCACTCACACACACACACACACACACACACACACACACATATATATATATATATATATATATATATATATATATATATATATATAAATTGGGGGAGGCGGCAAAAGAGGGAAGTATGGTATGGATACAAGCATGTATACATATTCTAGTCAGCGTACACGTTTAACCCACAGGAAGAAGAAAATAATAATCGGGGCAAAATTAATCGCATCCATGACTATCTTGAAGCGTCAACAATCCTCACACTGGATGGGTACATTAAAAACATAAAAGCGGAGCAGACGAAACGAAATGAACTGCAACGAAATGCAACCGTTCAATGATTACTTTGTGAGACTAGAGGCGCGTAGATCATTTCAAATGAGTTAAAACGGAATCGGATGAATTAGTTTGTTTATTTTGTTTGTTTGTTTGTTTGTTTGTTTAATCTCGCGTCCTGGAATTCCAAGTCTAATTCTTTATGAGTCACTTTAGAGAATGGGGATATTCCTCAAGTATCGGATACTTCTCAATCAAGGTTTGTTATTTGTTTTTTGTTTTTGTTTTTGTATCTTCTGTTTTGTAAATCAGAACATGTATTCATAAGCGAAGCTAATGTACACCAAATTGGGAAAAGATTTATTTGATGATTGACTGGAGAATATTATTGAATTATGATTTTAATTTTGTAACCGAACGAATTTTCTAGTCTCTATGAACAGGCAATTTTGGCGGGAATAGTTTACAATAATATTTTTCGGGAATAGTGTTTAGCAACTTTTCGCAGGAATAGGTTTTAGCAATTTATGGCGGGAATTTTTTTCATTTTTGGCGGGAATAGTTTTTAGCAATTTTTGGCGGCAATAGACTTTAGCAAGTTTCGGAGCGAATAGTTTTTAGCAACTTTTGGCGGGAATGGTTTTCAGCAATTTTTGGCGGGAATAGTTTTTAGCAATTTTTTTGGCGAGAATAGATTTTGGCAATTTTTGGCAAGAATTATTTTCAACTGTTGGCGGGAATAGTTTTCATCAAGAGTTCTAAAAAATTTACTTGTTCTATTTTTTTGCCTTTTAATCGTATTTATTCCAACAAAGTTTGGCTAATAAGTTTCTTAGTTAAAACTATTTTAATTCAATTCAGTTCAAAATCAGTGGAAAAAGAAAATTTATATCAATTAACAATGGTACGATTTTGTGAACAGCGATTTTTTTCTTTTTTCATTAGGGCATCACTGCTTATCAAGGCCTAAAGGCCACTCTAAGATAAGAGCCAATAAGTGTTAGGAAGACGGTCGCACAACATTATGATCATCAGTAATGGTTGAATTTGGGTATGTTTTAATTATATAAAAGTACGACTCAATAAAACCTATTTACATTTGACTTAAAAACGACTGTGTTATAGCCAGATGAGAAGCAACCCTACGTTATTGTGTTCCACAGACGGAAAGTTCTAGAAAATAAAATTTGTTCATGGAATTTTTGTTTAGGTTTGGTTATAGAGACTGAGTGATGGATATTGGTGGCAGTTCATTGATTGAGATTGTCGGACTGACTTCCTCATCTTCGTTGTTATCGTCACAACGTTTCGGCTGTTTTGCCCTCCGGCCTTCATCAGGTGTTTTGTATCGAACAGTGGAACCGTTTGTTAGGAGTCTCGAATCCAACCCTTTATTATTCTTACGAGACTCCTAAAAAACGGTTCCCCAGTTCGATACAAAACATCTGATGAAGGCCGGAGGGCAAAACGGCCGAAACGTTGTGACGATAACAATCAAGATGAGGAAGTCAGTCCGACAATCCCAATCAATGAAAACACCTCATCTCAAAAATACAGACAATTACTATTGGTGACAGTGGTTGTAAATAGACGAGTGTTTATTTTGAATGTCTCAGAGGAAGAAACTTAGTCGAGTATTTGCCATGAGAATAACCACAGAGCAAAGATAGACTCGCAACGTTTCTTCTGTGAGAAAAAGAAAGTAGGGGAGTGAAGAGATCCTCGCCTACTAGATTTCGAAGACGGTTTTATACACTGTCAAGACAAAAAATGATACTCTTATTAGCGCCTTCCAAGCTTCTTCTTCTTCTTCTTCTTCTTCTTCTTCTTCTTCTTCTTCTTCTTCTTGATCATGTCGAACTTCTATATAGAACTTACGAAGATATTCTCTCTTTGTTGTCTGCCCGTAAGAAGACATCGTCGTTCCTCGCGGCTATTCTTTAATCTGCATGATTATTACGGCTATGACAGTAGCATATTATTTTCCTTGTTTTGACTCTCGAGTTTGTCTCCGTTGATATCTTATATGCTTTTATAAAGAGTGACGTGGTTCTCGTTTGATTAACTGTGTCTAACTGTGTCGGATATATACTCAAGGGTCAAAACAATGAAAAGAATATGCTGTTGTCATAGCCCTAATGATTACAGATGTTACCCACGACACCAAGGAGTTGTCTATCCCGAAAGCCGTTCTTTATATGGGGCATATTTGGGATGTCTATTCCAAACGCCATTCTTAACATGACAATACCCAAAGAAGTGAAGTAAAAAGTCATAATTGTTTTGTTTAACAACTTAAAAAAGACGACAGGTTAGGGTTAGGGTTAGGGTCAGGAATTTATTTCTTGGTTTTTACGAATAGTATTAAAGTAAATTCCAGTTTTATGTCGTCTTTTGAGTTGAAAAGAAGAGGAAGACTTAAACAACAAACAAAAACAGCTGGAACTGCTACAACTGATTTCGATCACTGTAAACAGTTTATATGCAGTAAGAATCCGTAACCTCTAAAACTTCTGTTTTTATTTTCCATTATTTTTCTAATGGATCATTTTTTGTGATTTTATTAATTCATGATGAATTACGCATTCTCTTACTTGCTTTCTTTTTTTTTTAATTCAAACAGTATCTGCATAATATCGCTCTAAACCAGCACTACTCGCCAGTGAAAGCTGGGTTATTTCATTTCGGTCACGGCCGTCAGTGTCTGTCATTGTTCAGTGTCAACCCACAACAATCATAGTTTACTTTTTTGCGAGACGGGGCAAGGCTTCTACTAGGCAACGCCCGTTAACGAGTCCTGATAGTTTGTAATATTCATATAGTTTAATTTATGTTTATAAAACAATAATTATAATGTTTAAATAATTTTATTTATAATGTTTATATAGTTGTATATATAATGTTTATATAACTATATTTATAATGTCTATATAATATTATTTAGATTGTTTATAAATTGTATTTATAATGTAAATATAATTATATCGATAATGTTGATATAATATTATTCATAATGTTGATATAATATTATTTATAATGTTCATGTAATCATATTTATAAATTTATATAAATTTATTTATACTAATTATATAATTATATTTATAATGTTCATATAATTTAGTTATAATTTTTATATAATTACGTCTACGTACTTCTGCGCATAATTCTATTAAAATTGTTTATATTACTTATAATGTTTATATAAATATATTTACGTGTTTATATAGTTATATGTGTAATGTTAATAAAAAATATATTTATAATGTTTATATAATTATATTTACAATATTTTATAGTTATATAAATAATATTAATACTAGCGGAATCTGTGGGAATTCCACAGCGGCATCTTTCATATGTAATATATTGCTGCTGGGCATTCTGTTGGCGTTCAGCATGAATGAAAACACCATCATATTATTGTAGCCCTTTTGTTAAAACTGCAAAAACATCTATCTAAGCAAGTCTATATATTAATACAGTAACGTGTAGAACAATAAAAAGGGATAGAAAAGTAAAAAAAAAAGAGTTGAATTATCTATTTTTCCCTATTTAATAATGTAAGCAAGAGCGTTAAAAAACAATATGAAATAGTGATTTCAAAAGTAAAAAATAGATGAGCTGATTGCCATCATCTATAATCAAAAACGAAACCAAAACTTATGAAGAATTCTTGGCAAAATTATTTATTACAAGAAATGAAAGGACACAACAGTTATTAAACGACAGCCATTCGAAAGAAAAAAGATGTAAGCGTGACAATACAAAGTAACAGACACGCTATCGTATTAATATATAGATTAACGAAAACACCAGCATCGATCGGTCGGTCGGTCTCTATTTCTCTTTCTCTCTCACACACATACACACACACATACTTACACACACAAACATACACAAAGAATAAAAAATGTAAACAAATTAAACAATGAAAAAAACAAACAAATAAGTGCTGTAGATATGATTACAAAAACTAAAACTACAAACACACACACACACACACACACATAGATGAGCATAAGTACGCACACACACAGACGAAAATGTAGTAGTAGCAATAATATTTTAAATAACGAAAACACCATCGTCGGTCGGTCTCTCTCCCTCTATTTCTCTCTATCTCTCTCTCTAAAAACTTTGTAAAAACTCTCTCTCTCTCCCTCTCTCTCTCTCTCTCTCTCTCTCTCTCTCTCTCTCTCTCTCTCTGTAAAAAAAACAACAAATAACTGCTGTAGATTACAAAATATAGGACTGCATACAGACGAAAATGTAGTAGAAGCAATAATATTTTAAATAACGAAAACACCAGCGTCGGTCGGTCTCTCTCCCTCTCTTTCTCTCCCTCTATTTCTCTCTATTTCTCTCTCTCTCTCTCTCTAAAAACTTTGTAAAAACTCTCTCTCTCTTTCTCTCTCTCTCTCTCTCTCTCTCTCTCTCTCTCTCTCTATGTAAAAAAAACAACAAATAACTGCTGTAGATTACAAAATATAGGACTGCAGTTATGCATCAATTTTGTCCCAAATATATTAAATTAGAAAACTTAAGCGTCCACCAGCCGTTATATTCGTGTTATCGTTTTCATTATGGAATAACTTAAAATCAATTATTTCTTAATAACTTTTGCATTTACCAGAAAGATAAAACTCAAAATTTTATAGAATTAAAAACAAATAAAGCGGTTAAAACGCGCTAATCGAATGTCGCCTGGAGCGTTCGTAAATGTGTATTCCAGAAGTTTTGTATATTCCGGAATTAAATATCAACCAATAAAATTTGCCGGAAAGCGTAACACAAAAAAACACAAACGTTATCGTATTAATATATAGTCATTTTTATTTATAAATTTATTTACTTATATTTACTATATACTATATTATATATTTATAAATTTATATACTTATATTTACTCACATAAAATTAATATACGAAAGTATAAATTTATGCGTAAACTTTAAGTATTTACTTCAAAGGTGCTCAATACGTAGGTAGGGCTAGTTAGTTATATATACATATAATGTTTACGCAACTATATTTAAAATATTTACATAGTTTTTCTATATTTCTATATAATTTGATTTATATTTACATAATTATGTTCATATGAGCCAAAAAAATGAAGGAAGAAATCGGTTTTTCAATATTTTTGTATGAATTTTTGTTAATTTTAATTGAAAATTTCTATTTTGCACATCATTATTATCATAGCATAAAATAATAAGTAGATAAATGAATCCTAAAAATGGTAGGACCGCATCTTGGCGAGGATATAAAAGACCGAATTGCAGGGTTAAGGAAGTCGAAAATGATTTACAAGCAGATTTTTTATATTTTAAGAAAAGAAAATGTGAAAACCTCTCTTTCTGTAGTAGAGTTAATAGGCCAAAGGTTCGTAGTCGAACGCTTGATAAAAGAAAAATCTGGATCTGGTAACCCTAGAGCATCCACTTTGAAGGACGACAACAGGCTTTAATTAACTGTTTTGGAGGATTTATGTTGACCATAGTGAAGAATTCAAAACAGGAGCTGGAAATTCTCTTTCTAGATATACAATATCTAGACGAATGAAAGAAATGAGATTTTCTTCTAAAAGGTGTGCAAAGAAGCCATTTTTATCTAAGAAGATCATCAACGATCGAAAGGGATTTTTCTCGTGTTTTGGCAAGAAAGATACAGACTGGTTCAAGAATATTTTCTGGTTAGATGAATCAAGATTTTGTCTTGTTAGTGATGCTCCTGATGCTCCCGAACGAAGATCTGGAGAAAGATTTTTGCCAAGTTGCATAAAAACGACAGTTAAATACGGGAATGGAGGGATAATGGTATGAGGAACTTTTACTGTTGCAGTAGTTGTTGGGGAACTTATTAGATGTGAGAAGTCAATCAATGCAAAGGAATACATTCGAATATTAGAAACAGGACTGTTACCAAGTATCTAGAAACTGGGAATATCCCAGAACAGTATTGTTCGACATGATAATGCCCCTGAACTCACTGCTAAAATCATAAGAAAATGTTTTTCTGATAATTCAATTATTGTGATATTTTAGCCAGGTCAAAGCCCCGATTTTAACCCAATCGAGAATATTTGGTCCATAATATTTTGTGCATTGTCTGGAAGAACTTTTTCAAATAATGACAAACTGTGGGAAGCTGTGCAAAGCGAATGGAATAGTATCTCCTCTTCGCAGTGTTCCACTTTGGTTGAGAGCATGTCTAAAAGGATTGATCTTTTAAAGAAATCAAAAGGGAATGCAATTCTATGCTAAGCATTTATTAAAGTAAATGTCTTGTTCTGTGTTATTAGTCTCGTTTAAGTTGTTCATTGTTCAATATAGCTTTTAGTGCAATAAAATGTATAAAATTTGTTTGGCCCAGTTTGTTTGGTTTTTTTTTGCTCACGAGTGTATATATCATTATATTTGTAATGTTTATATAATTATATTTATAGCGTTATTTTATTTTGTTACAATGTTTAATCATAATGTTTATATAATTTATTTTTAATATTAATTTGATTATAGTTATGATTTTATATCATTTATTAACCATGTTTATATACATTTATTTATAATCTTCACGCAATAATAGTGATAATGTTTATATCATTATATTTATAATGTTTATATAATTGTATCTATAATGTTTATATAATTATAATGTCTATTTAATTATATTTTTAATGTTTGTATAATAATATTTATAATGTTTATATAATTATATTTTTAATCTTTATATAAATATGGTTCGAATCTTTATATAATTATATTTATAATGTTCATATAATTTTATTTATAATGTTTATATAATGATATTTTTAATTTTTATATACATTTTGTTGGACTCTTTATATAATTATATTCATTATGTTTATATAATTTTATTTACAATGTTTATATAATAATATTTATGTTTTTATAATTTTATTTATAATCTTTATATGATTATATTCATAATGTCTATATAATCTCTACATAATTATATTTTTAATGCTTATATTATTACATTTATAACTTTTATATAGTTTTAATTATAATGTTTATATAATTTTATTTATATTGTTTATATAATTATATTTTAATATTTATACAAATATACTTATAAGGTTTATATAATTTTATTTATATACCTTATATGATTATACCTTAATGTTTATATTATAAAATGTACGATGTTTATATAATTATTTTATAATGTTTACATAATTTTATCTATAATGTTTATATAATAATCTTTATAATGTCTGTACGATTATACTTCTAATCTTTATATAATTGTATATTTAATGTTTACATTATTATATTTATAATGTTTATAGAATGTTATAATATTTATGTAATTATATTTGTAATGTTAATATTATTATATTTATAATCTAATAATTATATTTATAATATTTATATAATAATTTATTTAATTTTATTTATTTATAATATCTCGGGAAATTTCAATGTTTTAAATATCTCGGGAAATTCCACAATGGGCTCGCTCCTTCATATGTAATATGTTGATGTTGGTATTCTGTGGATGTTCACCGAATATATTATAGTAGCTCTTTTGTTAAAACTACAAGAGCATTAATCTAAGCAAGCAGGGACGTCCGGCATTGCCCGATCATAAAATAAGCGTAAATATGATATTTTCATTTATGCAGATTTCGTATATATTATCATAGAGTCAATATCGATTCTTATATATTATAAACTTGTGATTTCAAAATAAACAAGTGAAGCATGCATGGTCCCTCGTGAGTGCACAGTGAACGAGGCATAAAAAAATGACTAAGTTCGGCATCCCCCTACTTAGCCCTAAAAGCCCCTAGGGGACGGCAATTCCCGGTGAAAATGAATAAACGGTGCCGTTTTAGGTCTTAGCATATGTAAATTTGGGTTCTGCAGTATGCAAACAAAAAAAAAATGATTAAATCTATCATTTGTCCCCCGCCATTTAGCCCAAAAAGTCCTCAAAGTCTTAACATATTTAAATTTGATTTCAGCACCATGCAAAACTGCTAAATAGACATAGACAGAAAATTTGGGGAAAATACGATAAAATACTCCCAAAAATGGAGTGTTTTATTAGCCGTAAAAGAGCCCCTGGGGCACACCTAAGAATTCGCGAAGTATAGATGAACAAAATTATATAGAAATTAGTTAGTTACAACTTTTCAGAAAGTTTTATAAAAAATCCATGGCATTAATTCTTTTTAATAACCACAAAAGTGTCATTTTTAGTCGTTTTAACCCGAAAGACACCCTAGGGAAACAACTGGAGTTTCCCCGGAAAATCCGTTCTGTTACTTTTTTACTCATATCATGTTTAATGTTTGTGCAAAATTTCCAAAATTCCAAGAAAAGTGCGGACAGACAAAGGGATGGACGGCTGAACAGACGAACGTACGAACGGACGAGAGTGAATTTACAGGTCGGGGGGTATCAAAAATATATATCCATATGACCTAAGTATATCAGATTGAATCGAAACCGAAACCAAAACGTATGAATATATATATATATATATATATATATATATATATATATATATATATATATATAACTTGAGTTCCTTCAGCTATAATCGAAATCGAAACCAATACTTGGTAAAATTATTTATTACAAGAAATGGAAGGTCATAACAATTAAACGACAGTTACTCTAAAGAAAAAAAGGTTATAAGCGTGACACACAAAATAACACACACGCTATTATATTATTATAATAACTAGTGGGACCTGTGGAAATTCCACAGTGGATTTTTTTCATATGTAATATATTGATGTTGGCATTTTTGTGGATGTTCAGCGTAAATGGACACACCCTGATATTATTGTAGTTCTTTTGTTAAAACTGCAAAAGTATATCTCTTAGCTAGCAGGGACGCCCGGCATTGCCTGGTCGTAAAATATGCTTAAATGTGATATTTTAATTTATGCAGATTTCGTATATATTACCAGATCCATTCTTATATATTATAAACCCGTGGTTTCAAAAATAAAAAATATATTCATATGACATAGGTGCATCAGCTTGACTCGAAACCGAAACCAATAATTATGAAAAAAAAAAGGATGTATGTATATATAGCTTGAGTTGAGAAACTGAAACCAAAACTAATGAAGAATTCTTGGTAAAATTATTTATTACAAGAAATGGAAAGACATAACAATTAAACGACAGATACTCGAAGAACAAAAATAAATGTGATACAGAAAATAACACACAGGCTATCGCATTAATATATAGATTAAAATATAGTAATCATGCGGAGAATGATCCAGACGTAACTTAGCGCGCACACACGCCCGGGTTTCCTCGGAGCATGACGTCAATAGCCCGAGTAAGCCGAGGAAATTAAGCTGTCTGACGTAAAATAAAGCTAAGCCAATGAAAATGTAGCATGATGGTTTTGAACGGGACGCGCGTTCGCGCGAGTGTGTAATGCAAAGCAGCAGACGATAATTTTGTAGAGGGAGAAAAGAAAACAAATTAATAAAAAAGCCAAAAATAGCTCCCCATTTCGTACTTTCACGTCAGAAAAAAACATGAATTTTACAGCCTTAAGTGAGCAGCTGAAAACACCAGCCGGAGTCTCCGATTTTGTCAAGAAAAAATATACTGGTACGGACAAAAGTTTGTGCGCCATGTGGACACAGGTGCAATCTTATTATAAAAGGAAAGGTAAGCGATGGCTATGCCTGGAGGTGTCAGGCTACCAAATTCCGAACCTTTACATCATCCGGACTGGTAACTTTTTTGGCAAGCCTAGGCTAACAATTGCCATCATAATTAAAATCATCCACTTGTGGGCGTTCGAGCGAGCAACATAGAAAGACCTCCAGCGCGAGTGCGGAATACGATCTACACACACACACGACTAATAAAACAACGGTCTGAGGAAACAGCAACAATATCTGTTTTAATATGAAAAAAATCTATCCCACCCAGTTTTGTTTCAACTTTTCTAGATCTCAGGTTTTTCCTTGAAAAAAAAAATAACACCCAAAAAAACAAAAATAAAAAATTGTTTTAAATTTTTCTTGAAAAAAAAATTACAAAAAAATTATTTGAAAGTATTTATTTGACTTACCTCTAAACTTTTTCTCGAACAAAAAATCTTTAACATTATTTATTTTAAAATATATATATATATAGCAAAAAAATATTGTTATAACATTTTTCTTTACAGTTAATAAAACTTAAAAGTTAAGGTAAGTTTTCTACGCTCAGCTTAATTTCCTCGGCGACGCTCGGCTTACTCCGGCTGTTAACGTCATGTTCCGGAGAAAGCCAGGCAGACTCTGAGTTACGTCTGGATCACTCTCTGCATGAGTACCTCAAATATTTTATGTACCAAAAACAGTTTTTCATGAAACTATTTTAGTTAAACCAATGTTGTAATAAAAATAATTTATTTAGAAAAAGGAACTGTCAATTAATATATATATATATATATATATATTTATTTATATATTAGATTTAATGTTTTTATTAAAATATTTTATGTACAAGACCAGTTTCGTTTCGCTAATAACATGTTGCTAACTTCGAGGTTTCATAACATATGCATCTGGGTTTTTGTTTACATGTTATAGCAATTAGTAGTAGCAATAATGTTTTAATGAACAAAGACATCAGCGTCTCTCTCTCCCTCTCAATAAACAAATGTAAAGAAAAATAAACAATGAAAAAAAACTGCTCAATTTTTGGTCCCCGCCGGCCGAGAGATGTATGTTATAAATTTTTTTATTACGGAATAACCTAAAATCAATCATTTCTTAACAACTTTTGAAAGATATAGCCCTAAATTTTATAGAATTAAAAACAAATGTAGCTGCAAGAACACGCTATTCGAATGCTGCCGTGAGCGTTCGTAAATGTGTATTCTGTAATTAATGTATGTATTAATATTCCGGAATTAAATCTTAACCAATCAAATTTGCCGGAAAGCGTGACACACAAAAGAACACACATGCTATCGTATTAAATACAGATTTATCTTCTGAGGAAGATACAGATGCATAGACGGATGACAAACGCTGCAGTAATAACATACACGCACACATATACGTTTCTCTGCTGTTTCGGTTTTATTCATGTTCGTGGTGTCTGGTGCTGCAGTGATCAGACTTTCTGCATTCGGGGTTATATCTAATTCATTTTTGTGTTTTGTATACTTAATAGTTCGATTTCTCCAGCATTTTCATGCAGATACATTCAATATCGGATTCAATGAATTTTACATTTTATAATAATTAGATTTTAATAATAATAATAATAATAATAAGAAGAAGAAGAAGAAGAATAATGATGATGATAATAATAATAACGACAATAATATTAATAATAATATTAATAACCATAATAATAATAACAATATATATAACAATGATAATAATAATAACGACAATGATAATAATAATAATAATAATAATAATAATGATAATAATAACGGCAATAATATTAATAATAATATTAATCACCATAATAATAATAATAATAACAATAATTATAATAATGCTCATAATAACGACAATAATAATAATAATAATAATAATAATAATAATAATAATAATAATAATAATAATAAGGAATGTTATTCATTGATCGCATACAAGGGTTTTTCTTAATATTTCAGCTGTTTTCATTATCGTTATTCATTGTATGTTTCCACTAATTTCTCTGATTTGAACGACCATGTCATATAAGATTTTGTGATATTCCTTTTCAAGTACTGCTGCAAGTTTGTGCTTGTACCACTTGTGTGAATGTTCAAGGTGCAGTTGCTTGAATATAGTTCCAGTGCACTGACTTCCCCACTTATGTTTCTCCTTTTCTTTCTCTCTTTCTCTTTCCCTTTCTCTTTTTCTTTCTTTCTCTCTCTCTCTCTCTCCTTATATATATATATATATATATATATATATATAGAGAGAGAGAGAGAGAGATACGTTATATTTGTTTTACATAAGCATTAATTTGCGGCCACACATTCATGAGCATGTTTCGGTCAGCTAGTTAGAAGTAACTAGAGACCTTTTTAGGCGATATTGATCATGCAGGTGTTTAGTGACCTGTAACCGGATAATCGAAACATGCTCATGAATATGTAGCGACATATTAGTGCTTGTGTAAAACAAATAAAAGGTATATCTTGCCCTACTTCGATATTAAGCACTTTTGTATTAACGACGTTAAAACGTCATTAGTTGTTTTACCTTTAGAAAATATAAACCTAGAACTGTACCAGCGGGGGAGGGGGCTTTGCCTCGGAGTAAAATAGGTTTAAATATGATATTTTAATTTGTCCTGATTTCGTACAAATTAGTACAGAGTTGTAATTTCAAAAGTCAAAAAGTATTAGCTAGAATCGAAATCGAAATCAAATCTGTACCATTCAAAGCTGGTGACGTTACCACTGTACTAACGTGTGATATGTATGAACTGATCAAAAATTAAAAATTAAAATAAACTAAGATGAATGTACAAAATGTATAACGATTTTGTCAATGTTGACTCAGTTTTTACTCCTTAAAAACTATTTTAACCAGCTATAGTCGAATGAAAAAACGGTCCGTAAAAAGTCCATTCATTTGACGTCCCTAGCGCCACTCTACGACTTTTAGTTAAGGGGGAGATAGAGTTTGAAAATATGGAAACAGATAGACAGACATGTAACCTTATATATATATATATATATATATATATATATATATATAATAATTTGCAATGATCATCGAATGTCTGATAGTTCTTTAAATCTTTGGAGACTTGTTGTCACTCAGATTTTAGAAAAGATGTGAAAATTCTTAGTGAGTAAACAATAATGAGTGATTGCGATAGAAGAAGAAAAAAGTAGAGGAGGAGGACGAAGAAGAAGAAGAAGAAGAAGAAGAAGAAGAAGAAGAAGAAGAAAGAGCATGAAGAAATTAAAGACAAATAATAAAAGAGAATAATTTCCAAAGAGAATATTAAAACAAAGAGATTTTTTAAAACGATAAAAAGAAGAGGATGGTTCCAAATGTACAGAAGTGCGACATCGGGGAATGGCTGTGCAAGCGGCAGTAATGCAAGTCTTTGCAACTCGGCTAGGTTAGGGTTAGAGGAATTGGGTAGGCGGTCGATCGCAAGAGATGCTTAGCACTGCGACTAATCTAGAGATGCGGTGATAACTCTTATCGCCTTCATTCTCTGATGAGGGTCCCTCTGAACACCTGCTCCTTGGGATCCGCAGGCGGACCCCATTCGTAAAAATACATCTCTTCCATTATTCGTGCATGCACGTTCTACGGCAGTCCTTTTTCTTTTCGTCGGTATTTACTATTTAAAATTCCCTTTTTCTTTGGGAAGTGTCTGAAATGCAAATATTTGGGCGAATATTGCTCTCTCTGTCTCTCTCTCTCTCTCTCTCTCTCACACACACACACACACACACTCAAACACATACACACTCACTGATACTGTCGAACATTTTTCCTTCTCAAAATATACCTATTAGCTTTGTAATTCTTTTTAATTTGAAACTTAGAAGAATCCATGTTCTTTGGTTGGGTCTTGGAGCCGGAAGAGTTCAAGCAAGTATTCTTTTCTCACGTTTTTTCTCACTAAACAAATGTGAAGATATGAAGCACTTGCAGTATAAAATCTTTTACCAAAAATGATTGAATCTGTCATTAAAAAATGGAAAAGGGTTGATATGCCACAAAACAAATTCCTCTTTCTTTCTTTATTAAATCCGTACATTTCTCTGTCTTTCTCCTTCAGTCTTTCAACTTTTCTACTTTTCTTCGCAAAATATGCGTATTAATTTTGCTATTCTTTTAATCTAAAACTTAGAATTCCTGTTTTTTTTTGTAGTGGAAAAGTAGAAGGGTCGGAAGTATCTCTCTCTCTCTCTCTCTCTCTCTCTCTCTATCTATCTATCTCTCTCTCTCCATATATATATATATATATATATATTATATACTATATATATATCTTCCTCTCTTTACATATATATATATACATATATATATAGAGAGAGAGAGAGATTTCTCTCTTTCTCACTTTTCGTATTGTTCCATCGGCCCTTCTTAAAATATACCCATAAGCTTATCATCCTTAAACTCAAAATATTAGTTCATTGATAGATTTAGACTATCTTTTGGTTAAATTCTTATATGTATATATATATATATATATATATATATATATATATGCATGTGCGTGTATATATATATATATATATATATATATATATAATAACTTACTTGTTGTTTCATAAAATACTTTTGCATGCAAAATCCGATCCCGCATTTGGCTAATTCCTACCCTCTGATGAGAAGGAAAGTATTTCTTCGAAACTCCGCGGATTAAGGACTATCCACTTATCTAGTATTTCCTTTTCAGATTAAATATGTTTTTAACTCATTTCAAAGTGTTTTTAACATGCTTTTTTTAACTGTTTGCTCGTATGTATATATATATATATATATATATATATATATATATATATATATATACACACCTATTAACTTTTTCATTCTTTGTAAATTGAAAGTAAGATTTCCGTCGCTTTTGTTCATGAAAGGACTTAAAAAGTTATGGCAAGTATTTTTCTCTTATTCGCCCCTCCTCTCTGTTTCTCTCTATTTTTCCTTACTTTTCTCATAGTTTTATCATTCTTAATTTACTCTCTTCAAAATATACATACCCAATAAATTTACACAAATACGTCATTTCACTATCTTCGCCGGAAGTATGGTGCTTCTATTGAACGTCTTTTCCGACTTGCCATGGTTGCAAGATTGATTCCAAGGATACCCTCGTAGACTATGAAGGCAGCCATGCAGAGATCAAATGCTATCAAATCCATTTACACGCAATCATATAGTTGGAGAAAGTTATAAACTTGACATTTCCCGCTAAATATTGGTAACAAAGACGAAACTCCGATGTTGTAAATAATTTATTTGTTTTATTGCCAACTTCTTGTTCGCCCCTTGATATATCAGGTTATCTCACGTTCTGTGCGAATTTTTACCTTGGTTTTTAAATTAAACGAAACCTTAAAATATTGTGTATATTATGTACTTTTCACATTTTTATTGATTATTTCTTTTTTGTATTATTACAGAACGATAAAATTTAAATTTGCTTGAATACATCCCCACTAACATGGAAGTGCCTAAGAATCATTTGAGGTATATAATGCTTTATGCGTTTAAAAAAGGAAACTCACCAGTCGAACTGGCTATAAATATTCCACTTTAAATTGTTACCACCTAATGCAACAATTAATGCTCAAATTTACTGTCAGCAATTAGAGCGTTTGAACCAAGCTTTGAAGGGGAAAGACCTGCTCTAGTTATTTAAAAAAGGGCCGACCTTTCACCAGGAAAATGCACGACCCAACACAGCAAGATTTACCTCATAAAATATCGAAGAACTTTATTGGAAGAAAATGCCTCATCCACCCTATTCTCCTGACCTTACTCCTTCACACTACCATTTGTTTCGTAGCTTACAAAATTATTTGGAAGGAACAGCTTTTGTAACGCAGAAATATGTTGGAACTGACATTTGTGAGTTCTTCGAATCAAAGCCAAAAGGATTTTAGTGATGGAATTAATAAGCTTTTTGATAGATGGAAGTAAATCATAGTTAATCAGGGAAAGTATATTGATGATTAATTCCTTAATAAAATGTCACATTTTCTTTATTCATAAATTCGGACAGAACTTATGGGATGATCTAATAGTTGAAGAAGTTGGAAAACTCTGAATTAGTGTTATGTATTAATTTATTTTTATTTCGGACTATTATTCTCATCTTCTTTTAGTTGTTGTTTTCATCTTTATTATTATTATTTTTCACAAAAACAACTATTCCTCTGGCCTTCGTCAGGTGGTAACCGCGACGGATAGGAACTTCAAATCTTCTAACTGCATTCTCAGCAATCACTGCCATCCGTATTTGTTGTCGTCTCACCGTGTTTTTGGCCAAGCAAACCTCTGGCACGCTTTGGGTAGGATTGAAACCGCTATCTTCAGACAATGTCCATCTGGAACCGTAGAGATTCAATGTCTCTATCAACTGCGCCACGGGCCCCAAAGGGCGATCAAGGTTGGATTCTTTTTGATCGTATAAATCCACGTTTATTTATTATCTGATCTTCCATAGTTGGGTCCGTACCGATTGGTATATATATATTATTCCTTAATTGGAATTCATTTTTGATATGAGCATTATATATATTAATTTGATTTTTTTTTAATTTAACCTAGATTTAAAACAGGTCAAGACACTAGATATCTACGCTAATAAGCAAACACAAAGGAATGGGTGTCAACTAGAGGCTAAAAGGGCCTTTGTCCTGTAAGTGCCTGCTCATTGGCTGATTAGGAAGGGTGCGGTGGATACTAGAAAGCTGATTGGCTAATAAAAAACTCAATAAAAGGTGCGTATATAAAAACGCGAGACAACCACAAAATTCGCGCATAATCCTGAAGAATCCTAATGTGGATGAAACGCGGAATATTTAGTGTAGCTTAATCGCCATATATATATATTTTATAACTTACTAACTAGCTCTACCTACGTATTGAGCACTGTTGAAGTAAATACTTAAAATTTACACATAAATTTATACTTTCGTATATTAATTTATATGAGTAAATGAAGTAGTTATATATATATATATATATATATATATATATATATATATATATATATATATATATTCTTCATAAGTTTTGGTTTCAGTTTCGATTCAAGCTGATGCACTCATGTCATATGGATATATTTTTTTATTTTATTTTTGAAATCACAACTTTATAATATAAAAGAATCGACTGAAAATTGACTATAATAATATATAAGAAATCTGCATAAATTAAAATATCACATTTAAGCGTATTTACGGACGGGTTACGCCGGGCGTCCTTGCTATAAAATTAATAAATATGTGAACATTATCACTGTTATTAGGAAATTATTTTAATAGTTCAAAACAATTAATTATGCATTAACTTTGTATTGCCGTTAAAAATAATTTCATATTAAATATATACTATAAAAGCTTATACTTCTAGTGATATAAATTTCTAAAACAATAGGATAGATCTTAAGATATAAGGGGATTATGCTTTAATTGTCTTCAGTTGTAAATTTTACATGAAAATTAGATTTTATTTTGGTTTATTAATCTTTCTTTCTATAAGGAACTCACAAATATAGTATGCATAATATAATAAATATATAATAATTGGGCATTTTTTAAGAAAAATGTAGTATACTTTTTGGTCTTCGTAAATTTCTAACAATTGAATTTTATATAGAACTGATGAATTCATAGCACGTGTATCCTATGGCGTACATCCTCCCTATTAAACCGATAGATAGCAAAACCCCTCCCTTCCACTTTTGGGGTCTCTTGATGACGGAAATCCTTCTGCTTTGATAGTTTCAGACTGATATATTTTGGAATTCTCATTCCTGTTTCCTGCTTCCCTAATTGTATTAGTCTGTAGAAGATTAAATGTAAAATGGCCAGAGCTTTTGCTGCTCAACTCCTCACAGTCCCATGTCAGACCCAATCCCAAAGATTAAGCTACACTAAATATTCCGCGTTTCATCCACTTTAGGATTCTTCAGGATTATGCGCGAATTTTGTGGTTGTCTCGCATTTCTATATACGCACCTTCTATTGAGTTTTTTTATTAGCCAATCAGCTTTCTAGTATCCACCGCACCCTTCCTAATCAGCCAATGAGCAGGCACTTACAGGACAAAGGGCCATTTGACCTCTAGTTGGCACCCATTCCTTTGTGTTTGCTATTTAGCGTAAATATCTAGTGTCTTGACCTGTTTTAAATCTAGGTTAAATTAAAAAAAAAAAAAATTAATATATATAATGCTCATATCAAAAATGAATTCCAATTGAGGAATAATATGTATACCAATCGATACGGACCCGACTATGGAAGATCAGATAATAAATAAACGTGGATTTATAAGATCAAAAAGAATCCAACCTTGATCGCCCTTTGGGACCCGTGGCGCAGTTGATAGAGACGTTGAATCTCTTACGGTCCAGGTGGCAACATGATTTATTTGAGAATTAAAAAGTGTAAAACAAATGTATAAACTTGCGCTCATTATTTTGCTGAATTAATAAAGGGAAAATGTCTCGTGGTTTTAATTTTATATATTTAATCAGTAAAAACGCGCATTAATACGAAAATAGAAATGATTCGACGATCTTGCTGGTTCATAAACGTATCAAACATTTTGAATTCTACCAACAAGATTTGTTGGAAAAATAAACAAAAAATATTCTATTATTCACAAATAAGAGCCATTTCAAGATACACCTGAAGAAGGTCTGGGGTTATATCGGCCGAACATTTATGAACATAACATCTTAAATAGGAACAGTAATCTGAACAATCCAGTTTTATTCATGTAAATATTTTATGTTTCAATTCTTTGTTTCCTTTTTTCTTTAGAGTGAATTAAAGAAATTAAGGAAAATGTCGGACTCTCCTAAGGATACCACTTGTAATTACCGCGAGCAAACAATTGGTAATATCCATTTCAGTCATTTACGCAGTTTTTCATCCTGTCACTCGTGATTGAAGATGTTTCGTTTATCAAAATTCTGTAATAACAGAAAACATCGCTTCACAACCCTCCGACAACCGTTTGACGTCCGAGAAATTCGACAGGGTCTCATCTATCTTCTTCGTTCAGAATTTTTTGAGGGGGCTGTTCTTTCTTACAGTATCACCTTTTTTTTTTCATTATTATTCTCGCTTTCACTCTTATATTTACTTTCACTTTCACTTTCATTTTTGTGTAAATGTTTCCGTTTTCCACTTTCTTATTGTATTGTATAGCTCAGTCCGTGTAACATGTATATAAGAAACTTTTGCGTATTATTTGGATTATTCGAACTATTGTTCCCATCCTATGCGTTATTCTTACAACGGTTCGACCGATGTAACCTCCGACCTTCTTCAAATGCATCTTGTTTAACTCAAGAATCTTTTTGTCTAATTCGGGAATTTGTATTTTGAATGCAAGTTTTTATTAAATTCACGGGGTAGCATGCTCTCATTCTGTCAGCCGTGACAAGGTAAAAGTCTTAGG
Organism: Euprymna scolopes; assembly: GCF_053919585.1. NCBI lineage: Eukaryota > Metazoa > Mollusca > Cephalopoda > Sepiida > Sepiolidae > Euprymna > Euprymna scolopes. Next base: position 14,202,188 of record NC_136507.1, on the reverse strand, counting down.
TATTTTAGTAAGGGTCCGTGGCATACCGCATGAAGTAGTAAGCAAAAATTTACTTTAAGTTACGCTCTTATGAAGGTTACCGTGCGCGCGTTACTAATTGCGAATTACGTTAGACTTCTACCTCGTCATAGGTAAAGAAAAGAGAGCATGCTACCCCCGTGGATTAAATAAAGGACTCCGTTCGAAACTTTGTGCATATTCCGAAGTTCTACAGAAAGATTTCTAAGTTGGATTAAATACACTTGAAGAAGGTCGAAGGTTACATCGGTTAGAACGTTGTGCGAATTACACTCAAGATAAAAACAACACTCCAAATAATCCAACTTATACGAAACTAAATCTCAAAGATTCAAAAACATAAGCGATTCTGTCAACCAATCTATAACTCTGCTCAGTTGAAATTAGAAAGAGATTTTTAGACAGGTCCGTATATGATTATAAATGGCTCTGTCATTTTAAATTAAGTTTTATATAGATATTTTATATGTGTTCGTGGACATTATTAGAGTCATTGCACGTTAAAAGGTTTATCAGTTATATATAAGTTTGAAATAACAGTTTGGTTACGTAAATGTTTGTTAAACTCTTATTCGCCTCAAACAAATCATAATGATACTTGGGCGTAAAGGATTAATATTTGAGCTCATTGATATAGGGGAGTCTGTAAGGAGAAACACGAGATTAGTGTTTATATTAAATTTAAATTTCTGCGGGTTAGTCTAGTCAGAGAAGTAGCAAGCAACGAGGGAATTCAAAGGCCTAGCAGTCCGAGGGAAGGAGTTTTTATAGTAGAAAGTTTTCTGGTTCATAGGATCTTCTAGAGTGAAGGAGTTGGATTTTTCTTTTTGTCGGGTTAATCAGCGGTATGTACGTCGATGGGGTACAAGTGCTACAAGTTAATCAGAGCACGTTCCATTAAAGTACTTGAAAAACAGGCACATGGACCCAACATTGCAGCGATGGGACAGAGGTTGGAGCTGGTTGATGGTGAGGCACCTAATACATTGGACGTTATTTTTTAGATCTAGTACGGATTAGTAGTGAATGCATCAGACCAGATGTGATAATAAAATTCTACGCATAGTCGGATTATGGCTTTGTAGAGATGCAAGTTACTGTCAGGTGTAGGTAATTTTCTAGCCCGGTAGAAGGAACCCACCGTCTTTGCAATGTCCTCAATGAATTCATTCCAGTTCATACTGGCTGTGAATATTAAGCTGAGTTTAAAAATGAGCTATGTCTGTAAAATTATTTGGATAGTATGCATAAGTTTGCAATAGCAATTTAGATATGCATTTATAAATAGCTATTTCCGCAAAACGCTTCATCTGTTATGTTTAACGTATAAATAGCATTTTAGAGGTATCCCTGCGCATTTTTAAATAGTTCTGTCTGGCGTACGGTTCGTCTGTTATGCCTAAGACAAGATTATCAAGAACAGCCCTAAAATAACGACTGCGATTAAGTCGATATCTCATGGGAGATAATTGGTCGTTCGAAGATCGTCGAATCATTGGCATATTCATTTTGGTAATATTCATTGTCATATTCGTTTTGGTAATAAGAGCCATTTCAAGATACATCTGAAGAAGGCCTGAAGTTATTTCGGCCGAACATCTATGAATATGACATCCTAAATAGGAACAGTAGTCCGAACAATCCAAATTAGTATCAGTTTTATTCGTGTAAATATTTTGTTTTAATTTTTTGTTTCCTTTTTTCTTTAGAATGAATTAAAGAAATTAAGGAAAATGTCGAACTTTCCTAAGTATACGACTTGTAAATACCGCGAGCAAACAATTGATAATATCTGTTTCAGTCACTTACGCAGTTTTTCATTAAGTTTGCTCGTGGCATTTATTATAATGCATTGGACTGAGATAGAAGATTGTTATTTATGTTAGCTTTAGGACTACGACAAGTACTCATTACAATACGACGGACAAAATATAGAAAAATATGAAAATATTGAAATATACTAAAGGGACTGAAATGAGTTAATTTGTACATTAAATTTCAAAAAATTCAATTAAAAATTACAAAATCTAAAATAAATTTTCATTTTATAAAATAATTTAAACATTTCCAATTATATCATATTCTGAGGTCCGGTGGTAATTACAATCAAAAGAAAAAACTATTATGTTTAAATTAAGATGTAGTACGGATTTTGATATATGCAAGTTATTACCATGAAAATGATGTAGTCCTATTCTTATTAATACAAATTATTACTAAAACAGAGATGCAATACTTATTTTAATAAATCCATGTTATTATTAAAACAATGATGAAGTTCCTATTTTGATATATACAAATTATTACAAAAAAATGATGTAGTACTAATTTTAATATATACAAGTTATCACCCCCAAAATTATGTAGTATCTTATTATAATTTTGATATATACAAGTAATTACCGAAACAATGATATAGTACCTATTTTTATGCATAGAAGTTATTACCAAAAAATGTTCTAGTAGTTTTTTTAGGTGTACAAGTAATTAAAAAATGATGTAGTATCTATTTTGATACATACAAGTTATTAAAATATGATGTAGTACCTATTTTGATACATACAAGTTATTAAAAACTGATGTAGTACCTATTTTGATATATACAAGTTATTAAAATATGATGTAGTACCTATTTTGATATATACAAGTTATTAAAAAATGATGTAGTGCCTATTTTGATATATACAAGTAATTAAAAAATGATGTAGTATCTATTTTGATACACACAAGTTATTAAAATATTATGTAGTACCTATTTTGATATATACAAGTTATAAAAAAATGATGTAGTACCTATTTTGATATATACAATTTATTAAAAAATGATGTAGTATCTATTTTGATATATAAAAGATATTAAAACATGATGTAGTACCTATTTTGATGCACACAAGTTATTAAAAAAATGATGTAGTACCTATTTTGATACATACAGGATATTAAAAATATCATGTAGTACATATTTTGATGCATACAAGTTATTAAAAAATGATGTAGTACCTATTTTGATATATACAAGTTATTAAAAAATGATGTAGTACCTATTTTGATATATACAAGTTATTAAAATATGATGTAGTACCTATTTTGATATATACAAGTTATTAAAAAATGATGTAGTACCTATTTTGATATATACAAGTTATTAAAAAATGATGTAGTACCTATTTTGATATATACAAGTTATTAAAAAAATTATGTAGTACCTATTTTGATATATACAAGTTATTAAAAAATGATGTAGTACCTATTTTGATATATAAAAGATATTAAAACATGATGTAGTACCTGTTTTGATATATAAAAGTTACTTAAAAAATGATGTAGTACCTATTTTGATATATACATTTTATTAAAAAATGATGTAGTACCTATTTTGATACATACAGGATATTAAAAAAATCATGCAGTGCCTATTTTGATGCATACAACATATATAAAAATGATGTAGTATCTATTTTGATATATATAAAAGATATTAAAAATCATGTAGTACCTATTTTGATATATACAAGTTATAAAAAATGATGTAGTACCTATTTTAATACCTACAATTTATAAAAAACATGATGTAGTCCCTATTTTTTTATATATAAAAGATATTTATAAAATGATGTAGTACCTATTTTGATAGATACAAAATATTTAAAAAATGATGCAGTACCTATTTTGATATATACAAGATATTAAGAAAATGATGTACCTATTTTGATAAATACAAGTTATTAAAAAATGATGTAGTACCTATTTTGATATATAAAAGATATTAAAAAAATGATGTAGTACCTATTTTGATATATACAAAATATTTAAAAAATGATGTAGTACCTATTTTGATACATACAATTTATTAAAAACATGATGTAGTATCTATTTTGATACATACAAGTTATTAAAAAAATTATGTAGTACCTATTTTGATACATACAAGTTATTAAAAAAATGATGTAGTACCTATTTTGATGCATACAAAATATTTAAACAATGATGTAGTACCTATTTTTATACATACAAAATATTTAAAAAATGATGTAGTATCTATTTTGATACATAAAAGTTAATAAAAAAATCATGTAGTACCTATTTTGATATATACAATTTATTAAAAAAATGATGTAGTACCTATTTTGATATATACAAGATATTAAGAAAATGATGTAGTACCTATTTTGATATATAAAAGATATTAAAAAATGATGTAGTACCTATTTTGATATATACAAAATATTAAAAAATGATGTAGTATCTATTTTGATACATACAAGATATAAAAAATGATCTAGTACCTATTTTGATACATACAAGTTATTACAAAATGATGTAGTATCTATTTTGATACATACAAGTTATTACAAAATGATGTAGTACCTATTTTGATACATACAATTTATTAAAAAATGATGTAGTACCTATTTTGATATATACAAGTTATTACAAAATGATGTAGTACCTATTTTGATACATACAAGATATAAAAAGATGGTGTAGTACCTATTTTGATATCTACAAGTTTATACAAAAAAAAATGATATACTTTTGTATATATAAAGAAGTTATTACCAAAAAATTATGTAGTCCATTTTTGATATATGCAAGCAATTACTAAAACAATGAAGTAAGATCTATTGTGATATATATATATATATATATATATATATATATATATATATATACAAGTTATTAAAAAAAGAGAAAAATATTTTGAAATATTAAAATTAAAATGTCCGTGAAGTGATAACATTCAAATAATATGTTTAGCTCTAGCACTGAACTATTCTCAGTAAAAATGTTGTGTTGTTAACTTATATGCAATTATTATCATAATTAGTAAAACTGCATATAGAAAAAATTATATGAATACATACACACATAGGTGTTATTGTAGGAAATAAAAAACAACACATTACAGATCGATTCAAGAATAAATTGATACAGTGGAAATTATTCGGCTTAGGTTTGATTAAATGTTTTTAGAAGTGCGATATTATAAATAAATAAACACTATCTTTTTTTTCATTATCATTATCATTATCATTATCATCATCATTATTATTATTATTATTATTATTATTATTACTAGCGGGACCTGTGGAAATTCCACAGCGGACTCTTCCATATGTAATATATTGATGTTGGCAGTTTGTGGATGTTCAACGTAAATGGAGACATCCTGATATTATTGTAGTTCTTTTGTTAAAACTACAAAAGTATATATCTAAGCTAGCAGGGACGCCCGGCATTGCCTGGTCGTAAAATATGCTTAAATATGATATTTTAATTTATGCAGATTTCGTATATATTACCAGATCAATTTTATATATTATAAACCCGTGATTTCAAAAATAAAAAATATATTCATATGGCTTGGGTGCATCAGCTTGAATCGAAACCGAAACCAAAACTTATGAAGAAAAAAGAATGTATGTATATATATAACTTGAGTTCTTTCAGCTATAATCGAAACCGAAACCAAAACCGATGAAGAATTATTGGTAAAATTATTTATTACAAGAAATGGAAAGACATAACAATTAAACGACAGATACTCGAAGAACAAAAAAAAGGTGATACAGAAAATAACACACACGCTATCGTATTAATATATAGATTAAAATATTTTATGTAGCAAAAACACTTTTTCATGAAATTATTAATGTAATAAAAGAATTGGTCAATGTCAAGTTTCTTTCAAACTCATCAAAAAACTTTAAAATGACGACTTTACAAGGTTTTCGGTGGTGCTGAAAACGAATATCACATTTAAATTTGGGGCAGATACGTAATTTTCATGATATAAAAAAATTACTTCTTCTAAAAGTGGGGGATCACTTTCCTGTATAAATTTAACGTAAAATGAGCACCCACTTTCTGGCCACGTAGTAATTACTTCATATCATAAAACAAATTTAATGATATTCGTTTTCAGCACCCCCAAAAACAGGCGCTCTTTTTTTACTAAGAGATTCGTTCATTTTTTTCATCTCATAATTTGGGACACTAATTATGCTGTAAGTTTACAAAAACATACTTTCGTTTTTCGATCTTTTTTCATTATAGAACTTGTATAGTTGTTAACAGGTGCTTCTGCAGTTTAATATTTAATATTAAACGATTCTGCTTTAATGGTTTAATGGTTAATGTTGGCACATTACTTACGGAAAAACGGTTAATTAAACTACAGAAGCACCTGTTAAAAACTATAAAGTTCTATAATTGAATATTCACCTAAAAAAACGAACGAAAAACAAGTATATTTTTGCAAACCGCTCGTGTAAGCTTACTTACTTATTAACGTTCTAACATATGAAAAAAAAAGAACGAATCTCTTAGTAAAAACAAAAACAGCGCCGGTTTTCGAGGGTGCTAAAAACGAATATCACAGTTAAATTTGTTTTATATGAAGACATTAGTAGATGGTCAGAAAGTGGGTGCTTATTTTAGGTTAAATTTATATAGGAAAGTGATCCCCCACTTTTAGAAGGAGTAATTTCTTCATATCATGAAAATTACTTACAAATTTAAATGTGATATTCGTTTTCAGCACCACCGAAACCCTTTAAAGTTGTCATTATAAGGTTTTTTGAGGAGTTGATGAACCCTAAATTTTATAGAATTAAAAATAAATATAGTGGCGAGGACACGCTAATTGAATAGAACCTAGAGTGTTCGTAAATGTGTATTACGAAATTTAATTTCTATTCCAGAATAAAATTTCAACCAATCAAATTTGCCGGAAAGCGTGACACACGCTATCGTATTAATATATAGATTATTATTATTATTGGTATCTTTATTATCATTAATATTATTATCATTATTATTATTATCATTATTATTATTATCATTATTTTTTTATTAATATTATTATTATTAGAAACTTTAATCAAATTCTGTCGATATTTTAAAACAAATATGAAATTATGAAACTCAGTAGAGAAATGTTGTATTCCTCAAAATTTTATTAATACTTTTATCAATGTATACATATATACATACATGTACATATATACATATATACATTCATGCATGTACATATATACATATATACACATATATATTTACACATTTATGTTTACACACATATACATATATGTGAGTATATATAACTTTATTAAACATTCCAAGGTCACATAATCATTCTCTTAATTCACATCCGTATTATTTTATTGTTGTGTCTTACACGTGTTTTATTGAAAACCATGAATATACCAAAACATTTATTAGAGAGACATGAAATTTTCAGAAGAAATATACGTTTTTTCCATTTGGATAGAAAAAGATAAGTAATATTAAACTGAATTAGAAACTTATAGAAATTATAAGAGAAAATATAAAAAACATAAAAAGTTTTACTTATTATAGAAAATGTTGAAACTTAATGGATATGAAAAAGTACGTTTTAATTCAGGCATCACGCGATCAAATCCGTACACGGCGCCATATTTGAATGAATAGTGAACTAACAATACTAAAACATTTGTTTTGAAAGAGAAAAAATCATGCAAAAAATTTGGTTAAGTTTTATTTAAAAAGTTCATTTTAATCAGATTAGATTCACTGTAAAAATATCAAATTTAAAATATCAAATTTAAAATAACAAATTTAAAATAGCAAATTTAAAATAACAAATTTAAAATATCAAATTTAAAATATCAAATTTAAAATATCAAATTTAAAATAACAAATTTAAAATAGCAAATTTAAAATAACAAATTTAAAATAGCAAATTTAAAATAACAAATTTAAAATATCAAATTTAAAATATCAAATTTAAAATATCAAATTTAAAATATCAAATTTAAAATAACAAATTTAAAATAAAAAATTTAAAATATCAAATTTAAAATATCAACTTTAAAATATCAAATTTAAAATAACAAATTTAAAATATATAATTTAAACTATTAAGAAACTAAAAAATACCCAAATACAATAAAGCTTACAAGAACTTTTTAACTAAACAAAGTTCTATTATCAAGCAGTTAACTTAAATAAAATGATTGATTACAAAAATGTGATTACCTATCAAATATTATAGCATTATTTTATAATATTTTTGTATAATTAGCACCAAATTATAACTTAGTGGTGTTAATATTCCCGGTAACATTAATGTTGACTGTCTAACCCTCCTAAAAATTGAGAGTAATTTGTAATTCAGAATAAATGATTTATTTACTACAAATATTAATAGATAGACTCCAGCACAGCAGGTTCAAATAGAGAAATTAACTAATGCTCATTCGTTACAGAAAGATAAAGAAATATATTACGGTTGGTTTCTAACTGATTTCAAGATTACTTTCAACTTGATTTCTATCTTCTAATTATTTTTTTATTTATATTTAAGCACACTGTTGCTTTCAGTCTTTTTTTTTTTTTTTTTTTTTTTATTACATTTTCACCCCAAACAAGGCAAATTGCCACTTTGGTGTAGGGGGCTACTATCAGGGGCAACAACTACTGGGGTACTATGTAGGGATTTGGGCAGCAAGGTGTCGGTTCACGTTACACTTGAACTTCTGCACGTCAGTACTGTTGGGGAAGCAGGGACCTGGAATGGAATTCCAGAGTCTTGCGGTTCTGGGGAAGAAACTATTGGAGTAAAAAGATCTTTTACATCTAGGGACCTCTACAGTGTGGGGGTGGGATCTAGTAGCCTGTCGGGTTTGTCGAGGGTGCTCGCGTCGTGGGGGCACAAGTTATTGCAGTTCATCAGAGCATTCACCACTAAAATACTTGTAGAACAGGCAGAGGGATGCAACATTTCGTCGATGGGACAGAGGCTGAAGCTTAGATGCCAGTTCAGGGCCTATCAGATTTGCGACTCTCTTTTGAACCTTGTCAAGGAGCGAGAGACTAGTAGCAGATGCACCAGCCCAGATGTGGCAGCAATACTCCATACATGGGCGAATGGTGGCCTTATAGAGGTACAGGATACTTTCGGGTGTTAGTAGTTTTCTAGCACGGTAGAGAGAGCCTACCTTTCTTGCAGCGGCCCTGGCAATGCCTTCAATGTAATTGTTCCAACTCATGTTCCCTGTGAACGTTAGGCCAAGGAGTTTGAAAGATGGACTCTCAGATAAAGGGTCGTTGGCCATTGCTATTGGTGGTAGAGAGGGTTTCTTGTAATTATTGAATGAAACTAGTTTAGTCTTGGCAGCATTGAACGCGACCAACCACTTTATATTTAAAAATACTCGAAATTTCAGCATGATTTCGAATTATTTTATTTGGAAATATTTTGACATTGAACGTGACATCAGACTTAAAAATATTTTGACACTGAAAATAAAAACAAGCAGAAAAATTCTTTGACATTGAAAATGAAAGTAAACTGAAAGTACTTTGACATTGAAAATGACAGCAGGCTGGAAAATACTTTTACGTTGAACAGGCTGGAAAATACTTTTACGTTGAACAGGCTGAAAAATACTTTTACGTTGAACAGGCTGAAAAATACTTTTACATTAAAAGTGATAGCAGGCTGAACAATAATGTTCTGCAAAGTCAAAAACAGAAACAATATTTTTTCTACAAAATGATCAAACCAAACACAATCAATAAATATTTTAATATCTAAAGAACTTGAAGCATTAAAACATTTTCCAAAATGACTGGATTTGGCATTGAATAACTTGAAATAATTTTTTATTTATTTATTACATTTTCACCCCAAACAAGGCACATTGTCACTTTGTTGTAGGGGGCTAATATCAGGGACATAAGCATCAGGGGTACTGTGTTGGGCAGCAAGATGTCGGTTCACGTTACATTTGAACTTCTGCATGTCAGTACAGTCGGGGAAGCAGGGATCCGGGAGGGAATTCCAAAGTCTAGCTGTTCTGGTAAAGAAACTACTGGAGTAGAAAGATCTCTTGCATCTATGGATCTCTACTGTGAAGGGATGTGGTTTAGCTCCTTGTCGGGTTTGTCGGGGTATTTACGTCGACGGGGCACAAGTGCTTGCAGTTCGTCAGCGCATTCACCGATAAGGTACTTGTAGAACAGACAGAGGGATGCAACATTTTGTCGATGTGACAGAGGCTAAAGTTTAGCTGACAGTTCAGTACCTATCAGATTGGCGACTCTCTTTTGAACCTTGTCTAGGAGCGAGAGACTAGTGGCAGATGCACCATCCCAAATATGACAACAATACTCCATACATGGGCGAATGGTGGCCTTATAGAGGTATAGGATACTTTCAGGCGTTATATACCTTAAAACAAAACAACTAAACCAAACTCCATGAATAAATATTTGAAAATATACAGAATTTGAGACATAAAACGTTTTTTCCAAAATTATTTTGATCGGCACAAAACAAAGCCTGAAAATGGTTGAAATACCGTAAAACAAAATAACCAAACCAAAGACAACGAATAAAGAGTTCAAGATATAAAGAACTTAAAGCATGAAACCGTCTTTTAAAATACTGCATTTCGTTTTAAATGATCGGAAAGAGTTGATATGCCGCAAAGCAAAACAGCCAAACCACAGACATAAAGAACTTGAAGCATAAAACCTTTTTTTCCAAAATTACTGAGATTGATATGAAAAAAAAGAGAAAAGGGTTGATATGCCGCAAAACAAAACAATCAAATCAAACTTAATTTTTCCTCACGATGTTCCAACCTTTATATAGGTCCTGGATATGGCCTTAAACTATATCCAGTGTTGAGGCCCCAGCTTGCGGGCTTTGGGGAGTGTGGAGACACCCTTTAATTACCATTGCTCCCAGGTCCACTCTGACCCGGAGTGGTAGTACCTGTTAGGGTTCCAACAATGGGTTAAATAGAAACCGACATGAAAACAACAAATATATTCAATTAAAAAAATTTTCTTCAAAATCTGTGGATTCGGCATTAAATAACCCGAAAAGGGTTGATATGCCGTGAAACAAAAACAACCAACCAACCAACCTTTATATAATATTTCGTTTTGTCTTTTCTGTATTTTATTTCTTTTTTATTCTATTTTCATTTTCTTCTTGGTTTCAGGATTGTTGCTACTTGTGATGTTCACTTATACGCGATGCGACAAAACAGGCGAGTAGGGATCGAGTCTTTTGTTTGATGGATGGCCGGCAGCGAGTGATGAAAAACTTTATAATATTCTGTCATTGATCTGAACTGAATCGTCTTTGCGCTGAACGTTTTTTGCCAACTCACAAATCTCCTTCATTAACTCTTTGCCATTCGTCACTTTCGCGCCGTGTCAACTGGAAATCGTTGATTGCATGCCCGACTGCTTCCACCAAACTTTCTCTCTCCTAGTTCAAATTTTAGACCGTTTGCTCCCGTGGATAAATAATGGGCAAACCGAATATAGACAGACAGATACCATGATTGATTGATAAAAAGGAAGTGTGAAAATACAGGATTTAAAACGAATATAAAAACCTACAGACAAGAGGGAAAATAAGAAAACTGTATCACAAGTAAGTCAAATATATATATATATATATATATATATATATATATATATATATATATGTATATATATATATATATATATATATATATATATATATATATATCAGCTTCGGATAGGTGCTAGTCTAGCGGCACTGATGAGTTGTGATACAACGAAACAGGACTGTATGTCGATGACTACAAATATATTTTATAAAAGCCCCCCCTCTTTGGGTTGAGCACTGTCGGAAATAATCTCACTCGCTACTTAATTTGTCTGAAACATGCGAAGCTCGCGGTTTATTTACAAACAATCGTTTGAGCACTTTACAAGTAGCGGACGGATGTTTATTTAAATAGACATTCGGACAGATTAGTTGCGGGCACCGCTTCCGTGGTGAAGGGGTAGAACTGCCGACTGTCATCACGACGGTTCTAGGTCCTAGGTTCGAGGTTCTAGGTTCGATCCTCAACTTCGGATAGCTGCTAGTCTAGCGGTACTGGTGAGTTGTGATACAACGAAACAGGACTGTATGTCGATGACTACAAATATATATATATATATATATATATATATATATATATATATATATATATATATATATATATATAAGGTTAAAATATCCAAAACTGAAAAAACATTAAATTTCAACGAGGTGGTTGATAGTGCTCAATTTAAAAGAATTTTAATTTAAAAGGGTGTTTGTCATAAAAAGAACTGACCTCGAATAAGAACTGATGTATATTTTCGCCTAACAGTGTATTTTAAAACTGAAACAATATATTTATTGTAGTTACTTATGGTAATGTTTTATCTAAATTGAATAAAATAATGTGTGTATGATGCGATGGAATAGTTCAAATATTTTTCATCGATTTCAATACGATTATCGGTTCTTGTCTAAATTTGCGATTCCAAGTCATTCTTTTAAAACTACTGAATATTAAGTTATAGAGTTGTAGATTTTATTGTATTTTCAGATTAATATAAATACTTATGTAATACGTGCACATATTTTTCGTAAAATATACACTTTTCAGATTTTTTAAATCTTTAAAATTTCTCCCACAAATGTGTGTGTGTGTCTATACATATATCTTGAAAAGTTCCGATTTTTCTGATTCCCCATTCTGATTAATTGTAGTAACACTACTTTTATGTATATATATATATATATATATATATATATATATATATATATATATATATATGAGTGCGTGTGTGTGTGTACTGTATTAACAAAAACCAAGACTTAAAAAATAAAATTGATTGCAACAAAAAGTGTATTTCATTGTTAGTTACAATTGTTTCAAGACTAAATGGACAAATTCAAACATTATGGCGTTTGAAAATTTTCACATAAATAACCTTACTTCAGACTTATTGAATAAAAAAACACCTTAACAATAGAACAGTATGTAAAGACATTTCCCTGAAGTCTGAAGAAAGGCTATTATGTGAAAATTTTCAAACGCCATAATGTTTGAATTTATCCAAATGTTCTTGAAACAATTGTAACTAACAATGACATACACTTTTTATTGCAATCAATTTTTTTTTAAGTCTTAGTTTTTGTTAAAACAATATATGAATGCTCAATTATGAAATATGATAATTTAATAGCTTGCAATTTAAGTCATCTCTCTTTGACTTAAATGGAAATTTACTGAATTATACAAACTCAGTAAAATTCGGAATATTACAAACAAGTCTATATACATATATATATATATATATATATATATATATTCAGTAATGTGATTGATAATTTAAAATTCAAATTAGAATTAAATTGAAAATCCGTTTCACAAGAAGGAATAAAAAAAATCAATAATTTGTACTATCGTTTCGGAAAACAATGCTTTTATTGTGGTAGACATTAAGCCACAGACAATAATTTTTACATATAGTATTTAAAAAAAAAACAAAGTTTCCTCATCAACAAAAGTATTGGGAAGGGTTTTTAATATATGTAAAAGACACCATAAATAAACCTAGCATTAAAAGTAAGGCAGATGTATCTGGAAAAAATTAAAATAAAGGGTATGTATTTACTTGATAAGCAAATTAATATGGGTTAAATATAGAAATAAAATAGAATAAAATTATAAATCTGAATTTGGTTTAAATATAATATTATAATAATATATTTCTAATAAAGTTCATAGACACACACACACACATGTATATATATATATACATGTATATACATATATATATACATACACACACATATGCACACAAATATATTTAATTATTTACCTTTTAATTCTTCGCCTTGTGAAATCAGCAATTAAGGTCAAACCATTCATATGGATGTTTATTGTAGCTTTTCAGCTTATTAATATTATATTTAAACCAAATTCAGATTTATAATTTTATTCTATTTTATTTCTATATTTAACCCATATTAATTTGCTTATCAAGTAAATACATACCTTTTATTTTACTTTTTCCCAGATACATCTGTCTTACTTTTAATGCTAGGTTTATTTATGGTGTCTTTTACATATATTAAAAACCCTTCCCAATACTTTTGCTGATGAGGAAACTTTGTTTTTTTAAAAAATACTATATGTAAAAATTATTGTCCGTGGCTTAATGTCTACCACAATAAAAACATTGTTTTCCGAAACGATCGTACAAATTATTGATTTTGTTGTTGTTCCTTCTTGTGAAACGGATTTTCAATTTAATTCTAATTTGAATTTTCAATTATCAATCATTAAATACACTCTGCTCTTTAGACTATTGTTCTAATCTCCTTTATATATATATATATATATATATATATATATATCTTTGTGTGCGCGCGTGTGTGTGTGCGCGCGCGTGTTCGTATAAACATATACATACATGGCCAAATTGGTATTACAATTTTCCTTATTTCTGCATACTTTTCATACAATAGATATTTTCACTTGAAAAAATATTACCAGAAATTGAAAAGTATATGAAAATTAGAACAATATAATACTCTGAATTATTTAGATGAGATGTGCTCTTTTCAGTATGTTTCGGCTCAAATTTCGTCACGTTTATTTTGTCCAACTCGCAAAACGCGAGAGCATGCTTCCTTCGTGGATTAAATAAAAACTGTTCCGTTCGATAATCTGTGCAGATTCCCGAATTCGACAGAATATATATAAAAGTGATATACAAGCACAAGACAAATAAATGAATTGTGAGTAAACTTCAATTTATCTTTATAGAAAATAATGAAGGCTTCATCAAGGAAAAAATGCTTATATTTAAAATATACGTTGGAGATAGCTTGAAACGATAGTATGCAAATAAACTTGTCATATATATATATTTTTAGAGTATTTTGAGATGAGGCTTCATAATTTGTGTATGTATTTTGCACATGCGTGTTGTTGTTTCTCCACGTTTCGGCAACTAATCCCCTAAACTTCTCCAGGTGGTTTTCCGCGACGAGATTGGGATGCTGAGTCTTGAAACTGTATCTAGTAATTACTGCCCTCCGTAGTTGTTGTTGTCTCACTACGTTTTGGTCAACTAATCCTCTGACCTGCTTTAGGCAGGATTGAAACCGCATTGTCTGAATATAGGGCTGAGCATTGTATGAAGATACTGGTTTCAACACCTTTTGCTAAATCACTCGCCAAAAATGAGAGTCTAATTGTTTGAGATGATTACGTGGCGGAAAGAAAAAAAAACAATTATTTTTTAATTTCCAGTTGGAAACCAGTTTCGCATACAGTTAACGCAAAATGATAATCATTTCCAGCCCATTTTAATTTTTTAATCTTCTTTAAACGCTCAAAAATCGAAATCAAATACTGGTAGAACATAACATTTTCGTTCGACATTTATATTATATGTGCCTACCAACGTTTGTTTAATTTTCGAATTTCAGCGGTTATCAAGGGTCTTGTGAGGGTTTAATAACAAACATTTTTTATTCTACTTTAACAAAGTGATTGGACTAAAACACGCTTTAAAATAAGTTTAAACAGAAATAAACTTTTCCGGGTATGTAGAAAAGTCTTGCTTTTGGTAACATTTATGTGTTGTATATTTGTTTTTATCTCTTTTTTGTTTTGTTTTGTTTTGTTTTGTAATTACAGTAACAAATAACCGAATCCTATTCTTCTCTAAATGGGTTGGGGTCTATGTTTAAGTGTAGTTGCAATTTCCTATTTAAGGATTTCTCTTTATGCATTTTACCCAAGATTTTGATGAACTCATCGAGAGATTTTTTATTTGTATATTTAACTTGCGTTCAAAGGGAAGAAGTAGCACAACCATTAATTATTTCAGAAGAAGCCGATGGCATACACCGACAGTGTCCATATGGCACCATCGAAATGGAAGTGCCTTGAGAGGACATTTTAAATCTTTTAAATCAAGTGTGAACTCCTTGAAATGTTTGCACAAAAGAAGATAAAAGTTGAAAAAAAGAAAAAGGGTATAATTAAACAGAAGCTTTCTATTCTTTTTACAACGTTTGTTTAAATTAAAAACTTCTGCCTAAATACATAATATATTTGAGTTAATAATTTCATTGAGAATATCTTTAATAAATACCGACCGTGAGAGATTTGACAAATAATGAAGATAAAACTATAAAATAAAAAACGACAAACAGATTAAAGCTCTTGTAGTTTCAGAGTATATAAGGAAATAATTCGCTAGATTTCACAGACAGTTTTGTCTGTTTATAATTTGTTTACTAGCAGGACCTGAGAAAATCCACAAAGGGACTCATGGATATATAATATATTGATATTCGCATTCTGCAGATGTTTAGCGTAAATGGAGACGCTCTGATAATATTATAGCTCTTTTATTAAAACTGCGAAAGTTTTTACCTAAGCTAGCAGAGACGCGCGGTTAAGCCCGGTCGTAAAGTACGCTTAAACATTTTTTTTAATTCTTGCAGATTTCGTATATATTATGATAGAGTTAATGTTCTATCGATTTTTATATATTATAAAGTTGCGATTTCAAAGATAAAAAAACTATATCCATGTGACTTGGGTGGATCAGCTTGAATCGAAACCGAAACCAAAACTTATGAAAAACATATATGTATATATATATAACTTGAGTTCCTCCAGCTATAATCGAAACCGAATACAAAACTTATGAAAAATTCTTGGTAAAATTATTTATAAAAATATAGATGACTTAAGTGCCATCAGCTATAATCGAAACCGAAACCAAAACTTATGAAAAATGTTTGGTAAAATTATTTACTACAAAAAATAAAAGTCCATAAAAATTAAACGACAGTCACTCGGATGTAAGCGTAACACAAAATGAATAACACACACGCTATCCTATTAATATATAGATTACTTTCTTGAGGTCCATATTACATATCTGTTTCATGTATGACCAAAAAGATGTCATTACCGCATATTTAAGATGTTTACTCCTCCGACATAAACCCTATCTTCAAAGAAAAACCAAATTTTTAAAACGATATTTATGATACATTCAGCAAATAAAAAAACTTCATATATTTCCTCACTTAAAAGGCGTCCATCTTAATTTTTTGTCTTTGGAATCTAGCGAATTAGTTTCTTATATATATTTTTCCTCATATATATGTGTGTGTGTGTGTGTGTGTGTGTGTGTATGTGTGTGTACGGCATAACCACGTTGACACACTGGTTCCCTTCAGATCACCAAAGTTAAGCAACGTTAAACCTTGCTAGTACAAGATGGGTGACCATTTGGGACTTCTAAGCGCTGTATGTGCTTTCCATTTATCTCGGCATTGTTTCCAGTCGTCCTGAACCTCCACTTGCCACTGGTATTCAACAATGTCGATTGAAGAGAGGTGTGGTTGGAGATTGCGCAACTCTTGCCACAAAAATTTTACGCGCAAGCACCCTTACAGTGAGTATCCATTATCTGCCAAGACAAGAGGAAGCATATATATTTGTAGTCGTCGATATACTGCCCTGTTTCGTTGTATCACAACTCATCAGTGCCGCTAGACTAGCACCTCTCCCAAGCCAAGGATCGAACCTAGAACTGTCGTGTTGACAGGCGGTAGCTCTACCTCTCAACCACGGAAGCGACGCCCGCAAATAACTCGTCCCAATGTCTATTTAAACAAACATCCGTCCGCTACTCGTACAGTGCTCAAACGGCCTGTTTGTAAACAAACCGTGAGCTTCGCATTTTTCAGCCAATTAAGTAGCGAGTGAGAATTGTTTACGACAGTGCTCGACCCAAATAGGGGGGCTTTAAAATATATTTGTAGTCATCGACATACAGTCCTGTTTCGTTGTATCACAACTCATCAGTCTCGCTAGACTAGCACCTCTCTCAAGCCAAGAATCGAACCTAGAACTATATATATATATATATATATATATATATATATATATATATATGTATATATATATATATGTTTATTTTCATGTGTTGTTATGTCTAAGGCTTACTGTAGTAGTAGTTGTTGCTGTTGCTGTTGTTGTTGTTGTTGTTGTTGTTGTCGTCGTTAATAAACGCACAGTGTGTCAGCGAACTCTTCGTTACGAACTTTTTTTTTAGTTCATGTTTGCTTTAACAGTATAAAAATTGATATTAAAGATCTTGGACGCATCATTAGGAATTTAAAAACTTGGAATAAACAGATAAAACTGTTTTTAGAACATTAAAGATGAAAAAATAATTTATTAAAAGTAGAAAGTAAAATACAATCCAATTTTTACTTTTAATTTTAAACACTGACCTGGTATTATATATATATATATATATATATATATATATATATATATATATATATATATATATATATATATATATATATATATATATTCCAGCATGAAACACTGGTTTTAGGAATAAAACTAATTGTTAATATTTATTTATAAAATTGTTATAAAAATCCATTTTAAGAATTAAAATTGATCCCCCTTTAGGAAATTAATAAAAAGCGCAAAATGGAATATTAGGAATTCCTGTCGTTGAATACTCTCCAACTGTTTACTATTCATGCCCGCTTATTTGGCTTTTATAGGTACTTAATTTTCCTTAATTTCTTTGTGACTTACTCGCAGCCTGGGGATAGAATGATAGCCTATGAAGTCAAGGTTTACTTTGTGACTGGGTTCGAATCTCACGACTGGCAGTGATTGCCACTCCAACACTGTTGATTGTTCAGATTTGTTTATCAAAATATTGGCGATATGTGTGTGCATACTTCTTAAGCGTTATTTTTATATTTCATTTTAAGTATCGTTCAACTATTTTATAATCATTCTTTACAACCTTAACAGTATTGAGAAATACACGTATAACGAATATGGATACGGTTTGCTGACCCAACCCAACAACTGCGATAAAATCTAATTGCGGTGACCGCGTTGAACTCCAATTACCCACTCCCACGTCATTTGGGAGCGCCATTCGTTATTTCTTCCTACGTCGCGGCGTTTTTTGTGTGGGAGAATGGCGATAGACAAGTTAAAGAAGCAGGCGACTTTGTTTCGGAAAACAATAAGATTGTAAATTGCCTGCAAAAGATTGATCGTGTGTCTAACCTGGGCGTTTAGCTTTTATCAATGAATAAGGAAATTCGGCGGAAAAGTGGCCACCACAAAAAACAAGGGGAGGTAAGTGAGGTCTGGAATAAATTAAGTCAATCTGAAACGTTAATGACAGCGTGAATTTATTTGATATGTTTATTATTTTTTGTCTGCTTTTTATGTTTTATTTTTAATTTGTTTGCTTTTTTTGTATGTGTGAACACTATAACGTCTTAATTTTAGGGTGGCGAAATGTCAAATATAAATTAAGTGTGAATGGATGGTTTGGTTTAGCGAGGGTGAGAGTGAGTCCGTTTTTCAAGATGGCGGACAACTAGGAACAAATGGTGGGAGGTTCCGGCAAGAATTGGTAAAATGGATAGGAACGAAAGAACAAACAAAGAAAAGAAAATACGGTGCATATAAACATGCTATTTAAATTTAGTAAAGGACTAAAGAGTTTACAAGAATTAGAAACCGATGAAAAAGATGGAAGGGATGAAGAAGCAACAGGGAGAATACGAAAATGATGAAAACGAACGGGAAATAAATAGAATAATGATAGTATATATCAGGAGTTTCGAACGGTTTCGAAAGAGGGGCGCATATTACTAATTTTTTAGAGCTACACGGGCCAAAATAATAAAAAAAAATCAAGTAGACGTAGTTTATACTGTTTTGCATATTAGCTTTGTTTTTGATAAAACTGGTTCTCCAAAACCTCATTTTTTTTTCTCACCATTTTAAGAACAGAAAAAAAAAATTACACTATTTTCACACATTTTCATTTGTTAAATTTTTCCTGAATATTTTTATGTTTTTCATAAGAGCTTCGTGGGTTGGATTATAGACTTTGGTAAGCCGGATTCGGCCCGCAGGCCGGAGTTTGGAGATCCCTGATATATACCGCTTTTTATAGTAATCGATGAAATATAGAGAGAGAGCGTTGAAAAAAAGGGGGAAATAAAGAACGAAAGATGGAGATGGGAGAAAGAAAGAAAGAAACAAGAAAAGTGAATAAAGAAAGAAAATATTGAATAAAGGAGGTAGAGGTCTATGGTCCCCCTCGCCAAACTTTCACAAGAAACACTCGTCTAGCTGTAAACACTATCAAAAATTCCCCCCACTCTTTATCTGTGCCTAAACCTAAACGTAGATTCCATGAACAGAGCTTCTTTCTTAGAACTGCACGCCTGTGGAATTGTCTTCCGTTTTCCTGCTTTCCGGCTGACTAAAATATGGTTGTCTTTAAGTCTAACGTAAATAAGTTCTTGATGAGCCGTTCCATATAAGTTACCAAATTTACCAAATTTTCATTACTAATGATTACTATATTGTCCAATTTCTAATGTACACTCTTTAACCCTTATCCTTGAGTGGCCTCTTGGCCTTGATAATGTGGTGATGCCTATGTAAAAAAAAGGTAAAAGGAAGACAAATAATGACCACGCTCCATGTTGCTTAACTTTGGTGATCTACATTAAGAATTTAATGTTCTCAAGTAGTCACCCATCTGATAATGACCAGACTCAATGTTGCTTAACTTTGGTGATCTACATGAAGCATTTAATGTTCCCAAGTAGTCACCCATCTGATAATGACCAGGCTCAATGTTGCATAACTTTGGTGATCTATATATAGCATTTGGTTTTCCCAAGTAGTCACCCAATTGAGAATGACCGAGACAATGTTGCTTAACTTTGGTGATCTACATTAAGAATTTAATGTTCTCAAGTAGTCACCCATCTGATAATGACCAGACTCAATGTTGCTTAACTTTGGTGATTTACATGAAGCATTTAATGTTCCCAAGTAGTCACCCATCTGATAATGACCAGGCTCAATGTTGCTTAACTTTGGTGATCTATATATAGCATTTGGTGTTCCAAGTAGTCACCCAATTGAGAATGACCGAGACAATGTTGCTTAACTTTGGTGATCTACATTAAGAATTTAATGTTCTCAAGTAGTCACCCATCTGATAATGACCAGACTCAATGTTGCTTAACTTTGGTGATCTACATGAAGCATTTAATGTTCCCAAGTAGTCACCCATCTGATAATGACCAGGCTCAATGTTGCTTAACTTTGGTGATCTATATATAGCATTTGGTGTTCCCAAGTAGTCACCCACTTGAGAATGACCTGGACAATGTTGTTTAACCAGTGTCTACTCGCTATATATTTAGGTACTCCTTACATATAGCTTTGCGCACAGTTGTTATTATCCTGTCGGTGGAGTGAGATAGGTTAAATAAATAAAATAAACGAATAAAGACTTGTTAATATTCTTTTCATTCTTTTGACTCTCGAGTATATATCCGACACAGTCAATCAACCGAAAACCACATCAGTCTATAAAAAAAAACATGTAAGATATTAATGGATATCTATGCCTCAACTCAGTCTCGAAAGACAAAGGATGCCCCCTATAGGGGCAGCTGCATGTGTAATTGTGTGGCAAGTGTTGCGCAATCCCTGACCACACCTCTCCTGAATCGGCATTGCTTGAGTCCAGTGACAAGGAGAGGTCCAGGATGACTGGAAACAATGCCGAGATAAGAGGAGAGCACATACGGCACCTGGAAGTCCCAAATAGTCACCCATCTGGTACTGGCCAGGCTCATCATTGCTTAACTTCGGTGTTCTGGCGGGAACCGGTGTGTCAACGTTATTATGCCGTATTTTTAAACGAATATATACTCAGGAGTCAAAACAATGAAAAGAATATACTGTTGTCACAGCCCTATTAATAATACCAAGATAAACAATTAAGGCTAAATATTAATTTTGAAAATCTGTAAAAAAATACTGAATAACAACACCCCCCCTCGATATCAATAAATTATTTTTCTTAAACAGATGAATTAATTTCCGATTTCTGCGTTTCATCTACAGTAAAATCTACCATGCACGGCTTAAAAAACGAAATGCCTGACGAAGAGAAGACATCCCGAAATATAGCATGAACGGATACACCAGCTGACCGCCTGCCGCAATTAAGAACACCCTTCATGTAAAATATTGTATTTAAAAAATGCATATGTATATGTATATATAGAGAGAAATGAAAATAAAAAGGAACAAACCGAGTTATGTGTTCATCAACGTTTCCTCTTTATTTCGAGACTTCCTCTTGATGAAATAAAGACGAAACGTTGATGAACACATAACTCAGTTTGTTCCTTCTTATTTTCATTTCTCTATATCTTAAGTTTCTTCAGCTTGTGTCTATCCGTTACATCTTTGCATTGTTCTGCCTTCTATAAATGTGCATTTCTTTTTATACTAATCTTTTTATAAAAAAAAAAAAAACGAATTAGTTCGGTCCACAAGACGGTGACTATGAAACAGTGTTTAAATAATCACTTTAAAATAAAAATCACAGGATATTTACAAATTAAAGAATACAATAAGAATTTTCCAACTTAAATTTTCAAAGATACAAGCAAATAAAAATTCAAAACTAAAATGGCATCACCGAATCCTAGAAAATGCTAGGTAAATATATTTATACTGTTCACCGTTTCAGACTATTGTCTTCGTTGTGGTTGTTTTCATGTTCAAAACGTAGTTTCAATCTTTCTTGGGGTCTATTCAGTTCAATTTCCCATTTAATTACAGGGTAGAACGATAAAATTGTCGCCCTAGAAAAGACTACATGATTCCATTTCCATTGATTAAAAAAATAATTAAACATAATAGTTAAATGAAACAAATCATTTTATCAGAAACCATAAATAATTGATAATTAATTAATGGATGCTCGTTTTTCAAAGTTAGTTAACCTTCATGAAGTCGCTCGCATATCCATAACTGAGTATATTAAGAAGTTCGTTTTAATGATTTTTAAATAGAAAATATGGGCTTTTAATATTAATGTCAGGGCGAGAAAAACTTATCTTTATAGGTATACGCCAATGAAAAAAATACCTTTAGCCCGCTGTATTTATAATCATATAAAAAAGATTGTTTGCAGTTGCATTAGATATATTGATACATATGTTTTATTGTTTGTGCATTCTTTCAGAAACATGATAGCTTATTATTATTTTATATACTTAGGCGTTTCTTTCGAGTGGGCAGTTATTTTTCACTGTACAATTGCATTTTTAAGTTATTAATGGTTTTGATTGTTCTATTTTGTTTGGTAATATTTCGTTCTTTGTGTTTATTTTACTACTTATATTCTCTTTTTTCGAACTCTCCCTTCTCTCTCTCTCTCTCATATATATATATATATATATATATATATATATATATATTACGCTTACTAAACTGCGTTTAAAAGCGATTGAGCTCACAGCATGTAGATGTGTCATAGTTCCGCCCACGTAACCTACAACCTTCTTCACATATTTCGACAGAAATTTTTTCCGAGTTCGACAATATAGGCCAAAAGTTGGGGGTTACATCAGCTGAAATGTTGTGAGAATAATAGTTAAGCTAATGCAAATAATACAAATTATCAAACGAAATGTCTGAGAATGTTCTAGCTATGGAACACATTACCACGCTACTGCTTCTCTGCAGACTACAACATGATCATCTTTAAATGCATTGCCAACGGATACTTTTCAGAAACCGTTAAGACAGGTGTTTAAATAGTGTTGATTCCATTGAATTTAGAACCACTCGTAATATTTTTCATCATTAAACTGAAAATCAAATCATCTAATCTACCCTTATCCTCGAGTTGCTTTTATTCTTGGCTAATAGAGACTCATTAATAAAAAAATATAGTTAAAATCAAGATAGCTTATAGATTAAAGACACACAATAATCCTGAATGTAAAAAATTCTAAAGAGTCCCCATTAATTTGTCTCCCTATTAAAAAAAAGATTTAGGCACAAAGTCGTCTTTCTATTAGAGTGAAAATCTAGCTTCCGCTTAAAGGGAAACTCTGGATTGGTACAAAAATAAACATTTTCTCCCTCTAGAAGGATTTCTTCTTCAGTGAAGAACGGCAAAAATGAAATCAGGTACCAGCACAGATAGTTTTACATTTTGCTGCAAGCCAAAAGGCTAACAGTTGGAATAGTCCATTTAAGGGGTTATAAGGTGTCGGACTGAATTAAGATGTGGCCCGGTGGAGGTGTGGTCTTTATTCTCTCTATGTTCTTTGGTGAAGACATAAAAGTAGCGAAAAAAAAAAAAGAAAAATGAGTGTTTGGGTTGAAAAGAAGAGGAGGGAGTGGAAGAGATTGGTATTAAAGGTCCATTCATCTCGTCTCGTGACTCGACTCGTCTATCAGAGGCCACCTACTCAGCCGGACCACCTTGCACGATTCCCTGGACGCTCATCGTTAACATGTTCGACTCTTTTTGTGTCCGTCGTCCACTTGCCGCTTTCTTCTTTTTCTTTTGATTAATATTTCGCCATTCCCAAGGGGTGAATCAAGAAAGCGCGAAATAAGGAGGGAAAGGCTAATCAAAAGAATTATTGCCTCCTTGGCGAACAAAAGAAAAAAAGGATATCAAACCAATGTGCAGCCGGGCAGCCGTATCTCCAAGAAGCTTATTATCAGACTTGGCTTGTTGGTTAAAATCAAAGAGTAGTATCTGTGGTACTATGGTGACGGCAATGATTGACAGGGAATTGTAGCATAATTCCTGGTCTTTGTTGGACCATTTTAAACAACGATAGCGTCTTTATTAATTTAAATCTGTATACCAATTAGCAGCTCTCTTCGGCATAATCGCGTTGAGACACTGGTTCTCGTAAGATCGCCGAAGTTAAGCATCGTTGAGCCTGGTTAGTACTAGATGGGTGACGATTTGGGAATTCTAGGCGCTGTATGAACTCTCCGCTTATATCGGCATTTGTTTCCAGTTGTCCTGTACATACACTCCACTTGCCACTGGTATTTAACAATGTCGACTCAGGAGTGATGTGGTTGGAGATTGCGCACCTCCTGCCACAACGATTTCACGCGCATGCACCCCCACGTGGGTATCCATAGTCTGTCAAAGACTGAATGAGTCTGTCTTGTAAAAAAAAAATACGCGTGCTGAGATCGAAACCAAAACACAGTGACTCAAGTACGATAACCATTAAACCAACTTGACCCGTATTTTCAAAATGTTTTCTAATCTACTTATGCTTAATATGAAGAAGTTGTCATGTTTTACTGGCGCGCATGTGCATTCGTGAAACAGTTGAAAACAGATAAAAATCCGATCACTCCATCCCCAACGTACCAATGTTTCAATTTTGACCTCTTAGCTGTATTTTTTCAGGAGGAAAACGGATTAGAAATGTGTCCACATGTCTGATTATCATATATACCAAATTTTAAGTGTAGATCAAAGATTTGTTGAGTATATAGGTTGAGAAGTGGCCGAATTTTATAAATATATAGATAAAGATGTTTGTCTCACTCTGATATTGATCTTTTCTAATTAAAAATTGATAAAACGAACTTTTTAATGTACTCAGTCATGCATATGCGAGGGACTACATAAAGCTTAACTAATTTGCATATTTATTTGACAAACTGGCGTGGGTTAATTACTTATTCGTTTTTGATAGTTTCATTTTATTGGTTTCATTTTGTAATTACGCTGAATTTATGCATAATTTCTATAATAGCGTAAAATTTAATATGAAAACGTTCTAGTACACAAATATATATATATATATATATATAATAGCAGACCACTTTAATAAAATCGGCTAGTTTTGAAAAAATGAATACGAAAAGCTTTCTATGTTACTAAAAGGAACTTGTTAGTGGATAAAAAAAAACATCTTACTAAATTATAAATGGCAAAAGGGAAACCATTATCAGAGTTTGAGAGAGGAAGGCTCTTTGAGCTTAATAGGGGTGGACTCTCCCATAGATCCATTGCAAACGAAGTGAATCGTAGCAAAACGGTCATCACAATTTTTTTAAGAAATCCAGATCAATATGAGCACAAAAAGGTCGACCAAAGAAAAATAACCCCCATCACTGGATCGCCGTATCAGAAAAAGTTTAAAAAAAAAAAACTCTAGTATGAGCTCAAGTCGATTGAAAAGCCAAACAGCAGCAGAATGTAGTCCTAAAACCATCAGAAGGCATCTGAAAATGAAAGGTTTCAATCATTTAAAGCGACTGCAGAAACCACGCCTTCTTGAACAGCACAAAACTAACCGACTTATATATGCCGCCAAATACCAGACTTGGGATGAAGAGAAGTAGGAAAATGTAATTTTCTCCAATGAGAAAAAAGTTTAATCTAGATGGTCCAGATGGATTTCAACACTATTGGCATGATAAAAATTTACCCAAAGAGACTTTTTCAACTTGGCATAGTGGAGGAGGGTCTTTAATGATCTGGGGTGCTTTCTCATCAGCTGGGACCCTAAAGTTGCAAGTAGTGAACGGCCGGCAAACATCATTGAAGTACATTTCAATGCATTTCAATGAAGGTCCACGTCTGTGTGGAAGAAATTGGATTCTCCAGCAAGACAACGCTGCGATACACACTTCTCGACAAGCACGAGAATACTTTTCTTCAAATAATATAGAATTGTTAGATCATCCAGCATGTTCTCCGGACCTCAATCCCATTGAAAATCTTTGGGGATGGATGACAAAAGAAGTGTTCAAGGATGGAACCCAGTATGATTCGATAAAGGAACTTTCTGATTCAGTTTTTAGTACTTTGCAACTGATAAAAAAAACTTAGTCGCAAGCATGCCGAAGAGAATTTTTGAAGTAATTCGGAATAATGGAGGCTATACTAAATACTGAGACCATTTTTAGTCATTTATAATTGCCTTTTATTAGATAAATTATCAGTGGTCTTATCATTTTGCCCAGGTGAAAATGTTTGTTTTTTTTTTTAAATAATTATTAGATCAGGGTTAAGGTTTCGAATGAAGCAGATTTTATTTTTTCCATCATATTTTCCCTTTTGGCAATGGTTTCAACCATTTGTTTGATTAAAAATTCGATAATATGCGTAAAAGCTTACTTTCTTTAGTGGTCTTATGATTTTGACCAGGACTGTATATATATATATTAAACATATAACTCATGTCTAGGTAACCTACATCTAAAATTTCAAGTGTTTATACCCGAAATTGGCGGAGGAGTTTGGTAGTGTCTGCAAAGATCAACTCGTTCAACTATGACCTTTTGGCAGCCAAATCTTCGCCCATGCTGCATGTCTGAATACCCATTATGTAAAATTTCAAATGTTTAGACCCGAAATTTGCTGAATTGTTTGATAGAGACCGCAAAGGTCAAATCTTTTTGTATTTTTACCTCTTGGCAGCCAGATTTTCGGCCAAAAACTGATTAAAAAGCTTGCCCTATCTCTGAATACACTTCATGTAAAATTTCAAATGTTTAGACAAAAAATTGGCTGAGTAATTTTGTAGAAATCGCAGAGGTCAATTTTTTTAAACTTTGTGTTGCCAAGCGGTCAAAGTTAAAAAGACTTGGCCGTTGTGGTCTTTAGCCAACTACTCAGCCAATTTTGGGTCTAAACATTTGAAATTTATACATAACTGGTATTCAGACATGCGCCAAACATTTTAATCAGTTTTTGAGACAAAATTTGGCTGCCAAAAAGTTATATTTAAAAGAGTTGACCTTTGCAGATTCTACCAAATTCCTCCGCCAATTTTGGGTCGAAAGACTTGAAATTATAGGTGTAGGTAACTTGGACATAGGTAAAACTTTGTATTTCGATTTGAGACAACAATGATAAATGTTAAGGCGTCAAAATTGGGGCAAATTTAAAAGAAATTGACCTCTGCGGTCTCTACAAAATTACTCAGCCAATTTTTTGTCTAAACATTTGAAATTTTACATAAAGTGTTCAGACATTGAGCAAGCTTTTTAATCAGCTTTTGGCCGAAAATTTGGCTTCCAAGAGGGTAAAATTCAAAAGATTTTACCTTTGCGGTCTCTAGCAAACTATTCAGCAAATTTCGGGTCTAAACATTTGAAATTTTATGTAATGGGTATTCAGACATGCAACAAGCATTTTAAATTGAAATCATAGTCACCCAAATCATTCGCATAAATAAACCGACCATCAAACAGGCACAATATGAGGGAGAGTGTACGTTTAAGTGCTGTTAAACGATTTGTAATCAACGTTTTTAATAAATTCACTAAACTCAATTTTTTTTTAATTCATAGCTTGCCTGAAGACGACTCATGGAAGACGAAAACGTACGCAACTACTGCAAATTTCTTTTTAGACTCGTAAAGAACATTTGAACATTAGTCCGCCAAGTGGAACAACCTTCCTCTATTTTTTAGCTCAATAAATTGAAGACAAACGGAGAGGGGAGTGGTACCATTAAAATGAGTGACTTTTTGTGCTCCAGGTTTTGTTTTTCTGCGTGGTCATCACCAATCTCAATCGACGTTTGCCAGGAATTCAATGGCGCTTCTCTGTTTTTGACGCACGTCTCTGCTTTCTTGGATTCTCACGTAGTCAATACTTGCAACAGAGTGATGAAACTTTTAGATTATGAATGCATAAGTTCGGGCATCATAATAACACATTTTGAAATCCCCTCTATTCGAATAAAAAATAAGAGATATTCCTTTTGAAAGGCCTCTCGTATATATATATATATATATATATATATATATAGTGTGTGTGTGTGTGTGGTATAGTTTCCCAAGTTACAAATATAAAGTTTTCTCATTTTGTTATTCGTATCGTTTTCAAAAGGCATCCATTACAATATTGTTTTGTATTGCGACTAACAATCTGCGAAATTATGTTATTGCTGCATATTTAGTCACCTACTCTTCAAATGTTATATATATATATATATATATATATATATATATATATATATATGTGTGTGTGTGCGTATGTATATAAATATATATATATATATATATATATATATATATATATATATACAGGGTGACCCAAAAAAAACCTAAATGGAGGCCATTTAGAACATATGCTGTAGAACGGAGAAAAAAGCCAAAGACCCTAGTGTTTTGATGTGATGTTTTGAATATAATAAACTAGTTTCCAAAGTTTCATTTCATTCGGACAAAACACTAAAAAACGGGGCCTAATTAGAATTGGGGTCCGTTTTGGGGGAACACCCTGTTTATATGAAATTAGTATATTTAGGCAGCATTTTTTTTTCATTCAAACAGACATTTTTAAATGCAACATAGATACTTTGTTTTATGATTCATTTTGTTTTTTAATTTTTTCGATTTTTCGTATCATCTTTTTTATATCAAAATCGAAAATATAAATGAAGGTTTCATAATTGTTACTGTCACGAGCGCTTTCGATTCGTCCACGAATCATCTTCAGGAAGTAAAAGTGCGAAGGAGCGAAAATGAAAATTAAAAATTGAAAAGTAAAATATACATTAAATTGTGTTAGATGATGGTAAGTTAAAATATATAAAGTTGATTAAAAATTCGAGTATTAAATCTACAAGTTCGTGAGAAGTATTGGCTTTCAAGTTCTTTCCGGTAGGCTTTTAAGTTCTATCTCTCTATTTTTTTCGTGTGTTTAGTACATTTTTATCGGTTAAGCTATCAATACTCTTGGACAAAAACTAGCAAATAGTATATTTAAATGGCGCTATACAACCATATAATAGCAAATAGCCGAATTTATTCAAACCTTCATCGTATCAGTATAGCCCGTTTCATTCACTAAGATTTTTACTTTTTCGTACTGGCATAGGCAGACTAATTTACATACGTTTAACAGTGGAGTGAAGCGACTGGAGAAATATACGATTGTGGGGGTCGCAAAGGTGAGGTATCCCCATCACCTAATAATAGCAGAAATGGTCCATTAAGGAAATTATTTTTCATAGCGTCTCTTGTATAGACAATATGGCGGTTGCTAATATAAGCATCGCGAATTTGCTTTTATTTGTTTGTATATAGTGCTCAGTTCTGAATGTTTGAATAGTTGCTATTATCGCTTTTACTATTGGTATACGCTGTGTGTGTGTGTGTGTGTGTGTGTGTGTGTGTGTGTGTGTGTGTGTGTGTGTGTGTAATTGGGTGTCGTTTCCTCATTATTATTTTTTCATTTTTATCGAATTTTTTAGCTTTTTGTATCCTGCTTTTTTAAACCGGTGTTTCGCTTCCGCCCTTTCGATTTCTGATGTGCGTATCAGGATAAACTCGCCGGAAGTTTGGTATATATCATTGAGCAATTCCGTTGAGAATTCAGAGACTTTTGACTAATTACTCCCACTAATTACTCCCCAATCTGTATATTTATCTCATTACACACGCGCAAACACACACGCAAACTCACATACACACATATACATACATATGGTGATCGTCACTTCTCAACAGAAGAATATGTTTCATTTGCTTTATTGCTGATTATTTATCCATTTCCATGTACTTTTTAAAATGTTCTTTTGTTTTTGTTATTTGATTTATTCGTTTTATAATTTGTTTTATTTGATTTTATATATATACTAGCGGGGGTACCCGGCGTTGCCCGAGTGTTTGTTTCCGGGACGGGGGGGGGAAGTTTTAAAAAATGTTATGGTAGGTAAGTAGGAAGGATCAAACCCGGAGTCATGAGTAAAAGTAGGAAAATAAAGTGTGAAAAAAAAAAAACATCTGCAACGTTAACAGTTCGGCCACCCAGAAAAGTCCATTCCAGTTGTTTAGGAAAAAAAAAAAACGACTACGGTAGGTCGGCGCGAACGTGAAAATATAATGTGAATTGTCCAGCACGCTAACCACTACGCCACAGAGCACTGCAGCTTGGTTTAGTGATTTTAAATAACTTCACATGAAAGAACTACGAAGCCAAACCGGTGTTCTCTTCTCAACTGTTCCTTGTGAACGATCCCCAAACGGTGTAAAGTGGTGGCAGGGGGAGGAGGAATTTATTAGAGAGAAAATATTTTACCACTTCCATTGATCGTAACCGATTTTGGCCGTGACTTCTCAGCAGAAAAAGTATAGAAATCTAAGATTATCGTGGAATTTGAGAAATAATAAGCCTATAACACACCTCAGATATTGTTCTGCCGTTTGTGCATATTATATTTGCATGAAATATCTTGATTTTTAATCCTATTAATGTCAAAATCAGACGGGAAAAAATGAGTTCATTTTATTTATATAGAGAAGAAGAAGATATGCATACATTCATTTGATATTATATATATATATATATATATATATATATATATATATATATACATACATTCATACACATATACATATATACATGTGGAGATGTGATCAAGATGCATTTTCTATCTTTTGTGGGAACGAAGGTGGCTCTTCAGACCAGCCCGACTCTTACAGTCTATTGCAGAAGTCACACTTTAGCTGAGATTGAGAGACGCCAACCGGTACTGACTCACTGTGGACCTTCATATGACGCTTCATATCGCCACTTGATTTGCAGAAGATAGAGCAAATAGAACATCTGTGCTCCGCAATGTTTTCCCCGTCAAAGAAAGACTGATTTCCATGTGATCATTTATGGCTAGCTAGACCGGATCCCGATAAAGTCATTTTACCGTATAAATCACAGACATGGTTAAGCACAAAAGCCTCTTACAGATCTAACATATCTGAAAGACCTTTCTTCCGGATATCACGCTTCATTTTTGCATGATCATATTTTTTTCTCACAGCTATATGGCACGCCACTTTTTACGATCATTGGAAGCACTCTCCCAGCTAGACGCATCAATACCAGGAGCTTTCAGATTGCCCTTGATGTTTTCTTTAAGGCGTTTTCTTGGTTTTTGTTGTGGACGCTTTTCTTGTATAATTTCACCATAAAACAGGCGCTTCGGTAATCTCTCATCATCCGTCCTTGTTAAATGTCCAGCCCACCTCATCTGGTTGCGTATAATCCACTTTTCGATACATGGTACGTCAGCTTGCATAGGGTGTCATATCAGGCGTAAAAGAGTTCCACCTGATGTCCAGAACGCGTTTCAGAAATTTCTGGTTTACTCTCTCTATGACTCTTATGTGTCTACCAGAAGTTGTCTATGCTTCAGAAGCGTAAAGCAGAGATGGTAAAATACACGATTGGCAGATACTGATCTTTGTACGAAGGGTTATACCTCTGTCAGACCATAACCGCTTCTCTAAGCTACCAAAAGTGGCACGCTGTATCCTATAGTTGACCTCAGTATCCAGGGTTCTGCCTCTGACAAGAGTGCTACCCAAACAGATGAATGTGTCAACCCAGGCAAGCCTCTGGTTGTTGACCAAAATATTTGGTTCCACATAAAAACTACCGGGTGGAGCATATATTATTTAATTGGAATTCATTATTGAGATGAGTGTTATTTTATTAATTTATTGCGGACTAATATCCTCATTTTTCTTAGTTGTTGTTTCACGACGTTTCGGCCAACTATTCTTCTGGCCTTCATCAGGTGGTAACCTCGATGGGATAGGAACTCTGAATCTCTTAACTTTATTCTTAGCAATTACTGCCATCCATAGTTGTTGTTGTCTATTAGTAAATGTATTAATATTTATTACTGCGAAACCGCAGGTAATGTGTGCATATATCTTCGCAAAGGAAAAAATCTGGAATCTGGGAATGAGAAAAGGAAAAAAAAATAAAAGAATATATGCATATATAATCATCAGATAGTACTGTTTCGCTGTACCACACCGAATCAAGGCAGCTAGATTACCACACATGCCTTGCTAGGGATTGAACCTATAACCATCTTGTTGATAGTCGGCAGTCCTATCATCCGGTCCATGAAATCGGTGGCTATAAACGACTTCATCAAATGCACATTTATATAGACACTTGCCCATCACTTTCATGGTGCTCGACCTACTAGTTTATGTACAAACAGAAAGTTTCCCGTTATACAGTGTGTTCCAGAATATTTGACGCCATTTCGCAAAGGACTCATCTATGTCCTCGCTCTTCTTCCTGCTAAATAGAATCTACTAAGCTGTTTTTTTTTGGAAATGTTAACGAATAAAACTTATGATTAATTTCATTTATTGTGGACTATTATCCTCATCTTTTCTTAGTTATTGTTTCACGACGTTTCGGCCAACTATTTCCTCTGGGCTTCGTCAGGTGGTAACCGCGACGGGATAGGAACTTCGAATCTCCTAACTGCATTTTCAGCAATTACTGCCATCCATAGTTGTTGTTGTCTCACCACTGAGAATGCAGTTAGGAGATCCAGAGTTCCTATCCCGTCGCAGTTACCATCTGATGAAGGCCAGATAAATATTTGGTCGTAACGTTGTAAAATAACAGCTAAGAAAGATGGAGGTGTGCACATGACCTTTAAGAGGCACAAGCCCCTGAAAACAGATCCATGATACCCTGCATATCTCTCTCACTAAAGGACACAAGATCAGCGTCATCTGCATAGAGCAATTAACGAACTGAAAGACCCTTATATAAGCATGAAAACGACGAAGATCAAAGACTTTACTTGTGGTTCTGAAACGCAAATATACACCCAGAAAACAATCTTTAAAGCATAGTTTTAAGATAAATAGAAAAAAGTGTAGGTGTTGATATATCACCCTGCTTCACGCCATTGTCAACTGAGACGAGTTCTGATAGACATCCATTGAAATTTAGGCGAGCCTTCATATTAGTGTGGAGCTTATTGAGTAACCGTAGAAATTGAGGGGGCATCCCAATTTTCCTAGAATTATCCACACAGCATTTCTATTCATAGTATCAAAATGCCTTGATCAAATCAAGAAAAACCTGATAAAGCGGGGCACGGTGTTCAGTACATTTCTCCTGCAACTGTCTGCCAAAGAAGATTGTGTCCGTGGTGTCTCTGCCCGGACGAAAGCCACTTTGATTTGCCGGAATGACAGGACAAATATACTTTAACAATCTATTGAGTAGAACTTTGAAAAATACTTTGCCAACTGCTTCCAACAAACTTACCCCACGATAACTCCCACAGTCGGTCTTAGACCCCTTTCCCTTGTACAATGATATAAGAATTGCATCAACCGAGTCCTGGTGGACAGGAA
This sequence comes from Euprymna scolopes, assembly GCF_053919585.1. Lineage (NCBI taxonomy): Eukaryota > Metazoa > Mollusca > Cephalopoda > Sepiida > Sepiolidae > Euprymna > Euprymna scolopes. Next base: position 14,168,265 of record NC_136507.1, on the reverse strand, counting down.
CACTCTTCCAGACATCAGGAATAAGATGAAGAATTTCACGAACAAGCTTATCGCCCTCATATAAGATGACTTCCACAGGAATACCATCAAACCCTTGGGCCTTCCCAATATTTACTTCCTTGATTGCATCTCTAATTTCTTTCTCAGATGGAAACTCAGACATTTGATAGATAAGTTTCTGTTGTGGTAAACATCTATTAATGACTTCTTCATTGTCAGACAGATCAGAATAATGCTCAGTCTAATAAAGGAAAATCTTGTTGGGATCCTTGATAAGAGTAGTTAGAGGAGATGTTGACAATGTTTGAGGACCAAAGTCTTTTTTAAGCAAAAGGTACATGCATTTGGAGTCTTTACGATCGAGGGACATCTGGATATGGTTGGCAAGTTTATCCCACGGCTAATTTTAAATTAGTATGGATGAAATAGTGTTGCCACATCTTAGCAGAAGATGCCTGGATATACGTATTCTGCCTTGACAGTTTTAAACCGGCTTCAAACCTGGTGGCTAGTGCCTTTTCTGTTCCGTGTAACCTTTTTTCCTACAGAAGAGATGTTGTGAGCCTATCGTTATTTTCATTTCAACTACTCGTCTGAGCTACAATCTATGCTCCCTTTGCCAAACTTTCACAAACAAACTCATGTATTCGGTTGGTGCAAAATAATGTCGTATTTTGACATAAAGTTGAACGTAAAAAAACGACATTATTTTTGCACCAACCACAAACAACAATTTCTACCACTCTCTATCTGTGCCTAAATCTAAACGTGAATTCCATAAGCTTCTTTCCTAGAACTGTTCGCCTGTGGAACACTTTTCCACTGGCCTGCTTTCTAGCTGACTACAATATTGTTGTCTTCAAGTCCAATGTAAATAAATTCTTGCTTGGCCGTCGCCTTAAATAATCAAATCATACATAATTCCCACTACTAACGATTACTACACGGTTGTCCCATTGCCTATCGCACACTCATTAACCCTTATCCTCAAGTGGCCTTCGGGCCTTGATAAGTTGCGACCCATAGTATAAAAAGGACCATTTGTGTTCATGCTGATATTCGAAACTCAAAATCCATATCATTTGCAACTGTGAACAGCGCTAGACACCTGCCACTAAGAGTATACAAATGAGATCACGGTCCAACCTGACCCTTGACCCATACCCCATCAAGCTATTAATCTATTCGCCTATATTGTTCATTTCCTTTAATTCCTCATCAAATCTAACGCTTCCTTTTTTGATGTTTCCTGGTGTTTGCATAGGCATGACATTCGATACTTCCCAATATTTCTATTAGCTTCTCTTTATTGTCTTACACACCCAACTTACTGCACAGCCCAGGCTCTCACCACTTTGAACGCTTTTCTGTTTGTCAACCTTAACCACACGACAAAATCGAAAAATCATTATTTTATGGAGGCAATCGCGCCCATGTTAACGACTTCCGGTCAACACAAAACGCGTCATGTGAAACCGGAAATCGGAAATTTCAACATCATCACGAATCACGAAATCGTCGCTCCAGTCAAACATCCGGTTCGAGTTGCCCACATCCGGTGTGCGTCGCCATTTTATTCGATTGATGAATAATACGGTGAGAAGGGTTATCAGCGTTTTTCTTTTTTCTACTTGTTTTTACTTCGCCATTTTTTTATTGGTGCATTAATATCGATGTGAATGCTTGCGTTTTTGTTTATTTTCCCTGCTGTGTATAAATAAAAAATAATAATGAAACAACCGCTATCAGAGCGATGGATTGTCATAACAGTTTGATGAGAGAAAAGAAAATTTGAAGTAGAAAGCTTTGAGGCAAGGTTAACGAGAAAAGCAATAGTAATGGAAAATGTGCAAAAGCTAGAAAAACAAAATACAAAGAAATATGGAAGCCCGTCGAGTGATGCAGCTCATGAAAGATATCAGAATAAATTTGCCGCTACAAACCCCCAAAATATATTAAACTAGCATGGATACCCGCCGCTGCTCGAGTTGACATGAAGTTCCGTTTGAAACACACCTGCTATACTAACGATCTTGATCACTTTCGTCTAGGGCAACGTCGATACACCCAAAACAATTTTAAAAATTGAAGAATGGATAAAAACATGTAAATGTAATCCCCCTCCCACCAAGAATAATTACGTGATACCCTCTCCATCAGATATTTCGACAGAAGGGATACACAGAGAAGAAGCTATTCTCCGGATATTGAGCACTTTTTTGTTGCCTGGGCGCTGGAAAAAATTCGCTCTCAAAATAAATAAATAAATAAATAAATAAAATAAATAAATAAAGACAACTTTTCTTTCAATCAAAATAGCAGGGAGTGCCCGTGTGAGCGAAAAAAATGAGCCATGGTGTCCTGGTTCAAAGGTGAAATGCAAAAGAGGGGAAGAAGACAAAAGACTTACGGACACACTATTTTGCCCATATGGCCACGAATGTTTATGATATCATGACATAGTAAATTATGCTTTTTAACCGCGTGCGTGACTTGCGAGAAGTTAAAGAACAAAATGGAATTCCTATCACTGGCTTGTTTTTTTTTTTTTGTTTGTTTTTTTATCTTTTTGTAAAGGCACTTTTTTCACTGTTTTTATTTACTTATTTATTTTTCGTAAATAAAGAAATTTTTGGATTTGTATACTTTTGGCTTTTTTCATTTTTGTTTTTAAAAGTGTTGCTTAAGTTTCAATTTGGCCTTTTTGATTTTATTTCCTTATACGGAGGTCGTAGAATTGCATTCATCTACAAAATATCTAACTGATTTGCATATTCTTTTAAACATTCATTTTAATTAATTCCTTATTAGTTTTTTTTTTTTCGATGTTCTTGTGGGATATTCATTTTTAGTTAACTATTATTAAGTGTAATTATATCCATGCAGGTTTTCTATATGATTTATACTTGCGTAATATTTGCGTAAAAAGGTTATAGTAAACACAAACATCTTTCTATATAAATTTATGTATGCGTAAGTGTTTGGTCTACAGACATGAAACTTAATATATAAGGTATTCGAATACATACGATACTTTATATTTCGGTTTTAGTCGGGGAAAATAGGTGCAAAAGTGTGAAAATTAAAGAAAAATGAATGTTACGAATATGCAACATAATACCTATTTCTTCATGTTTAAATTTTTAACTTTGCAGCAAACATTTCTTCATAACGCAAGCATTAACCTCAAAACAAAACGTACATCGTAAGCTAAACGTTTTTGTTTCGATTCCCGATGGTGACTCACGGGTCATTGCTCATGGGCGCATTGGTCTTGTTTCATTGGCAAGGACCTAATCCATTCGGCTACGGTTAACCGCGAGAAATGCTTTTTTTTTAAACGTCTGTCAGAGTGATCTAATCATTATATGATAATCTGCACATAAGAGCTACATTAACCGACTTTATTTCAACTGAAAGTGCTCAACGATAAGAAACGAATTTCTTAAAGGGACCGACATAATTATTTACCATAAAAATTATTATATACTTACGGACACTAGTGTTTCATCCTTTCGGGAATCATCAGTGCAGGGTGTCACGATTAACCACCAGTCGATAGATTCGAACCCGCCGACAGAATATATATATGTATATATATATTGGTGTAATAGAGCGCGGACGCGCTTATGCAAAGTATGAGCCGTGTACGAAATGGCGTTAGCGTAAGGAAAAAGATAGACTATATAAAGGGAAAGCACGTAAGAGAGGTGACCTCACCGTCGTAAGGAGAAGTTACGTGTAGCAGGAGAATTAGGAAATAAATGTCGTTGTTACAAAAAAGAAGTCGAGTTATTACTTAGCCTTGGACGCCCGGCATTATCCGATCAACTGAGTCTGCAACGTGTGATTCCGACTGTCTATATTTCACATCGTGTGCAAACGTGGTTAGCGGTAAATTATATTATATAAAGTATATTTCTCTTACTCTGTATGATCCACTTTTTATCAGAAAATTTCTCTTAATCTGTTCGTTCCACTTTTTATCAGAAATTTCTAATTGTGTGGCTAAAAATTTGTATAGGCCTTTGTTATGATAAGATGCAGCAAACAAGGTATTATGGTATCCGTTTAATAAACAGTTGGGGATTAGGTACGATTATTCAGCAAAATACCACATTTACTCTTACTTTTTCTCGTAAACTAGCGAGCCGATTTGATTCAAATTTTGTATGACCCTTTAAGGACCAACGAAATAATTATTATGGTATCCGTTCGATGCATAGTTATGGATAAATACGTATTATTATTTAATGCAAAAAAAAATGGGCATAAAAACAGATTTAACCATTAATTTAGTCAAACTTGGCTTTCTTACGTAATTTTGTTTAGAGGAGGTTTTTTTTTTCTTAGTCATACTTCCTCTTGAAATAACCACCATCTTAGTCTCTTTCGTTGCAATAGCATCTGTCGTCCGGGCACCAACAATCCACTCCGTTTGGTAATCTGAAAGATCTGTCATGTTAATGTTTCTTATCAATATGCATAATTTGAAATAAAAAAAATTCATCCAACCAATGAATTAAGGGCAACAATTTACATAAATAAATAAAATGAAACCAACATTTTGGTAATTAAAAAAAAAATCTAGGTCTTTTTTAAATTGATGTAAAATTAACAAGGTATTTCGAGTAATTTGTCCAGCTCTTATATATATATTATATATATATATATATATACTAGCAATCGGTGCCCGGCGTTGCCCAGGTGTTTTGAGGTTAATGCTGAGAAAAAAAAAACGGTCAATTTTTTAAAACTTTGACCCCTAATATGACCTCCTAACATTTATTGTTTAGGGATCAAGTAAAGTTAATAAGTTAGATCCATGTCCAAGGAATCTATATCTAAAATATCAAGTGTTTACTGTTTAGACCCAGAATTGTAGGAGGAGTTTGGTAGAGTTCTCAAAGGTCAAATCGTTGAATATTGACCACTTAATCGCCAAATTTCTGTCGAAAACCTATCACATCGATTTTCCCAAATCGCGAATTTGGCCCTTTTTTAAAGCAGTTTGGCCTTCAAAATTTCTGTTTGGCCTTTTTCTTCACCGATGAAATCTGGAGACGCAACGGGAATTTTCGGCAAAAAAATGTTGTTACTATGCACATCTATGTAATGAAATACAATTTGTGGCAAAATTTCAGGAAAAACTAATGGATGGTTATCTCGCAATAGTCCGGACAATTCGCTAAATTATCTCGTCAAAACCATAAATCTCGAATTTTTGTGCATTTTTTTTGGGGGGGGGCTAATTTGGCATAATAGTGTCCATTTAATAGTATTTTCTTGTAAAAATTAAAAAATAAGGAAAATTACCAAAAAAAACAAACAAGAACAACAAAAGTGTGCCGTATTTTTAAAAGTTTTATTGCGTTGTTTTTATTTGCTTTTTTTATTTCATCGGTGAAGAAAATGGCCAAACAGAAATTTTGAAGGCCAAACTGCTTAAAAAAAGGCCAAATTCGCGAAATTTGGCCTTCAAAATTTCTGTTTGGCCATTTTCTTCACCGATGAAATAAAAAAAGCAAATAAAAATAACGCATTAAAACTTTTAAAAATACGGCACACTTTTGTTGTTCTTGTTTGTTTTTTTGGTAATTTTCCTTATTTTTTTATTTTTTCAAGATAATACTATTAAATGGACACTATTATGCTAAATTAGCCCCCCCCCAAAAAAAAAAAAATGCACAAAAAAACGAGTGAACGCGCGTATTTTTTTTTTTTAGTTTAGTTTCATAATGGCGGCCGTGGTGTCGGAGGTTCGATTGTTAGATTGTAAGTTAGTTTCGTATTTTTTTAAGTTGTAAATCGCAAGTTAGAAAAAAATTAAACCCTTCCAAGATGGACAATAAATAAGACCAAAATATTTTATGGTAAAGTTAAGAGCGTAAGAACTATACTTTTTTAGGAGATGTGATTATTGGATTAACCAATCAGAAATCGTCTGTGGCACACACATCTCTGTTTTTATAGATATATAGATATATATATATATATATATATATATATATATATATATATATATATATATATATATATATATATATCTTTATTCGATTGGCAAAATTTTAGATAATTTTAAAGAAGTGAACCATAGCGGAAATTCAATCGATTAAAGTAAGATGGAAAACGGGGTGAGGAAAAGGAAAAATAAATGGGGGAAGTTACATGTAACAAATGTACAATTCAGTAAAATAAATAAGTCGATTAAAAACGAGATCTCTAAAATACGCCCGAAGCGCTTTTCGTTCAGACTAACTTTTCAAGGGTATAAGTCTGAAAATTATTTTTTTTTTTAATATTTTTTTTTTTTTAGAATATTTGGTAGTGGAATGGAGTAAGAGCGGAGAGGAGGTTAAAAAAAACTGTGACTACCCAAATAATTCTAATTAAAGCCGGAGGTTTCTCTGCTTGCACAAAGTAGGGGGGCTGGAAATGGTGGCAAGTGCTTCGAGGATAGACAGATGGAACTTTGTACGTCCTCGGTACAAAACAGAAAAACACTCCGGAGAGAATGCAAGATCGCACTCCTTTTTATTGACCAAGTGTTGGCCGATGGACGATTTTATCAATTGAGACTTTCTGGTGGTAGGTTGATGGTCTCGGATGAAGCGGGGAACATGTTGGGCGATTCTGTCCTGAAGATGCTGGGTCGTCTTGCCTATATAGACGACATCACACCGACATTCCACTACCAAATATTCTAAAATAATACTAATAATAATTTTCAGACTTATACTCTTGAAAAGTTTGTCTGAACGAAAAGCGCTTCGGGTGTATTTTAACGATCTTGTTTTTAATCGACTTATTTATTTTACATGTAACTTCTCCCATTTTTTTTCCTTTTCCTCACCTCGTTTCCCATCTTATTTTAGTCGACTGAATTTCCGCTATGGTTCACTTCTTTACAATTATTCCAATATATATATATAATATATATATATATATATATATATATATAATATATATATATATATATATATATATATATATATATAGTACTAATCATAGTGAGGGTGATAAGTAGTAAAATGGATTAGTCCTAATCTTATAAATACAAAACTGGTAAAATTAAAAAAAAATATGTCCATTTTGAATTTGGAAACGGATGAATATTTTTAACATGTCTTCTTCTAAAGATTAAGGGGGTGTTTGAGCAACACTGCTGGGGAGCCAATGATGTAATATACTGTTTTGTTTTTTAATCACCGAAACTGTGTTTCATGGTAAACAACTGATGATCCCTTAAATTAGCATTGGTACTATAGCGAATTCGAGAGAGCAAGTTGATACATTGATTGCAAATTATTAAATGACTTACTGACTAAATAGTTTTCTAACGAATGATAAAAGATAAAAATTAAATAGTTGTTAGTATAGTTTTAAAGGTTAATAAACTTCCAAGACTATATATATACATCCAGCTAGTATATATATATTTATATATATATATATATATATATATATATATATATATATATATATATATATATATATATACTAGCTGAGCGTTGCCCGATCGTACAATACGTTTAAACATGATATTTTAATTTATGCAAAGTAGTATGTATTTTATAGAATCAATCTTCTATTGAATATTATATGTTACGAGGAATAATTTTCTCGGTAGACTAATCCCCCCTCCAACAAAAAAAATTTAAAATAATAATGGTAATTCCGTTCATCAAATTGCATCCGTGTTTGTTTATAATATCATGGTAGCTAATATTTGGGCTTTACGATCTTAAAAAAAGAAGTCTTTGTTCTCTTATAGATAAAAATAATTTATAAAGGGGAATATTTTACGTTACAAAAGCTAATGTTGATATTCCCTTGTAAGAAATTTATTATCTATAAGAACAGAAAGTTAATTTTTACGACCTGATTTTATCGATTTCGATACTTATCGCATGAATTTCTGTACAAATCATATCTTAGAACACTGCCAGACATATAAATTAGTTTTGTGTGAAATTTGCAAAATATGGGCTCAGCCGTTTCGGAACCTATAAGGAAGGAACTCACACACACACACATAAACCGACTTTTATATAAAAGTTGATATCTATATAGGAAGGAAAGAGATAGATAGATAGATAGATAGATAGATAGATAGATATGACCACCATGGTGAGATAGATCGTATCAAGCTAACATAAAGCTATTTGATACATACTGGTATTGATACAGCAAATCGAGATTGATTTATAACAAGAAAAAAGACAAGATAAGAAGAAAGCTAGATAGAAAGGCAAATAGACAGTAATATAACGATATGCTCGTTTTAAACAACCCGTCCTAAACACGGTTCATCACAGATATGTCGTAAACGACCAGTCAAACTAATGGCCGGTTGTGTTTCTCTTAAGAGCCCGAGGGTGCAATTTACTAATGGCCATTGACCTCGCCCTATTAAAATGGCGGCAGGGGCAAGTTGGCATGCATCTCCATGAATTATACCGCTATATTTTCTCAGTCAGATACTTTATAAAAGCAGGACATTTAGCCATAAAAGGAGCCTAACCATTTATGATTGTGTCACCTTTTCTGTCTGTCCCCATCTTCTACATCTGTATAGTCATGACAGTTTCAATGAATGGGTCATCTATTTACTTTACGATGGACTCTTACAAAGATATAATACCGTAAATAAACAATAAAAAGAGAAAAGATCGAATTGTACATCATCCGAAAGGTTATCGAAATATAAATATCAAAGCTTAAAGCACATTTGTTTTTTACTTAAAACAAAGTGTAGTAACTATTCTATTTATACACGTAATGTATTATGTCCTCCATCAATGAAAGATAAATTATTCTACCAATCTAGATTGCTTTTTTAGTGGGAGTTTCAGTTCTCCACATAAAAAACCGAACTTGTGTCTAACTCTTCCCTCGTGTGGAGGCAAGTAAATAAAAGCAAACGTTTGAATAACAACAATGACAATAATAACTCTTCATCTAAAATATCAAACAAAAAAACTAAAAGTAAATGCTCCTAATTCTGTAAACATCACACTCCTTTCCGAAATTTTCATTATTTAAGTAATACTACTAAGAAACTAACATTGCGGCCATCAATGTGTAGCAGTCTGCATAATACGGCGTTGCCTTCGTTAAGAGTGAGTATAAAATAACAACAGTACATATTCGTTTTTGATTTACTATGATTTTTCCTCTTAATTACACTTAAATCAAGAACAAACGTATGCTATGAAACTACATACCAATACTTGTCAGCGTAAAGATAGGCTAAATCATCTGAGCTCTACTTCTCTATAGTGTATGAAGTATTATCGAAGTTATACCATTTAAACGTAATAGTAAGAACAAAGCTGTAAAATAGAAGTTTACAATGAATTTTTATTATTCAGCAGAATACTTCAAAACTGGTGTGTTAGGTAATCCTTAATCTGCGGAGTTTCAAAGAATGCTTATTCTTCTCATCAGAGGAAAACTGTTAGCAAAATAATCAAATAGAAATGATAGATATTAACATTTCTATGCATTTGCTGGTAACTGCATAAGATGAAACTAAACATTTTATGAGTTTTAGTCATAAAATATTTATTTAAAATATAAGAATCTCAATATGGAAACAATTTATGCGAAGAGTTCTTTCAGAAATATTTTGAGAAAAAAGTCAATTTTTTTTTTAATTACATTTTCACCCCAAACAAGGCACATTGCCACTTTGGTGTAGGAGGCTACTATCAAGGGCAACAACTACTGATGTACTATGTAGGGATTTGGGCAGCAAGATGTCGGTTTACGTTACAACTACTACTACTGGAGTAGAAAGATTTTTTACATCGAGGGATCTCTACAGTGTGGGGTGGAATTTATCAGCCTGTCGGATTTGTTGAGGGTGTTCACGTCGTGGGGGCACAAGTGCTTGCAGTTCGTCAGAGCATTCACCATTAAAATACTTGTAGAACAGGCAGGGGGACGAAACATTTCGTCGATGGGACAGAGGCTGAAACTTAGATGCCAGTTCAGGGCCTATCAGATTTGCAACTCTCTTTTAAACCTTGTCAAGGAGTCAAGTAGTTTTCTAGCACGGTAGAAAGAGCCTACCTTCTTTGCAGCGGCCCTGGAAATGCTTTCAATGTAATTGTTCCAACTCATGTTTCCTGTGACGTTAAGCCAATGAGTTTGAAAGATGTACTCTCAGATAAAGGGTCGTTGGCCATTGCTATAAGTGGTAGAGAAGGTTTCTTGTAATTATTGAATGAAACTAGTTTAGTCTTGGTGGCATTGAATGTGACCATCCATTTTTGTCCCCATTCCACTACAAATTGGAGGTCATCCTCTAGTGTTTCTGCCATTTCTTTAGATATGTGTTCATTTGTTTTCCTGTCGTGCCTGTTATAGAGTGTGGTGTCATCAGCATATATACCCATCTCAGAGGCAATTTTGTCGGGGAGGTCATTTATGAATATCAGGAACAATAGAGGTCCAAGGATAGACCCTTGGGGCACTCCCGCATTTATATCATATTGTTTAGATGTACGACCGTCGAGGACAATCTGGATTTTTTTCTTATCTAAGAAGGATTTAATTATGTTAAGTATTCTACCAGTGATACCGTATGATCTAACTTTCCTAAGGAGACCCTCGTGTCATACCCTGTAAAAAGCCTTAGATATATTTAGAGCTGCCGCTCTGCCTTCCCCCGCTTTGTCCAATGAATGGTATATACGTTCAGAGATTACAGTTAGGATGTCTGCTGTTGAACGGGCTTGTCTAAATCCATATTGTTAGTCAGTCAGAAGTTTAGCATCTGTAAGGTGATCGACTAGAGCATGGTTAATTAAGGTCTCGAATATTTTGGCAAAAAGTGGGAGGAGGTTAATGGGGCGATAATTTAATGGGTCAGCTTTTTCGCCAGAATTCTTGAATACTGGTACCACAGAAGCAGTTTTCAAACAGCCCGGAAAGCAAGATTCATTAAGGCATTTGTTTATCTTCGATAAGTATCGATAATCGATAATCGAAATAATCCAATGAAAGAATGGACAAGCGGCTATGGCCAAATTAACGTCTTACACATTATATGTGCATTTGAGAACTTTTATTATCACACAAGCCGAAAGGCTTGACATATGAAATCAACAGTAGGTTCTTTGATATGGCAGGGACGCGTCCTAAACGAATGTTTCTGTTTAAAGCACAATTGAAACATGATACTTAACTTTTCATTTTAAAATAAAATTCAAGCCATTATCACCGCACAAGCAGTAAGTCCAGGCATATAAAATCAATAGTATGCTTTTGAGATGAGAGGGACGCGTTCGAAATAAATGTTTCTTCTTAGAACACAAATTGACTTTTACTTTTTAAACTTTAATTCAAGCCATTATATATAAAAATAATTTTATAAAATCAACAGTACGTTCTCTACAGTGCAATGTATATACAATGTATGTAGTATGAACTAAGTTACTACAGGGAGGCATATGAAACTTCTTCCCGGTGCAACTAGAACAGGTAATGAGTCGATTTGATTGAAAAGTAAGCGATTTTACCGATTTTGATGACAATAAAAATATAGGAGTGTGAAACATTCATTGATCATTATTCAATCACGGGCAACGTCGGGTCACCCTGCTAGTAGGTTGATAAATTAAACAGTTTTATCCTGTTCTATATGCAAATACTAAGAGAAATGAGACACTCGTTTATTGTGCCACGCATTTCTCTTTGACATGCTGTTCACTTACGTAACTTCTCTCGACACGTTAGCTTTATTTCGATGCAGAACATTTTATTTTGATATAAACTAAACATGTTACGGATAATCTTGCTGAAAAAAACGAACGCACACTAAATGCAGAAAACAAGAAATAAAACTGTTTACAATAACAATTTACGATAAGAAGCGGTTCTCCTGTAGGATATATCTCCCTGAACTATTTTCACTTTTTTTCGTTCACATGCTCCTATTAAGAATTCATAGCAGTGAGCCGACATCAGTGGACTTATTTTTCTACCAAGACGGCCATTAACAATGATTTTAATGTTTTGCATATTTCAAACTAAAATAAAAAAATGTATTTATTTCGAATTAATTTATGACGTGACCGTCTTGAGGAGCGATACTGTTCCGCATTGGGGAGGTTAAAATCCCCTAAAATCCTGAGTAAGACCGGGTAACTATGCTGAGATTGTCCGTTAGACGTTAATTGAATCCCGGACAGCGGCATGGGACCTATAAAAAGGGACGAGTTTATTGTGTTTGATAAAAAAAAAACATATTTTTATTTTTTGGGACAATGGCAGAAACAGATATTTTTATTGTTTTAAATAATGACAGGAAATATTAGAATAAAGAGCGATGACATTTGTCTGGCCTGAGGAACCTCGGCTCAGACGTTCTGGGTTTCTGAGTAGAGAAATTGTCAGGGTTTAACCCTTTGAGGTCGTGTGACAAGGATTTCATTTTGGTCCCAGATTTACAAACTGCGGACGACTTGCCGAAATGCACACACGCAAAATGTATCTGGGGATTTCCCAGAAAGCGTCTCGGATCCTGATTGGTTTATCAGATGGCCAGACCCACCCCGTCACCTTAGTATAAAAGCGAGTACTTGAGTGGAAAGAGATAGATTAACGCCAAATCTTGAGAGAAACACACGCTCCTGAAAGATGCCACACCTCCACCATTCATCCTGACCACCATCATGAGAACGAAGAATAAGATTTTGGGAAAATCTTGATATTTTCTGGTGTAATCGAACTGAACGTTGTATATATGTAAAAACTTGAACTTTCATGAAATTAACTTTCTCGCAGTTAGAAACCTTGAGTCTGTCTTACTTTTTCTGGCGTGCATGCGAAGCTATTTGCTTTTCAGCAGAAATCAGCACGGGGATGAGACGCTGAGAACTCATGTGAGGACCTCCTGGAAGAATAGACGATCACGACCAACAGTTTCGATGATGCCAGAAGTCAATTGCTGACCTGAGCGGGAGACCCTTTCATAATTATTTAACTAAATAAAAATTTAATTTGTAATTGATTACTAAATTTTAAAAGTTACATTTTCATAGTATTTTTAAGTTAAATTCGGCTTTTACAATATTTTTGTTTATTAAATTGTTAGGTAATTTACTAGAATAGCTTTGTCGAATTTAGTAATCATGTAAAAATTGAATTTTTGTTGAATTAAATAATTCGAAAAAAGAAAAATAATTTTTGTTTTGATTTAATTATTTTTATTTCAGTTTAGTTCAGTTTGAAATATGTTAAGCATTGAAATTAAAACAGTTCACAGATGTCGACACGCTGCTACGAATTCGGAATAGAGGCATGTGAGCGAGAAAAAGCAGAAGTTTAGTACGGCATCACATACAGGAGAACCTAAAAAAATAAAATCCGAAAAAATTCTGCATTTTTTTGTGTTATTACAATGAAAATACAGCAATAAAAAAAAGAAACGACACTATTTTTCGTTGTAATTATTCATTGCAATTGTTCATTCTTTGGACGAATTGTTTTGGTTTTCATTTAAAAATTGAAAATGAATAGGTTGTTTTTATTATCTTTTGTTTCTATTTTGTTGCTTTTTTATCGTTTTATGTTTGTTGCTTATTTTCCTGCGAAAGATAGCAGTAAGTTAGAAAAGGGCTTGAAAATTGGCGTTTTACAGATAAGGTGAGTATCATGTTTCTGTCGAGTAAAATGATTAAAGGTGAGTCAGATGAACAACACTTCGATGCGAAGATAAGCCAAATAATCTACAAAATGATCGACATCGTAAAATACATACGTGCCCTTTCATTTTGAATAAATAAACACACGCGTATACACACAAACACGCGCGCGTGCGCACACACACCCGCATATATATATATATATATATATATATATATATATATATATATATATATATATATATATACATTTATTCATATATGCATGACAGAAAAGCAGAAGAATATCGGTACTGTCGGTTACAAATCGAAACAAAGAGGACCAATATCTGGTCGCATATGTCAGACTCTCTTTATATGTTTATATTCGCCTCCCATGAAATGGCGTCTCGCTGTAAGAGATTAAGGACACGAAGTGATAAGCTGGAAGTCGTTACGTCGATTAAGTTGTTCTTAAAGGAACAAAGTTTTAACAGATTTAAATAATCTTTACCTCGTTTACTGCTTGCGAATGGATTTTTCCGCAAACCTGGATCACACTTATTTGGATTATTAAAAACTTTTTGGATTATTACAATCCTTTTGGACGATTAAAATTTTTTTTGGATTGTTACAAACATTTTGGAGTTTGATTTGAGCCTATATGTCAACAGCATACTTCCAGATTCTTCTGATAGGAACATTGTCTCCGATTATCTTTTTCCGACAGGATGGCGCTACATGCAATACGGCTCGCAGATCACTGACACGAGTTCATGACATGTTTACGGAAGAAAGAACTTCCAGCATCTTTTATAAAACTACCTGTAATTTAAAACTTCCAGCATCTTTTATAAAACTACCTGTAATTTAAAACTTCCAGCATCTTTTATAAAACTACCTGTAATTTAAAACTTCCAGCATCTTTTATAAAACTACCTGTAATTTAAAACTTCCAGCATCTTTTATAAAACTACCTGTAATTTAAAACTTCCAGCATCATTTATAAAACTACCTGTAATTTAAAACTTCCAGCATCTTTTATAAAACTACCTGTAATTTAAAACTTCCAGCATCATTTATAAAACTACCTGTAATTTAAAACTTCCAGCATCTTTTATAAAACTACCTGTAATTTAAAACTTCCAGCATCTTTTATAAAACTACCTGTAATTTAAAACTTCCAGCATCTTTTATAAAACTACCTGTAATTTAAAACTTCCAGCATCTTTTATAAAACTACCTGTAATTTAAACAATGCTACAAGTAATTCAAACAATAAAAGAATGTTCCTCCTCTCTACGACTACTACTCTAGCTCTCTGGGTTAATTTAAAGTGGGTCACCCTGTATATATATATATAGCCGAGGTCAGCGGCCCCCCTCCCCGACAAGCCCAATAAAAGAGTAATAAAAATTGAACATGCCAATGAATAATAGACACTTTCACGCCTCCACCCGTTGGAAACACTTCAAATGAACTACGAAAATGCCATTTTTACATCTCAAACACATTTGAAAATAATTTCTGACGAGAACGCTTCACAAAACGTCTGAAACGCGTAAAAACGATTTCAATGATTTAAAAACATTATTACAATGATCCAAACATAATTCTCAATGAAAAACCAAGACACGGAATAATAAAATAATGTTAAGAAATACACATTGTTGATGACTTCCCCCTTATTTACATATATATATATATATATATATATATATATATATATATATATATATATATATATATATATATATATACTGAAGATTCCCGAAAGGATGAAACACTAGTGTCTGTAGGTATTTAATAATTATTATACTAAAAAAATGATTATGACCGCCCCGTTAAGAAATTCGTTTCTTATCGTTGAGCACTTTCAGTCGAATTAAAGTCGGTCAACTTAGCTTTTATCCATAGATTATTGTATAACGATTAGATCACTCTCTGACTGACGTAAATGAACATTTAAAATTAAAATGTTTAAATTCGACATTATTTCACGCGGTTAATGGTAGCGGAATGTATTAGGTCTTCGCTAAATCGAGCCAGAGATGTCTCGTGAATCGTTCGACTGGTATTAATCGTGACACCTTGCACTGAAGATTCCCGAAAGGATGAAACACTAGTGTCTGTAGGTAGTTAATAATCATTATAGTAAAAAAAATATTATATATATATATAATACTTATTATATATATATATATATATATATATATATATATATATATATATATGTAATACTTATTATATATATATACAATACTTATTGTAATATATATATATATATATATATATATATATATATATATAAGTAAGAATTTGAGTGTGTTTAAGTGTTCTTCTCAACCTATACACTCAACTAATTTTTCATCTACAGACTTGAAATTTCGTATATAGGGCATTCAGGCATGTGAAAACCTTTTTAATCCGTTTTTATCCGAAAAAAAAATGACAACTCAGGAAGCAAAGTTACAAAAATAGGCACGTGGGGGAGTGATTGGAATTTTATCTGTTTTCAACTGTTTCATGGCTGCGCATGTGCGGCCGGGGAATACGACAGCTTATTCATATAAACAATAAATAGATTGGAAAATATTTTGTCAAGTTTCTCTAATGGTTATTGAATTTGACTCACTGTCTTTAGGTTTCGGTTTTGATTTCAGCTCGAGTTTTATTTCTTCTTTTTTACTTACAAGAATGGAACTTCTTAGAATAACATAATACTCGCATGCACTTGTCTCAGTTTCTATATTAATTAAATTATAATATTTATGCTTATTTTACGACCGGGAAACGCCGGGCGGCCTGCTAGTTATATATATCATAACTAGCAGGCCGCCCAGCGTTTCCCGGTCGTAAAATAGGCATAAATATTATATTTTAATTAATATAGACACTGAGACAAGTTCATGCGAGTATTATGTTATTTTAGTTTGTTTGTTTGTTTGTTTGTTTGTTTGCTTACATACAGGCGGGTTTAGTACTGTAAAAGTGGTGGACAGATGTTTGTTTAAATAGACATTCGGACAGGTTATTTGCGGGCATCGCTTCTGTGGTCAAGTCGGAGAACTGGCGCCTGTCAACACGACGGTTCTAGGTTCAGTCCTTGCCTTGAGAGAGGTGCTAGTCTAGAGGCACTGATGAGTTGTGATACAACGAAACAGGACTGTATGTCGATGACTACAAATATATATATATATAATAGTAAATTACATATTCATAGACAGAAGAAAATGTGTGTGTGGGGGGGTGTTTCAGATAACATTGTTCGATATTGCTTTTAGGGTCTCTTAAATCTAAAAAAAAAATCTATTGAAATATTTTTCCAATCACAAAAAAATCAATGTTTCATTAATTTAAATGGAATTGCCCTCGTTGACATAAATTGTAATGATTCTCACCGAATGCCACGTGGTTTATTCGATGATTTAATCAAAAACAAAGCCGAATAAATATATCCAAGGCTCTCGAATCAATCAATATCATGCTCGATAATAAAATTAATTTTGCAATTGAGATTTAGAGGGTTTGTGCCTTTCATATAATACCGCCTACTATATCCCACCACCTCCTATTCTTTTTCTTTTTCTCTTCCTTTCCTATCTCTCTGTTTATCTCTATCTCTCACTATATATATGCATATATGTATATGTATATGTATATATATATATATATATATATATATATATATATAGAGAGAGAGAGAGAGAGAGAGAGAGGCAGACAGACAATCATCTAAAGAAAAACTGTTTCGCTGTATCACAGCTCTTCAGTGCGAATATATATATATATATATATATATATATATATAATTATTTACTATAATAATTATTAAATACCTACAGACACTAGTGTTTCGTAGCTGATGTCATGAGTTCGATCCCAATTAATGCTGATGACGGCTGAGGGCTAATAATGTTCAGGAGTATAACTTTTACGCACTTAATAATATTTAATAAAGATAAATAAATACGTCCCATGAAAAGGGCAACTAATTTATATATGTGTGTGTGGGGGAGTGTTTGTGTGCAGGTATGTGTGTATATAGTCATATACTAGCAGGCAGCCTGGCATTGCCCGGTCGTAAAATACGCTTAAATATGATATTTTGATTAATGTATATTTCGTATTTATTATTATATTATATTGCACCTAATATATATATATATACCCATGTGATAACTCTTTTATACAACATGGCTCAGTTTATATGTCGATATCATATCTTCTGGCTAAACAAACATACATGCAATTTATACGTTTATAACAAGTGCTATAAGAATAAAATATATCCCACCTTCAGCATATTAGAAACAGGTTTCTGTACAATACTAGCATTGTTTTGCCACGGTCCGTACTCTAAGTGAGAATGCGAGAAGATGCTTACATTACGATTCTTTACTCCGAAAATTAGGTTTATCTTGGCAGTTGAGTGTTCGTTTCCGCCTATATTAATAAATTTTTTGGTGCTTATGCACTTTTGTTTTGTTTTTAATAGTATTTTAAGTTAAATTCAAGTTTTACGATATCTTTTATGTTAATTTGTTAATTGAAAGTAGAGAATAGTTAAAAAAAAAAAAACACCCTCCCCTCCCCATGTCAAGAATGGCTTTCTAAATAATAACGTTATTATTACAGCACGGTAACGAAAGTGCATAAGTACCCACTTTTTTTTTTCAAGAATTCCTAAAGCGGTAAACTTGTGTAAAAACTTTCTACATGGACTGGTAAACAGGCGCAGTACAATAGCGTGATGGTGAGGGCGGGAAAAGATAACAAAGAAAGAGAATACAATCATGAATAAAATTAAGGCGACATGCACGCCACCTGGAGGCAATATGCATTTCATGAATGCGTAATTCAACAAGCTGTATTAATCTGATTAGATGTGAACACTATGTGAACTGCAATATGCACAACGACTGTCAAAATACATGCATAACCGAATAAAAAGTGCAGATGTGAATAAAAAAAGAAGAAGAAAAAAGAAAAAAGGAAAAGAAGACGAAGAAGAAGGAGAAATCTTAAAAACTCCGACTCCTTCATAAAAATGGAGCATTAATCATGAAATGCCAGAGATGATAAAGGGACCGAGATTAGAAAGCACTAACCAGCCTTCCACTGGATATAATGCAAAGAGTATTGGATACGTGAGGAGGCTTATCGCCACCCAAATTCTAGTGAAGATCAAGGGTCATTATAGGCGAGAAATCAGTGGTATGCAGTTGTTGCGATAACGCAAAGTCATTTGCAAGGTTATCAAAAAATGTGGAGAGTACTGGAAATCTAGACACTAGGGAATATCACCGATTATTATCAGTGAGTAATTGCTGACAATGGTCTTTGTAAGAAATTCTATTGAATAATTAAAAAAAAAATCATCATCATCATCATTATCATTATTATTATTATTATTATTATTATTATTATTATCATTATCATTATTATTATTATTATTATTATTATTATTATTATTATTATTATTATTATTGGCGGCTCACCTGGAGCTTTCACACGAGTCAGCAAACGATCTGATTGGAGACCTGTGGTGTTCTCTGGAAGCTGAGTTACAACAAGTCTCCCCATACGTCCAGCTCTCTCCTCTTCCTTCGATAGCATTTGCAAATAAATTTGCATCATCGCAACAGCCTCTTACCATTGATTTCTCGCTGGCAGTGGCCATTGGTTTATACTGGAATTTGAGTGGCACTAAGTCTCCCCAAGATCCCAGTTCTCTTCGCACTTGTCCAGCGGAGGTCTGGCCAGTGCTCCCTCCTCGGTCTTTCCATCCTCCTTGACCCTATATTATTATTATTATTATTATTATTATTATTATTATTATTATTATTATTATTATTATTATTTCGTTTACCAACGTCTCCCTGAGATGGGATTCATTCTCAGAGGACTTTCCCTTAATCCCGGCTCCAAACCAGGAGCTTCAAAGATCAAGGATTTTCCCAAGAATATTGGTGGTACCTACAATAATAGAGGTCTGAAGACCGCCCCCCCCCCCCAAAAAAAAAAGTTTGGGGGTTGAGGGGGTCACTTCATCACTGTAATCTTTTTTTTTTTCAAACCAACCCATTAAAGCTTGTGATGCATGGCATAGAACATTGTCCTGCTGCAATACTACATCATTTCGAATGTTATTATTAAATATTTTTCTCAAAGAGGTTTGGTAAACCTGGTCCAGCATGTTAGTATAAATTGTGGAGTTCATTCTGCCTTCACAACAGTCCAGTGTCTGAAGAAGCGCCAAAACATTATGTTTCCTCTTCCAAATCATCCAAACCACATAATCAGAATGAAAGACCTCTCCTTCCCTACGGCGAATATAAAGTTGTCCACGGGTGCCAAAAATCTGTTAAAATAATGGGAATTTACTAGAATCTTTGAATAGATGTAATGTATGTCTATTCACACACAAAAAAAATGTTTTTCTTCTTTTAAAGTTTATGAAATAGAAGCTGTAAATTTACCTCAAAGTTACTTTCTTCAGATCAAACAATTTTGGCCCAATCATCAGCTGTCCATTTTTCATAATTTCTTTTTACAAATTCTAGTCGTTTTTTCTTGTTGACCGAAGACAAGTATGGCTTCTGCCTTGCTTTGCATCTTTTTTATCTCACTTCTAATCATCTTCTTCTCACTATTCGAGCTTTTTTTTTTGTTTTTGTTTGCATCCTCCCTTAGTTCAGTAGCAAGCTCTGAAAAACTTTTCTTCCTTTTCAAGATCTGTTTTCCCTGGCGGGTTTTCTTTACTTTTTTACAAGGTAGTCGCCACTTATCAAGGCCCGGAAGCCACTCGGGGATAAGGGTTATTGTGTGCACAGTACGTTAGTTTTGGAGCTCTGATAAAGTGTCTTACTTAAGGAGGCGGTTCATCAGGAATTTGTTCACATTGGACTTGAAGACATCCAGGTTGTAGTCAGGTGGGGAAACAGGTAACCGGAACAGAGTTCCATAGGCGTGCACTTCTAAGAAAGAAGCTTTGTTCATGGAATCTACGTTTTGATTTTGGCACAGATAAGGAGTGGGGACAATTTTTGACAGTGGTTTCAGCTAGACGGGTGTTTTTCGTGAAAGATTGGTGAGGTGGGACCAGAGATTGGAGCTCAGACGAGCACCTGCCATAACAAAGACAGGCTCACAACGTCTCTCCTGTGGGAGAGAGGTTGCAGGGAAGAGAACAGGGCATCACCCACTAGGCCACGAAGCCTATTTTGTACTCTGTCAAGGCAGGATAGGCTGTTTTTAGCAGCTCCTGCCCAGATGTGGCAGCAGTACTCCATCCTTGGACGTACTTCGCTTTTATACAGATAGAGAATTGCACCAGGGGTGAGATATTGAAGACTTTATACGGCCTTTCCCTTTTTTGTTTTTGAAAGACTTGAACATTCTATCTTTCTGGTAATTTCTACCTGAGAATATCCTTCACCAGATAGGGTAACAATTTGTGCCTTTTTTTTAATTCCTGCAAATCTGATTATTTGAAGGCATTTTCAACTAAATATACTATTATAGCACTGGCAGGAATCAAATATTACTTGAAAAATAAGAAACAACTTTTAGTATGACAATGAATCATTTTGAATGTTGGAATGAATTTAGAATGAAACTCAGCTAAAACTCTTGAAAGAGGCTTTAAAGCAAATAAATACTACAATCTACTGTTAAATATTCTATATTTGTTCTCAACTGTGCACTGTACAATTCTTAACCTTTAAATGTGTAGGTTTAAATTATTATCTAATTTTTTTAATAGGTGCTCCGTAATTTTGAGCATGGTTTTTGGTTGGTTGTTTTTGTTTTACGGCATATCAACCCTTTTCGGGTTATTTAATGCCGAATCCAAAGATTTTGAAGAAAAAAATTTTTTTAATAGAATATATTTGTTGTTTTCACGTCGGTTTCTATTTAATCCATAGTTGGGACCCTAACAGGTACTACCACTCCGGGTCAGAGTGGACCTGGGAGCAATGGTAATTAAAGTGTGGCTCTACACTCCCCAAAGCCCACAAGCTGGGGACTCACCACTGGATATAGTTTAAGGTCATATCCAGGACCCCCATTGAGGGACTTTTACCCTCTGCAGAGGGGCAGTCGGCGTATTCTAATGCCCCACCGACAGGGCCGAGCATGGTTGTATAGAAACTGCTACAGAGATAAAACACAATGAAACATCACATGGAAGCAAGAAAAGTGAAACCATAATTGCAAGTAAACCCCTTTTTCACACCCCAAAAAGGGAAGGATTGGCACCAGCAGGCAACGTACCAGAGAAGAGGATGGAAAGACCGAGGAGAGAAAGCAGTAGCCAAACCTCTGCTAATTAAGTGCGAAAAGGACTGGGACCTTAGACGGGCTTTTTGCTACTCAAATTTAAATGGTCGCTGCCAACAAGAAATCAATGGTAAACGGTTGTTGCGATCACGCAAATTCATCTGAAAAGGTTATCGAAAGAGGTGGAGAGTACTGGAAATCTGGGGAGACTTATTGTCACTTAAACTCCAGAAAACACCACAGATTGTTTTCAAAGAGAAATCTTTGATGATTGCTATTTGACTATTGCTAGTGATTAAAAGATAAATAAATAAATAAATTTACGGAAACGAGTTATCTCCCTTATCTTCATACTCGCTTAACTATGATTTCATTTAAGAATGGTAGTCAGACGTAGAACTGCAGCGGCGAGAATTAAATTGTTCATGTTCTGTATTCTTCCCATTAAGATTAAACTTTTGAAGAACAATTTATGATTTTAATGTCTTTGTTTTGTTTTTGTTTTGTTTTGTTTTGATTTTTGTTTTGTTTTTTACTTTTGTCATGAAAAGTGCTCCAGATAAAGCATGAAGCCACTCGATTTTGCTTCAAAGTAAAAATAGCTAAAAAAAAAAAATAAGTGTTAGCTGGATAGATTTGAACTCGGAAAACAGCAATGATTTCCTCTTTGTCAAAAAACACTGCTCATAGAATATAAGAACTAAAGGACAAAATAAGAGAAGCGATAGTTACGAGACTGCCGAAAGGAAACCTAAGATCCACTTTTTACTCTCCTTTCTCTATTTTCTTCATTTGCAATGAAAACCTCATATTTCATTTCCATCATATGCACGATAAATTTCACAAGAGAAAGGAGAACCTTCTTCGAAATTATATGGCGAGATCACATAAACTTATATAAGTAATAAGTAGGGCTATGACAACAGCATATTCTTTTCATTATTTTGACTCTCGAGTATATATCTGTTAATATCGCATATGTTTTTACATGGAGTGATGTGGTTCTCGATTGATTAACTGTGTCTACCTATGTCGGATATAAACTCGAAAGTCAAAACAGTGAAAAGAATATTTTCTTATTATAGCCCTAGTAATAAGAAAGTACACCTTCCGTCAAAAATTACAAAGAAATCGGTAATCTCCAAAAAATACCGTTAGGGCTTACAACATGGCCGCCAGAAGAGTCACGTGATCCGGTTGATCCAAAACATGAATCGCCGTATTACGAAACCGGAAAACGCAAATTTAAAGCAAACTTTGACAAACAAGCATAATAATTAAGTACAAAAACAGTTTTTCAATATCATAATAATAAATAATTTATTTAGAACGGTCATTTAATTTGTTTCTCAAAGTTTGCCTATTTTTATAACAACATTATATCAACAAAAAATTAAATACAAACAAATTGTGATTGTTTGTCAAAGTTTGCCTTCAAGGCTGCGTTTTCCATTTGCACGATTCATGTTTTGGATCAATCGGATCACGTGACTCTTCTGGCGGCCATGTTGTAAGCCATAACGGTATTTTTGGAGATTACCCGATTACTATATATATATATATATATATATGTATATATATATATATATATATATATATATATATATATATATATATATATATATATATATATATATATATATATATACAGTGATGATCATATTTATTGGCACGGTAAAATAAAAGTTAAATTTTGTCTAATAAATTCTAAAAAAGGGATTAAATTAAAGAAAATAACAAAGTATATTGTGTATTTTTAACTGGCCTTTCCGATGCAGCAATCGGATTTTAGAAAAAATAAATAACAAAGGAACAACAAACATAATTGCAAAAAACCCTTGTTCAAAATTATTGGCACGATTTATTTAATAATCAATTGTATAGCCTTTGGCCTTGATTACCTTCCTCAGTCGCTTTTCATAGTTTACAACCAAGTTGTTGCACTCTTCAGTAGTAATTTTAGCCCACTCTTCCTGACAATAATCCTCCAATTGAATAAGATTCTTAGGCTTCCTTTGCATTACCCTCAATTTTAATGTTCTCCATAAATTTTCAATTGGATTAAGGTCTGGGCTTTGTGATGGCCACTCCAAAACATTAATATGATTGTCCTCAAGCCATTTCTTAGTCAGTTTAGCCGAATGCTTTGGGTCATTATCTTGCATGAACCACCAACGACGACCAAGTGAGAGCTCTTTAGCAGAGTCCTTCAGGTTTTCATCCAATATTTTAAAATAATCTTCCTTTTTTATGCTGCCTGTGACCTTAACAAGTCGCCCTGGTCCAGAGGCAGCAAAGGATCCCCAAAACATCAAACTGCCTCCACCGTGCTTCACTGTGGGTATGGTGTTCTTAGGCAGGAAAGCTTCGCCAGATTTTCTATAAATATAAGACACTTTATTATGGCCAAATAACTCTATTTTCGTTTCGTCAGTCCATAGAACACGTTTCCAGAATGCAACATCTTTATCAATATGACGTTTTGCAAAGGCTAGCCTTGCTTTCAGGTGCATAGGCTTCAATAAGGGAGTCTTTCTCGGACGACATGCTTTTAAACCAGCTCTCTTCAAAACTCTACCAACTGTATGTCGAGATACATTCACTCCAGAGGTGCTCTGTTCATCAACAATCTCCCCAACAGAGATCCTTGGGTTTTGTTTTACTTGTCGAACAATTTTCCGTTCATCTCTTGGGGAAAGAATCCTTTTTCTCCCTCTACCCTCTAAACTCATAACGTGGCCTTGCGATTTGAACTTGTTTATTATGGCTCTAACAGTGGATTTGGGAAGGTTTAGCTTCTTTGAAATCTTATAATAGCCCTCCACATTGATATGGCATGCTACAACAAGCTTCCTGAGGTCTTCGCTGTGTTCCTTAGTTTTAACCATGGTGATTGAAAATTATAATTTAGTCACTTATAATAGTTTAAATAAATCGCTATCTAAAAATTATCTGAAAAAAATTATTCACTGAATTAGCGTTAAACAAGCATAATATGGCTATAAAAAAGTTCAGAAAGCACGTAAACCGGAAATTGATTGATATTATACTGATACTAAAAGAAAAACAAAGCCGTGCCAATAATTTTGAACAAGGGTTTTTTGCAATTATGTTTGTTGTTCCTTTGTTATTTATTTTTTCTAAAATCCGATTGCTGCATCGGAAAGGCCAGTTAAAAATACATAATATACTTTGTTATTTTCTTTAATTTAATCCCTTTTTTAGAATTTATTAGACAAAATTTAACTTTTATTTTACCGTGCCAATAAATATGATCATCACTGTATATATATATATATATATATATATATATATATATATATATATATATATATATATATATATATATATATATATATATATACTCCTATATTTTTGTGTGTGTGCATTGATATTCATATTCAAAACCCTTTCTCTATTTATTTAAAAAAAAAGAAAATACAACTTTGTTATATATGTGTCGTGGAATTGCATTCACCTGAAAAAAAAATAATAAAATAAATAAAATAACAAAAAAACAAAACCCAAAGCTAATTTGC
This sequence comes from Euprymna scolopes, assembly GCF_053919585.1. Lineage (NCBI taxonomy): Eukaryota > Metazoa > Mollusca > Cephalopoda > Sepiida > Sepiolidae > Euprymna > Euprymna scolopes. The sequence continues at coordinate 14,142,806 of NC_136507.1, read as the reverse complement.
ATATTCTCTTAAACATTTATTTTAATTTATTCTCAATTAGTTTTTTTCGCTTTTTTAGGGGCTGATCATCTTTAGTTAACAATCACGAGTAATTATATTCATGCTAATATTCTACATGATTTATACTTGCGTAATATTTGCGTAAAAAGATTATAGTAAACACAAACATCTTTCTATATATATTTATGTATGCGTATATATTTTTGTTTAAAAAACATTGCCTACTAAACTCCTCTGTCAATTTTTAGTCTACAAACATGAAACTTAATATACAGAGTATTCGAATCTATGCGAAACTCCATATTTGGGTTTTAGCCGGGGAAAATCGATAAAAATGTGTGAAAATTAAAAATATGGAATTTACTAGGTGAAGGTCGAACGAAGGCATTACGAATATGCATGCGTAATATAATAGCTATTGGTACATCTTAAATTTTTAGTCTTACAGCAAACATGTCTTCATAGCTCAGGCATTAACGTCTAAGGAAAAAGTAAATTGTAAGCTAAACGTTTTTGTTTCGATGCTCGGTGGTGACGCACGAGTCATTTTTTTAAAAACTTTTTAAATCATTACTATATATTAGGTCCAATATAATACAATGATAGATACAAAATCTGCATTAATCAAAATATCATATTTAAGCGTATTTTACGACCGGACAATGCCGGGCGGCCTACTAGTATATATATATATATATATATATATATATATATATATATATATATATATATATATATATTGATTTAAAGGTTACGAGAGGTTTCTGAAGCAGGAAAACGATGTGTTTTTTTCGTATTTAATATTTTATTTTTTAGATTTCAAGCGGTCCCACGCTCTTGATCACAAAAATATCGAAATATGTAAATATATATAAATATGTGTGTTGTATATATATATATATATATATATATATATATATATATATATATATATATAATATATATATAATATATATATATAATATATATATATATATATATATATATATATATATATATATATATATATATATATATATATATATATACACACACAAACTTATATTGCGCCATTTGGATATTTTCATCTGTGTATTTTTTGGGTAATCTCCAAAAATACCGTTAGGGCTTACAACATGGCCGCCAGAAGAGTCACGTGATCCGATTGATCCAAAACATGAATCGTGCAAATGGAAAACGCAGCCTTGAAGGCAAACTTTGACAAACAATCACAATTTGTTTGTATTTAATTTTTTGTTGATATAATGTTGTTATAAAAATAGGCAAACTTTGAGAAACAAATTAAATGACCGTTCTAAATAAATTATTTATTATTATGATATTGAAAAACTGTTTTTGTACTTAATTATTATGCTTGTTTGTCAAAGTTTGCTTTAAATTTGCGTTTTCCGGTTTCGTAATACGGCGATTCATGTTTTGGATCAACCGGATCACGTGACTCTTCTGGCGGCCATGTTGTAAGCCCTAACGGTATTTTTGGAGATTACCAGTAATCGTATTATCCATAATAACATACTAAAATCTTAATCATTTGCAAAGGATAGAAAAATAATTATTACATTTAATTTTATTTTCAAAATAGGAACGTTTAAATTTAGGGGGCAAAATTGAGAAAAACAATGTAAACGACCAAAAAAACAATTAAAAAAATACATGTACAATCAATATTTAGTAAATGATCCCTTGCGCTCAATGAAAGCTGAACATCTTCGACTACAAGAGCGAACAGGTCTTGATAATCCTCGATACTAATTTTAGACCATTTTTGTTCACTCACAAATCCTCTGTGTTAGTGGGATTTCATTCCATAACTTTTACTCCTAAGGTCTTTCAAATATTTTCTATTAGATTTAAGTAAGGACTTTGCGGTGGCCAATCCATAATTTCGAAATCTTGCTCGCTTTGCCTTGTGACATGGGGTATTAACTTGGTTTCAGAAAGAGTGTTATAGCTTTGTATCCTACTCTCATTGGCTTCCCTCTTCCCCCAATGTGAACTCGCTGGACTACTTTTGGTCAATCCTGGAGAACATCACCAACATGATCTCCCAGAACACCAAAGCCAGTCTGATCGCCGCCATCCTCCGAGTATTCGCCAAGCTCCCACCGACGCTTATTAGAAAAGGCATGCTTCCAGTTCCGGGCCCATATCAAGGCGGTGATTGAGGCTGAAGGTGGCTACATTCAATAGGTGTCAACTTTACTACATCATCAAGTTACCTGAATTGATTTTGTTTCAATAAAAGTTTTAAAATAAAGCTGTACTATTGTTTTCTTTAGGGCGACAAATTTATCGCTCCACCCTGTAGTATAAACAAATTTACAATGTCGCTACACTGAACATGCTAATGTTTCGGACAGATGTTGGATTAGCACCACAATTCCTCATCAGACGACTTCTTGTTCTTTTTTTTATTGAAAACTCTTAATAACTTCGTTCTAATTCTATTAGTTATCACTTTAGAACCGTCCCCATAAATAATCAAATTCTAACCAATTTACACCATTAATGATTACTACACTACCACCTTACATTCATTAACCTTTATCCTCGAGTGGCATTCATGTCTTAATAAATGGTGGCTCCCAAGTAAAAAAAAAAAACACATACACACAAGGTAGTTTAATTTGTGTGTGTAAACATTGAGAATCTCGTGTGGTCTTTAATATCTCGTAGCGGGAGGTGGAATTGAAGGGCGGAATGGCGATTTGACTGAAGCAATATGAAAAATTTGCCATTAAATGTTTCAACAAAAGACGTGAAAAAAATGGTGTTTTTGGAGAATGGCGTCGGTAGAGGGCGAGAAGCGAATCCCAAAACAGGCAAGGTAGACATGTTTGCTAACAATTCGTTCGCAGCACAGAAAGATGTACAAAAACAAAAACAAAAAATATTAAATTGCAGAAAAGAATAGAATATTAAACCGAAACAAAAACAAACAAACGAGAAATATTGAAGCACGGGAATTTAATCAAGACTCCATTTCTTTCTTGTCGGCGGTGTCTCTTCCCATTTCGCCGTGCCACTCCCCCAGTTGGTCTCCTTTGAACATTATTATTATTATTATTATTATTATTATTATTATTATTATTATTATTGCACCTTGAAAAATGTACATTCATTTTTACATTCCTTGTGATTCGAAGTCTCCAACCGTCCTACCACCCCCATCCTCACCACCATCACCTTACGTTCTGTACCGACGAGTTATGTTAGCTGGTTCCGCATATAAAGTGGCCCCCGAATGTGTGATGGTAATTTTAAACAATACCTGCAAAGAGACAATTGAATGATAAATAAGACTCCATATTTTTAGTCTGTCTATCGTTCTCCTTACCTCTCTCTCTCTCTTTGTCTCTCTTTCTCTCTCTCTCTCGCTCTCTCTCTCTCTCTCTCTCTCTATATATATATATATATCGCTATCTCTCTTTCTTTTTACATATATATATATATATATAGTAGCCTGACGATTCCCTATAGAGTTGTAACTCGTATGTATCTAGTAGACATCAATATATGTTCATAGTGTACTACCAAGTTTTGCTCACGTAATGAGCACCGTTGAAGTAAATTTTAACAATTCATACATATCATATCTCCTTATGATAGAACGTGAAATATTAAATTATGTGTTGTGTGCGTAATACAGAAAATCTAAGCAACATTGGTACCGTCCGTTTCAAATCAAAGCAAGGGAACTATAGTGGATCGTCTATGACAGACTCCCTTCAGTTTCTGTTCAGATATAATTTGTTGGTTTTGAAATTGACAGTACCAATGTTGTTTTAATCTTCTGTAATACACACCCACACACACATACATACATATATATATATATATATATATATATATATATAGATATATATATATTCTTATTAAAAGAGAGTTTTATTGAGTCTTATTAGAGTTTGTCGTTGTGTCTTAGGGAGAGATGTTGTTGTAAGAGAGATGTTATGATGTGATTCATATATATTAAATGTTTATACTTAGAAGTGTAATAGAAGCTCTTAGAATGAGGAGATAGTGTTGAGACAGTCTTAGTGTTCATATTGTGTATGTAAGATGTGTATGCAAAGACATTCTAAACCACATGATATACAAGACATATAATAACAATTTTCACTTTACCTTTTGGTAGAATTACAACACAAAGACGACGTTTATAAAAACACATGATGGGTTTATTTCTTCTCCCGACCGGCCGTGGTTTTCTGAGTCAAGAATTCAAAGCTTCACATTCTAAGTTTCAAAAGTAACCGTCTCGCTTCTAGACATTCGAATCTATGTCTGGACTGTCGTCTGTCGTCCTCAGAGTCTCTCTGAGTTTCTTCTCCCGTTTCTCTCAGTTTCTCTAAAGTTTCTAACTATATCTAGAACTTCCCATTTTCTATGACGTCATACACATGTTAAAACATGTGTCTTCTTTCACGTGTTCTGGACATGCGTGTCCAAAGCTTTTTCCTTTGTTTACAAAAGGAATTTTAACGTATATTCCCAGTAACCTATATTTCCAATATGTTAAAAACATGTTTATTAAATTATCTTGTAATTGCATTCCTCAATTGATTTTTTCATAACAGAATTGACAACGCACATTCTTTTCTTGAAACTATTTTATCTCTAAGCTAAACAATGGTTTGTTTTACATTCCATTTTCTAATTCTCTCTCGTAATCTATTTCTAAACCTAATTTACGAGGTTCGAATTTCGTCTATTCTATTTCATTTTCATTTTAACTAAATCTCTATTTTTATACTTACATGAAAAGGGGACAGCCCTTAGCATGTGACAGAGACAGAGACAGAGATGACAGAAGAAATGTGAGGGGTATGCTCACTTTTGTGATACACTGTGTACAAAAGTGAGTACATCCCTCACATTTCTTCAAATATTTAATGATATCTCTTTATGGGACAACACTGAAAAATGATTTTTTAACACAATGAAAAGTAAACTGTCTTCAGCATATATAACAGAGTTAATTTATTTCCCCTTCGAAATAACTCCAAATATAGCCATTAAAATCTAAATCCCTGGCAACAAAAGTTAGTACGCCCCTAAGAAACCATACCCCCCAAAAGTGAGTAAAATCCTAAACAAAACTACACACCTAAGTGCCTAAATTGAGTACTGCTGTTTCCCCTCCAAAATGTCGTGTGACTCATTAGTGTAACTATGCCATGTTTTCATAGGAAGCAGGTGTATTCAAATTTGTAGTGCAGCTCTCACACTCTCTCTTACCATTCACTGAAAGTTCCAACATGGCTACACATGGCAAAGAACTCTCTGAGAATCTTAAAAAACGTATTGCTACATAAAGATGGCCAAGGCTACAAGAAGATTGCTAACACCTTGAAACTGAGCTGCAGCACAGTGGCTAAGATCATCCAGCATTTTAAAACATCAGGGTCCACTCAGAACAGGCCTTGGGTAGGTCGTTCAAAGAAGCTGAGCGCACGTGCTGAGCATTACATCCAAATGCTTTCTTTGAAAGATCGGCGTAGGAGTGCTGTTATCATTGCTGCAAAGATTAAAGAGGTTGGAACTCAGCTTGTTGGTGTTCAAATCATACGTCGCACACTACATCAAATTGGTGTGCATGGCTGTCACCCCAGGAGGAAGCCTCTTCTGAAGGCAATACACAAGAAAACCCGTAAACAGTTTGCTGAAGACATGTCAACAAAGCCCATAGATAACTGGAAGCATGCCCTATGGGTCTGATGAGACGAAATTTAATTTCTCTGGTTCTGATGGCCTTAAGCATGTGTGGCGGTGACTAGGTGAGGAGTACAAAGATAAGTGTGTCATGCCTAGAGTCAAGCATGGTTGTTGGAATGTCATGGCCTAGGACTGCATGAGTGTTGCAGGTATTTGAAAGTTACATTTCATTGAGGGAAACATGAACTTCAACATGTACTGTCAAATACTGCAGCAAAGCATAATCCCTTCCCTCCAGAAACTGAGTCACAAAGCAATGTTCCAGCATGACAATTACGCAAATCACACATTCAAGACTACCACTTCTTTACTGAAGAGGTTGACGGTAAAGGTAATTGATTGGCCAGGCATGTCTCCAGACTTGAACATAATTGAATATCTTTGCGGCATCTTCAAGCAGTAGGCGGAGGTGCACAAAGTCTTAAATATCCGCCAGTGCTGCCTTTCGAAAATATTGGTGAAAAAAGTGACCTCTCCCTGTAGAAAAGTGATTTGTTGAGGGTGAAGAAATACATTTTTCAAGCCAATTTTTCGATATTTGTCGTCCGAATGGTCGAGCTTCAAAACGATATCAATATTGTGAAAATCTGTCGCCTCTGTCGAAAGTTTTAGGCAGACATACATACATACATACATACATACATACATACATACATACATACAAAAAAGGCTTCCTTCAGTCTTGACAGACTATGGATACCCACGGTAAGGGTGCCTGCGCGTGAAATTTTTGTGACAAGAGTTGCGCAATCTCTAACTACATCTCTCCCAAGTCGACATTGTTAAATACCAGTGGCAAGCGGAAGTTCAGGACGACTGGAAACAAATGCCGAGATAAGCGGAAAGCACATACAGCGCTTAGAATTCTCAAATGGTCCCCCATCTGGTACTAGCAAGGCTTAACGTTGCTTAACATCGGTGATCTGACGAGAACCAGTGTGTCAACGTGATTATTCCGTACAATACATACATACATACATACATGATGATGATGATTGCAACGTCTTGTCAGACGAGTGCAACTCCCTCAGACATTTAAAATCCATGAGCCCAAATGCCTGATGGAGTATCTATACAAATATGATGTTAAAGAGTCTTAGCTTTGTACGACAGCTAAGTCTCTCTCTCGGTTCAAAATGTTGAGATCCAGCAACAAGCAAGAGCAAGATAGCCAGCAATAAATTAAACTGCAGACCAGCTTAATGCGAGTACTGGTCTTCCGCTTTATGGTTTTTTAAATCAGAGATTTGCTTCTCCTAGAAAGGTTGCCTTCACCACGGCTTACGGGCGCCCTCTCTACCCCAAACATACATACATACACACATACATACATACATACATACATAACTGTTAAACAGACAGGCAAGATGTATATAATAGCTAAAATGAGTTTACCCATATTTCAAAATTCGTAACTGACATAATTTTTTAAATATGTCTTTTTTAATAAGTTGACTTTTCACCGCAGCTGCAATCTTTAAAAATATTAATAGAAGCATTAATTATTTTCCTTTGAAATCATTCAAAATATAACCATCACGTAAAAAATACATTTAAAACGATATTCAATATATATGTGTGTGTGTGTGTGTGTGTGTGTGTGTGTGTGTGTGTGTTCAAGTTTTTGTTCACATAGTATGTATTTATTTGCTTCCCACTGAGCAAATTAAGCACAAGGCCGTTTTTTAATGTGGAGAGAGAGGGAGAGGGGGAGGAAAAGGAGACCAGCTCCCGAGGAGTGGGAAATGGGAGCTGGATAGGAACTGTTTGTATGAAGGGTTGCCCCTACATTGACCAAGGTCTTATATGTGGGGTTGCCCCCACATGTGGTCTTTGCTTGCAGTATTTGTCGGAACAGATACTACACTTTGATCTTGTCGCCCGGGCCGCACAGGGCGGGGGATTGGATTTATTTGCTTCCCCACTGAGCAAATTAGACACAAGGCCGTTTTTTAATGTGGAGATAGGGGGAGGGGGGAGGGAAAAGGGGGGGGCAGCTCCCAAGAGGTGGGAAATGGGAGCTGGATTAGTAACTGTTGGTATGAAGGGTTGCCCCTTCAGTGACCAAGGTCAGATATGTGAGGTTACCCCCACATATGGTCTTTGCTAGTCATAGCTGGCAGCATCTGTCGGAACAGATGGTATTTATTTGCTCCCCCACCGAGCAAATTAGGCACAAGGCCAATTTTTAATGTGAGGAGTGAAGGGAGGGGGAAGGGAAAAGGGGGCCAGCTCCCGAGAGGTGGGAAATGGGAGCTGGTTAAAGGTCAGGCATGTGGGGTTGCCCCCACATCTGGTCTTTGCTAGTCATAGCTTGCAGCATCTGCAGAACAAATACTACACTTTGATCTTGTCGCCCGGGCCGCACAGGGCGGGGGATAACTCATTAAAATGAAAAGATCTATCAAATTTCAAAGGCGTAGAATCGTTGGTGAGTAAATATGATAAGTAATAGCGTAACGAAAGCAGTTGAAATATTACGGTTCTAAATTATTGAGATGAGATTTGATTATTCGTATTATTTGGGTTTTTTGCATACTGTTCTCGTCTTTTTAGAGTTTTACAGTTTTGATCGATGTAGCATTACGCATGTAATTGTATGGCACCATCACGTTGACACACCAGTTCCTAATGGATCACCGAAGTTATGCAACTTTGAACCTGGTCGGTACTAAATGGGTGACCATTTGGAACGTCCAGGTGCTGTATGTGCTCTCTGCTTATCTCTGCATTGTTTCCAATCATCCTGGACTTCTCCTTGCTACTGAACTCAAACAGTTCCGATTCAAGAGAGGTGTGGTTGGAGATTGCGCAACCCTTGCCTCACAATTACATGCGCAACGGCTCCTACAGGGGGTATCCTTTGTCTTTGGAGACTGAAGAGAGGCATCGAACATTACACATTCTTCTAATAAATCTTGCCGAACTCGGGATTTTTCTGACAAACTCAGGAATCTTTTTGTCAAAATCATGAATGTTTTTTGTCGAAGTCAGAGATCTGCACGGAATTTCGAATTGAATCTTTTAGTAGAATGCTCCTGTTCCGTCAGCCATGACTGGGTAGAAGTCCTAAGTAATTCGCAATTGTATGTTTGGATTACTCGCACTAGTATTGAACCTTCAATCTCCAAAAAATGTTACTTTTCAAACTTAATCTAACTTTGTAAAATTCAGTTGTAAAAGTTACATTCTTGAAATAACACTCAAAACGAGAACAGTAGTCTGAAGAATCCAAATATTACGAGTAGTCGGGGCCAAGCTGTCTCAACGACAGCATTTGAGAAAAAGTGCAAAACCTCACCGTTAAAAAAAGAAAAAAAAAAACGTTCAACTAGGGAATGTTTCAACTTAATCTTAGTTGTTAACGACAAAAAAGTAAAACTCCCAAAATTCGCGTTAAGATTAATGGCCTTTCGACAATCACATAAAACGTTTCAAAAACAAAATATTTCAAAGAGTTTAGAGCGCAATGAAAATAAATATACAGAATTAATCCCTACACCAGTAGAGGAATTCTTCTATTACTAGCAAGGAGAGCTGCGCCCGGCATTGCTTGGTCATAAAATACGCTTAAATATATTTAATTCACGCAGATTTCGTATTAATTATTACAAGGCCAATTCTCTATTTAATAGTATATATATATATATGTATATATATATATATTTATATATGTGTGTGTGTAACACTAATTTATATATATAAATATATATAACATTAATTTATATATATAAATATATATAACACTAATTTATATATATAAATATATATATAACACTAATTTATATATATACACACACAAACACACACACACACACACACACACACACATATATATATATATATATATATATATATATATATATATATATAAAATGGGTTAAGAAATTCCAACGAAAGAAAGATGTATATTTAAATAAGGGGGTAGTCACCAACAATGTGTATTTTTTAACATTATTTTATTATTCCGTGTCTTGGTTTTTCATTGAGATCATTGTAATAATGTTTTTAAATCACTGAAATCGTTTTTACGCGTTTCAGACGTTTTGTGAAGCGTCCTCGTCAGAAATTATTTTCAAATGTGTTGGAGATGTAAAAATAGCATTTTCGTAGTTCATTTGAGTGAAAACGCAAGTAGAAAGAGAGAGTGCCTACAACCAGGTCAGCGGCCTGGACAAGCCCAATAAAAGAGTAATAAAAATTGAAGATTCCAATGAATAGTAGACACTTACACGCCTCCACATCTTGGAAACACTTCAAATGAACTACGAAAATGCCATTTTTACATCTCCAACACATTTGAAAATAATTTCTGACGAGGACGCTTCACAAAACGTCTGAAACGCGTAAAAACGATTTCAATGATTTAAAAACATTATTACAATGATCCAAACAGAATTCTCAATGAAAAACCAAGACACGGAATAATAAAATAATGTTAAAAAATACACATTGTTGGTGACTACCCCCCTTATTTATATATATATATATATATATATATATATATATATATATATATATATATATATATATATATATAATCCTCTTTTGATGAGAAGCATTTAGCTTAGAAATGTCATGGCCTGGAGAGGATTGATATGATGATAAAATAAAGTTATATATAATTTTTATTCCTTATCTTTATGTAATACAGGATGAGTCACGGGAAATGGATGTTCCTATGTATATTCAAATGTTTGAAAACAGATTCCTTCGTGGACTTCGCAGACGGGAAATCAATAGGGAACCAGTGGGGTTTCAACATTATGGTACCACTGCTCATACAGCGAAAGCGTCTATGATTGCTGTACGATCTGCATTCCCTAATCATGTCATTTCCCGCTTTGGAGATCTCCCGTGTCTTCCGCGCTCACCTTATCATTCCATGTGCGATTTTTATTCGCGGGGATTTTTAAAATCACGTGTCTATGCAGGAAAACCTCGCACACTTGGAGAATTGAAGACTGCAATAAGTGAAAATATCAAAAAAATAGGTGGACAAACTTCAAATTTTGTGCTCGTGAAAATGACTATCATTTGTCAGACATAATTTTTCGCTTCTAAATATATTAGTAAATGTTTTTATGTACATTATAAAATTTTTGTTGAAATATTCGCAGTTTTGTTTTCCTTAATAACATCTGTTTCCCGTGACTCACCCTGTATATACGTATATGTGCGTATATATATATATATATATATATATATATATATATATATATATAGAGAGAGAGAGAGAGAGAGAGAGAGAGGAATAGTGAGAGGAAAATAGTAAAGCATAGGTAGATCGATATAGAGATCAATGATAATGTACGTATATATTGATAGATAGATAGATAGATAGATAGATAGATAGATAGATAAGCAGACAGACAGATAAAAACAGGTGGAGCGATAGATATATTAAAACAGATAGACAGTGCAGGATAATACTAGAATCCCACCTGGCCTTTTTATGTTGAGTTCGTCCACATAAACATTTCATTGGTGTATAATAAAGATTTAATTCTCTTTACGCGATTCATTTAAGAACATAAAAATTACCTTTGTAGTTTGGAGATCGGAAGTTTCGCAAACCGGAAATGATGTGTGACGTATTAAATGCATGAAGGATCTTAGTTTTTCTTTCGTCTTAAAAATGGGAACTCGGTGACAGAATCGAACCCTGCCCCCTCCTACCGGAAGAACTAAACAATTTATTTGGTCTAATTTAATTTTGTTTCTTATTTAAAGAAAAATAATAAATGGTAAATACATTCAACTTTTTTTCTTTTTTCTTTTTGTTTTATTTTTTTGCTGGTCATAATTGTGCATGACGCTTTTTAATATCAATAATAAACAAGGTGATCACCTAATTAATTGTATGTTGATAGTATGATGCTAGTGAATTTTAATACCATACTGGACAAGATCTTCGAGTGCGTAAGGTCACTCTGTACGGGGGGGGGCAGTCAGAACAACCTGGCATGCAGATACTATCCGCTACAAGTAAACCCTGGCCAAATATAATATTCGAAGCTTAAACAATGTTCCTCGGTATGGCTAAACACTTTCAATTTCTCCAAGTAGTAACTCCACCAGACTAGATGAATTCTTGTCCTGAAATTCGATAAGACCAAGAAACCCCCAAAAGGATATACTATAACATATTTAACTGGTCACTTAGGGAGAGGAAAACGAATGTTCTCAATTTCTCTATTAACTTAACGTCTGAGAGATAAAGGAGAACTTTGATATAGTACTAGACTACTCGTGACCCATTGGGTCAGTATGTTATATTAGCTATGGAATTCATGTATGAGCGTGACACTTGTGACGTAAAGAAAAATTTTTTTTTGACATAACAGAAACATTTCTATGAAAGTATATTAAAATGAAAAGTCACAGACGGATCACTCAAACATGAAAAAATCCTCCCTATTCTTGTAAAGTTACCTATTTTTCCGAATAATCGCTCAAAAATCGAAAATTAAACATGATTTTCCTACGAATCGAACGCCGACGTAAGTCATTTAGCATCAAAAAAGCTACCGATGAGAAATATAAGAATGAAAAATCCATATTGGAATCCTTCAACCAAGTTATAGAAACTTAAAATCTAAAAAAAAAAATAATAATTAAGAAAACCTGAAGCAAAAAAATAATACCTAAATAAATAAAATAAAATAAAACTAATATTGAAACAGATTAGTAAATGTGTCAACAAATTCACTGTTCTCACACAAATATTTTGTATCTAGAAATATAAACAAAAAATAAAAAAGGAGGAAGGAAGGAAAGGGACGGATAGGGAGTAGTAGTAGTAGTAGTAGTAGTAGTAGTAGTAGTAGTAGTAGTCTTGGCTTTATTACAATTGTTCTTATGTTTGTCAACGGATTAACGTTGTTTAGTTGTAAGAAACTAGCGACAGTATAGTTGTAATAAAGAATAGTTGCAAAACACCCCCACTCTTCCCATGTAAAATAATAATTTCGTAATAATAACGTTAATATTTCAGTGCGTAGGTAAAAATCTGCAAAAGAAGCGATTTGTGTTTATTTGTTTACGTTGTTATGGGTTAATGTTTATGCGGATGTCGTAAACCGGAAAGTGGGTTACATCACTCGTTACAAGGTCATTTGAGTTTTATCATTATATAGGTTCGATATGTATGTATGTATGTATGTCATATAGAAATTCAATGATCCTCGTTTTTGTTGTGTTTAACAATTTAAATTAAGGTATTTTGTTTTTATTTTGTTGGGGTTTTTTTTTTCACTCTCATATGTATCCGAGTTCCTTTTTGAAGACGAAAGAAAAGCTAAGATCTTCCATGCATTTAATATGTTACACGTCACTCTCGAAGTTGAATATTCTTTGTAATTGTGAATTCCGTTTTCGAAAATAAGGGTTGTTGCCTGATGAGGTCTCTAGTTAGTAAATACTAGTAGACCGAAACATGCTCATGACTGTGTAGCAACAAACTACTGCCTATGTAAAAACAAATGTAGCATGCTCTGCTTCTGTACTGAGCACTCTTGTATGAACCTCGTTATATTTCACTGGTTACCCTACCTTTGGAAAATAGCTACCTCAAATTATATATATATATATATATATATATATATATATATATATATATATATATATATATATGAAAATACAAATTAAAACTGTACATTCGGATTTACAAAAATATATTATTCCACAAGGAACACAAAATTCATACTGAAAAAACTTTTCTTATTCCACGGAGTTTCAAAGAATATTTTCTCTTATTCTTAAGAGAAAAATATTAGAAAATATTATTCTTAAAAAAAAAAACTAGTATTTTGGTATTTAGCGCATAAATTGAACCTGCAACATACGAAGCAAATACAAATTGCATAAAAAGTTAATGAAAATGTTTCTGGGAATGCAAAACTACATAGGTGAAAATATATTTAGATGGAGTTCAGATAAATCCAGAAGACATTATGGGGTGAGCAAGAATTCGTAGTAAAAAGCTTCAAGCCGTACATCCAAGCGTGTTAAGAATCAAATTATAAATCTGGGTAGTTAGAAGAATAAAATCCAAGTTGTAATATGGTATTTCATATCTTGATATAGAGGGTTTTCTGAAAAAAAGTGTTTCAGTCAAAAAATATACATGGCAAAAATGCGTGACCCCAAGACAACATATATATATATATATATATATATATATATATATATATATATATGCAGAAAAGAATTTACTAATCAAGGAAAAATCAAATTCCAAAACCAAATATAAATATACTTATTTATATCTTAATCCCAACCAAATGGAAAAGTTCAATACATTCACTGACGATAGATCTTACGGTAAATAATAAGAAGAAGAACAGGGCTGTAAAGTAGAAATTTTTATTTTTCGGCAGAATGCTTCAAAGCTGGTAGCTAGGGGCTCCTTAATCCGTGGAGTTTCAAAGAATGCTAATTCTTCTCATCAGAGGAAAATCAGTCAGCAAATAATCAGATAGTCAGGCTAACATTTTAACATTTCTGTGTATTTGCTGCTTACTGCATAGGATGAATGAAACTAAAAGATTAAAAAACATAATATAAATATGGAAAACATACATACATACATACATATATATATATACATACATATATATATGTATGTTTTATTTATATATATATATATACATACATATATATATGTATGTTTTATATATATATATATATATATATATATATATATATATATATATATATATATATATATGAGCTTGTGAATTTAAAAACGAAGCAGATCTCACGTAATTATATCTCGTTCTTATAAATATCGAATGGGCGACGTTATCTTTCAAGGCAAGTAAATATGATTAAATAAATTTACATAAACAAACATAACTTCTTTATTTTCTATTTTACTTTCCGAAATTCTTTCATTTTAAATGGATTGTTTAATCCATTTGGTTACTCTCATATTTGTGTCGGCAAAAAGGATAATATGCGCCCTTTAGGCGTAAATTCAGTTCCGACTGCATTTCGTCAATCTGGTTTAATAGATTTGCATAAAACTGCAATGGCGATTTCATTGTATCATGTTTAATTTTTTTAAATATTTGCATGTATAATCAGGAGTATCACTAAGAAAGAACTAAACACAATGGAAAATTTTACTACCGTAAAAGGTTTAAAGTGATGAACAGTTTTAAGTGAGAGTGTTCTGGGAATTCGATCCTCATTGCAGGCGATACTCGTCCCTCTGAACACGATCTATGATCAGCGTAGAGGAAAGAAGGATGACATGCGCTGAAATGTGAAGCAAGGGTGGCCTAATTCCGAAACACTCTTCTTCTAAGGCAGTGCCGATTGATTCCAGTAGCAATGAGAATTTCAGGACGACTGGAAACTATGTTGATATAAACAGAGAGAACATACATCACCTTGCACTCCGAAATGGTCACCCATTTTAGTATTCACTAGGCTCAATGATGCTTAAATTTGGTGATCTAACATGAAATAGTGCGTCAATGTGATTATGCTGTATACAGGCGATAATGATAAAGAATAAAATACAAATTACTTACTAAATTTTCATAGTAGGTGCTCGTCTGAACTCCAATCTCTGGTCGCCCCTCGCCAATCTTTTACAAAAAACACCCGTCTAGCTGAATCCACTGTCAAAAATTTACCCCACTCTTTATCTCTGCCTAAATCAAAACGTAGATTCCATGAACAAAGCTTCTTTCTTAGAACTGCACGCCTGTGGAACTTTGTCCGTCTGTCTGCTTCCCACCTGACTACAACCTGGATGTCTTCAAGTCCAACGTAAACAAATTCCTGATGAACCGCCCCCTTAAGTAGAGACTTCATTAAATCTCAACACTAACGTACAGTACTTGCAATAACCCTTATCCCTGAGTGGCTTCCGGGCCTTGATAAGCGGTGACCACCGTGTAAAAAAGTGTTTTTTTTTTAAATAAAGAATGCTTTCTTGTCATGGCTGTTGGAACGTGAACAATCTACCTATGTGAATTAAATAAAGAATTCGGTTTGAAATTGAGTATAGATTCCGATTTCAATATAAATACCCGTTTTAGCACAAGAAATATAAATATAATTATTGAGTGTTATTTATAAAAACGACAGGATATCTCCCAATTGCTCAGCGGAGAAAAACTCAGACTGAGAATATCAAGTGTGCTGTTTTGATTCTGTCCTCGTATCACTTTTTCTTAAATAAAAACAAAGAATATATTTTTTTCATTTTGTTAAATATAATAAAATATAAATTAAGAACATCTTAGATGCTATGTATTTTTAATACAAACCACCTATCTGCCGATCCATCTGAACCTTTCTCTCTCCTACGTCGTTTCTCTCACTCCCATGCTTTATCCTATATCTATATATTAAAAGAAACCATATAAGTGTCTCCTTGTATACTCGTTTATAGAAAGACAGACTAGGGCGTTCTCTTAATATTTAAAAGATTATTCACGTGTACAATTTCCTAATGGCATGATAAGCTTAGTCCTGACATTAGTTGTGCTCTTTTAAAGAAGTTACAGACCATTTTCCAACATGTGTACTCGAAATAAAAATTGAAAAACTCTCTTCCTGATCTACATCAATGATCTCCCAAATCAGATCCTAAGATCATTCGTAGATATTTATGCTGACGACACTACCATCTAAGGTCGTAAACGTCCAAGTTCTCTCTGATTCTCCTTCCTCTGATCTTGATAACGAGGTGTAATGGGGAAAGAGGTGGCTGGTTAATTTTAATGAATCTAAAATCAAGCTTCTATCTTTTCATTATCAACGCTCTTATCACCATCTGGTATCAATTGAAATGAATGGTTCTCGTCTTGGAGAGGTTCCATGTTTTGACAAAATCTGAGATGAAACACGTATATCAAATCCGTTGTCAAGGCTGCTGGAAAAATAGTTTAATCGTTCTACCGCTCTAGCAGATATAATTCTCTGCCTGTATACGAACCAACTAATCCAAGGATGGAGTACTGTTGCCACATCGGGACAGGAGCCGTTAGAAGCAGCTTATCCTGCTATGATAGAGTTCAAAATAGACTTCGTAGCCTAGTTGGGGATGCCCTTTTCACTTCCCTGCAACCTCTTTCTCACAGAAGAGACGTTGCGAGCCTGTCTCTGCTTTATCGTTATTTTCATGGCAAGTGCTCGTCTGAGCTCCAATCTATGGTCCCCCCCTCGCCAAACCTACATGAGAAACACTCGTCTATCTGAAAACACTACCAATAATTTCCCACACTTTTATCTGTGCCTAAACCTAAACGTAGATTCCAGAAAAAAAAAGCTTTTTACTTAGAACTGCACGCTTGTGGAACTCTGCTCTGTTTTCATGCTTTCCAACTGGCTACAATATGGTCGTCTTCAAGTCCAACGTGAACAGGTTCAGCTATTTCCTTAATGTATCAGAATTTGGGGGGAATTTTTGACACCCCTAACACGAAACTGCGAATAAAATATCTTTTAAAAAACTCGTAATTTCTCATTTTAAAGTGGGTTGTTTATTTTCCGTATGGAATATACTTCCAAAATAAACTATTAAAGTTGTATAAAAAGTAATACAAATATTATTTTTAATTTTTTAAAATACAGTGTTTACAAAATGCCAGCCATCGTCGATGCAGCCATTTTTTACGTAATGAAATCAATTGAATTTAACGAGTTAAATATTTTTCAATTTTTAAACTTTAAAAATCTATCAAAATTTTTCTATGGATTCAATTTTTAGGATATTTTCAGCGTCAATGCGAAATTTTATACTACTAACAATTCTACGATATTTTACGACATTGACTACTGTACAGTCATTAGCCCCTAGCTTCGAGTGGCTTCCAGGCCTTGATAAGTGGTGACTCCTTTGTAAAAAATAAAAAATATAAGTGCTTTTTAAAACGTTTTAACAAATATTCGAACTTCTGCATGTTTTTTTTTCTTCAATGAAACCAAGAATAGATTTTTTTCCTTTTTCTTAATTTAATATGTAATTTAATTTAATATTTAATTTAATATAAATAAAACATAAGTAACAGTAAAAACATGAAGAGTGCTTCGCGGCAGCACATACTTTCAATGCCATCTGGATTAACGCCCATCTTAAGCCAGAGATCGAACTTAGAATTATCTAGTTGACTGTCGGAACCTGTAACCATTAAACAACGAGACGGGTTTTGGAAAATGATATTTACAATATTTTTATATAAATACTAGCAGGGGTGCCCGGCGTTGCTCGGGTGTTTGGGGGTGTATGCTGTGCAAAAAAAGCAAAAAAACAAAAAAAATGGTTAATTTTTTAAAACTTTGACCCCTATTATGACCCCTTAAAATTTATAGTTTCGGGCCCAAATCACTTTATTAAGTTAGATCCAGGTTCAAGGAACCTATATCTAAAATTTCAAGTGTCTAGACCCAAAATTGTCGGAGGAGTTTTGTAGAGTTCTTAAAGGTCAAATCGTTGAACTTTGACCCCTTAACAGCCAAATTTCTGGCTGACACCCGTCACATCGATTTTCCCAAATCTCAGTACCCGGTATTTCAAATTTCGAGTCTATAGACTAAAAATTGACAGAGTTATTGCGTAGGGAAATGTACACAGACAGACAGACACACAGACACACAGACAGACACGTTCACTTTTATAGATATATAGATTAATATCTATTTAACAGTGTAACCTGTGTCTGTTTGAAAAAACGTTTTACAGTGTGCAAATTGTATCGGACGTTATTATAGATAAGAGTGCTTAATCCTAGAAGAGAGGTTATATATTTTATCATAGCTCTTCAGTGCAGCAAGACTAGCAACTCTCATAAGCCATGATTCGAACTTACATCTAGTTTATATAAAGATGAAGGTAATAGATAGATAGGTATATGTGAACGGAGAGTGCTTTCTCTAGAATTTTCTTGGGTGATGATCAAATTTAGATAACTATCTATTTGGAAACTGCCTAACAACAATACGTTAAGCTTAATAAAAGGTCTGATTGCCTTCGAGCGGAACCAAACCGAGTGAAGTCAGTTCAAAACCATTAGGCTAATGTTCGACACGGCAGATGATATAACTTACGGGAAACAGCTTTTAACGGAGTCCATAGAGATTAATAAACATTCTCATACTAAAACAAGCAACGTTATTGTGAGGATCTAACTTGCTATGCGATGTAACACGGTATATATATATATATATATATATATATATATATATATATATATATATATATATATATATAACGCATAATGTTCGGAGATTGCAAAACATACAATGTTGATTTATGGTAAATGTGGTTAATGACAGAGCATAGAAAAAGAATGTGATTGATTAATATTGAATATATATATATATATATATATATATACATATATATATATATATATATATATATATATATATATATATATATATAGTAACTAGTAACCTTTTCGGGCGATGCTGCTTGTACAGGTTATGGACTCTACCTTAGTATAAGCAATATCGCCTGAAGAGATCCCTGGATACTTGCAATAATTTATCTCCCCTTACTTCTGTATTAGACATTCTTGCATGTACCTCGTTAAAAATTCATTGGTCGCTTCGTCTCTGAAAAATGTTAACCTGGAAAAATATATATATATATATATGTATATATGTATGTATATGTGTGTGTCTGTGTGTCTGTGTGTGTGTGTGTGTGTGTGTGTAAAATAAGAATCACACTTAAGTTTACCAAAATGATCCAAGATGGCAAAACTAAAGAAAATTATAAATATTAAAGAATTAATATTTATAAAATAATCTCAACCAGATGTAAAAGCTCCATAAAACCAAATAAGAGATAGATCTTATAATATTATATATATATATATATATATATATATATATTATCCCCTTGGATTTTACTTGTGCGAATGGAAATTTAACTAACTTTCTTGGATTCTGCATCTTTGGATTTTATCGTCATTGGATATTTTACCCTTCACCAGACTATCCATTCACGTGAGATCACTATTTTATTCATTCACTTTTTGTTATCAAGTAAGATCTATGACTTACTTGTAGTTTCATTAAATACTTTTTGCAAGCAAAATCCGATCCCGCATTTTGCTAAATCCTACCCTCTGATGAGAAGGAAAGTGTTTCTTCGAAACTCCTCGGATTAAGGACTATTCCCTTATTTAGTGCTTCCTTTTTAAAATTAAATATTTTTTTAACACTTTTTCAAAGTGTTTTTAACTTGTTTTATTAACTGCTTCTTCTTATATATATATATATATATATATATATATATATCAAACATATATATATCATATATATATATCAAATCAACAAGCGATATATATATATATATCAAATCAACAAGCGATATATATATATATATATATATATATATATATAGGTTGTTTGTTTGATTGTTGTAAATTGATGCAGTACACGGTAAAAAAAAAACCCTAGTAAGAGTCGCATATATGGCTCTTAAGGTTTACTAGACTTTTATAAGTCAAACCACCAAGTAACATGTGTCACAATGATCTGGTGAGATTCCATGCTTGAAGTCATAACTTGTTTGTGCTTGATTCTGCAACATATGCACTCGTTGATTATACTAGTTCTGTGATGCGCGCGTTTCGTAGAAATGTGCGCAAACATTCGGCAGCTAACATAAACTCTAATCGACAATTAAGACACATGGTATATCTTAAAAACAGTGTCATTAGTCATCGACAAAATAAAACTGAAAGAAATAAAAAATACATCGTTAAAAAAACATGTAAATAAAAAATAAAGACGAGACAGAGATGATGAGTTTACTATAACATTAAGGTAGTTGTAGACGTAATTCATTTACAGAATAGAAATCATTTGGCCATAATAATACTGCTAGAAAAGAAACATACAAATTATGCTAAGAACTGAATTTCTGAGGTTTCGCTCGTGGCGACAAAGTAAATAAACCCCTTTAGATAGGAAATAGCCTATATATGTTAAAGTATGAGAGTTCATATAGAAACGTTGTTTTAATTTGAATAAAATAAAATACGCATCAAGTGCGCTTGAAATCGAATCACGGCGTAATATTAGGAAAATAAACAAATATTTTACTTGTTTGAAATTTATCACAAATATATTTCAGAGGTATACTCCATCTTCAGTGTGTTCTTTCTTTTTGTCTTTTCTTCTTCCTTGCCATGTTGTAAATTTGGAAAAAGTAGTCTGTTTGTAAAGAGCCGCGCGTTGTTTCTAGCGGTTGTATTTTGAAATGTATATGTATAAATTCGTATTCCTGTCTGTTTGTTTGTTCACAAGTTGATTTATATATCATATTATTCGTTCCTATATATACTATGATTATTGCAAAATATAAGATTAAAGAGGTGACGTCATCTGCATATAACATTAAGGAAAATCGGCTTTATTAAATAGCGGTGTATTAGTTATTATTTATAGTGAGAGAATTATTTTAAATGTCCTATTTAAGTTTATTGTTTAAATTTGATTTATATTGATAACATATTTAATTTAATTTATTTTCACCGACATCGATTTTTTATGAATCGGTTTGAGTTTTTTCCCCTTGCGTACGAACGTTGTTCTTTTTGTTTTTGTTTTCTTTTTCGGCGTATATTAAAACTAAAAATTTTCCAGCATTATTTATGGAATTAGTTTAAATAAAATAATTTCCGTGATTTCTCAATTAACAGTGTGGCCCAGTGAATTTTTATTTTAAAATAAACAAACAATTCAATTCAACGATGGTTCTTTATTTAAAACAAAAAAAAAATTTCATTTACGTTTTTTTAACAGTTTTTTTTTCTTCGCGTTTTTTGACATCGTAACACATAAACATTCGGTTAACACAAATTCTACTTTGGTATTTTTTAAACTGAATTATTTACAGTTTGTTTTCGTTGCAACAAACCGTAAAGACAAATCTTTCTAGACTGTGGTAGCATAAAATAAATTCGTTTAAACTGGAATATAAAAAGGTGCTCAATATCTGGAGAATAGCTTCTCTTCGTATCCCTTCTGCCGAAATATCTGATGGAGAGTTTGTCACGTACTTCTTTTTTCGGGGGGAAGGGGTACATTTTCGTGTTTTCATTCGTTCTTTTATTTTTGAAATGTTTGTTGGGGTAACGATGGATTTGGCATATAATAATGAAAAACTCCTCACTATTCTTCGTATAGCAGGTGTAGCGAAACCGAAATTCATGTCGACCCTAGCAACGCTGTGTATCAATGCTAGTACTGAATATAATTGAACTTTATTTAATTCTTCCTAAGAGAGATGAAAGACATTAATTCTATCAGGGATTCTAAAAAATGTCAAGATATTTTAAGGGATGGAAAAATAGCCATTAGAGCCGTGAGGATGGTAGCTAAGAAGGATAAGGGGCACCAAGACCCTCAACCGGGTGCATGAGTCTGAATAAAACCCTTCAGAAAAACCGGCACAAAGAGAGATATATATGCAAAACAAAAACGAAGAGGAAGGAAAACAAGTGATAATTTACAAATCAATATATGTGTGCGTGTGTTTGTTTTATTCAATTGTGTTATGTATCGATGTGTCTTACTTAAAGAGGTCTACTGTGTGTGACAATGTTTCTTGATATATTTCGGGGAAGCCCTTTGTCAAATGGTGGATGTTACAGATATATTCAAAGCATACTTTGAATATATCTGTAACATCCACCATTTGACAAAGAAGCTTCCTTGAAATATATCATGAAACATTGTTACATGCAGTTCACCTTTTTATGTAAGATATATCGATGCATAACACAATTGAATATAAATATACACACACATATATATATATACATATATACACATATATATATATTGATTTGCAAATTGTCAATTGTTTTCGTCTTTCTTTCTCAACACCGACTACATTTCATTCCTCGCATTATCATAGCCTTCTATATACCTATCTCACACAATGCTTCAAGCAAACTATATCTCATTTATATATATATATATATATATATATATATATATATATACATATATATATGTTTTATTTTTTATTACCGTATCTTTCTGTTAAGTTACATTATTGTTTCGGCTACTCAGCCGTTTTTTTGGCCGTCTGTAGCGTCCTCAGACTTTTACAGAACCAGGTTTCTGTAAACGTCTGAGGACGCTACCGACGGCCAAAAAACGGCTGAGTAGCCGAAACAATAATGTAACTTAACATAAAGATACGGTAATAAAAAATAAAACGCATATTTGCTCTACAACAGTATTGAGCACTTTCTTCAGTTTTTATTAATTACTATCTCCACTAAATATATATATATTTATATAATTCTATGTCCCTGTCTATACTTTTTTATCTCAATCTCTTTTTATATCAATTATTCTCACACTCTCTTTCCATATGTCATCACTTTCTCTCTTCTTATTATTTTCTCTCTCTTTCTATATCTTACCTCTTCTTTTCATATCCGTCTATTCATCTATTTATTTGTCCGTCCAGCTTCTATTTCCCATCCTCATTCTTTATTTTTCAATGGACACATCGCATTCAAAAATGACATCTAAAATTTCAGTCACCTTTCTCCTGCTCTATATGATTTACGATTTTTCATTATCTCTCTTTATATATATATATATATATATATATATATATATATATATATATATATATATATATATATATATTTGTTTTTGTTTTTTTTATTATTTTTTTTTTAGTTGTTAACTATTGTGCACGCCACGTTTCTTGTAAAT
This sequence comes from Euprymna scolopes, assembly GCF_053919585.1. Lineage (NCBI taxonomy): Eukaryota > Metazoa > Mollusca > Cephalopoda > Sepiida > Sepiolidae > Euprymna > Euprymna scolopes. The sequence continues at coordinate 14,119,373 of NC_136507.1, read as the reverse complement.
CTTCCCATCCATTGTTATTGGTTATCTCCCTTTAGCGTTCAGCTCGATTGCTAACAAGAGTATTGTTACGGTTAAAAAATAAAAAAACAAAGTATAAAACAAACATGCAGTCTGTCATCAATGTTAAAAAAAAAAAACACACAGCATGACATCATCGAACAGATGTTGTTGTTTTCCGCTCTTCGGTTACACAACAATTCGTGGTCACAAAGGAGAACTTGTCTGTCATAGACGCAGCCATCGATTATAACCATAATGTTCCCTGTTTTTATGTCTGTTGAAAGCATGTTTGGAAAGGTTAGAATTTAAGGAGCATTTTACTAGATTTTCTTTCTTTCTTTTTTTTTTGTCAGGGTTGTTCGATATGTAATGGATACAAGTGCTGACTATGGAATCGAGTAAGCGGACTTTAAACCCAGTCAAATCTATTGCACGTATCCACGGATATAGAAAGAGTGAGAAAAGGGAGGAGACACCATAGAGATAAGATACTAAAAATGAGAGTTAGATCAGATGTCGAAAGAAGAAATGGCAGTGGAGAGAAAGAAAGAGGGGACAGAGAATAACAGATTATAAACCGCAAAAGAAAGACAAATAATATATAAAATGTGAGGCCAGTTAAAGAACAGGTAGATAGATAATAGATCTAGAGAATTTATATATAATATTTTTAATTGAATAATTGGATATATTTTATGTTAGATCCTATAATGATAAAGGAATGCTCAATGTTATTATCTATAACATTGAGCATCCCTTTATCATTATAGGATCTAATATAAGACAAACGTAAATGTTGAAAAGCACATTATTTATTAGTTCATCAAATGTTCAAAGGATATAAAACAATTTTTTACCTTATTCCATGGAGTTCCGAAAATTAAGCTTTTGCCTTCAGGAGAAATAACTAGCAAAATAAAAGTAAAGAACTAACTAAATTGCACACACACACACACACACACACACACATATATATATATATATATATATATACATATATATATATATATATATTGTGTACAGAAAGTTGTTAGATGAGACAAATCATTGGTACCGTCGGTTTCAAGCCCGATAATAGGGACAGTTTAAGGTGTTCTTATCGAGCTCTCTTCAGCCAATATTCGTCTATTTAATATAAATACGCTCTTACATTTCGGATTTTCCTTTTAATTGAGCACTCTGCTAGATTTCTTTTTCCAAAAAACTAATCATATATATATATATATATATATATATATATATATATATATATATATATATATATATATATATATTAGCAGGTAAACAAGACGTTGCTCGAAATTGAATGATGATCAACGAATGTTTCACACTCCAATATTTTTATTGTCATCAAAATCAGTGAAATCGTCATTTTTTTAATCAAATCCATTTATTGCCTGCTCTAGTTGACAGAAAGCTTCACACGACTCCCCGCAGTGACTTAGTCTACAATAATACTAGTTTACATTGCACTGTAGAGAACCTACTGTTTATTTTATAAAATTGTTTTTATATATATGAATTAAAGCTTAAAATGCAAATGTCAGGTCTCACGGTTATCTTGTGCTCTAAACAGAAGCATTCCTTTTAAACGTGACTCTATCATCTAAAAGAACCTATTGTTTATTATATATGTTGGGTCTTTCTGCTTGTGTGGTAATAGACCTCCTCAAATTCACTTGCGATGTTAGTTTATATAAGATGTTTACTTTGGTCAAAATAACTTGTTCCTTCTTTTATCGTATTTTTAGAATGTCAATTATCGATACTTATCGGAGACATTCCGATACAAAACCTGTCTACGGACACTGCCAGAAACATAAAGTACATTTATGTAAAATTTTATAAAAATCGACCCAGCCGTTTCGGAGCCATAGGGAACGGACCCACTTTGTCGAAATAGCATTGTGTTAAGATTACATTAAGTCATTTTTAGAACTAGCTAGCTTTGTCGGTTCGCTATCACTTCGGAAACTTCGCTACTTGAAATGCTTGGAATACTAATTAAAAATAATCAACATTTCTATTCATAACCTTGTTATAAATGGTTGACAAAATCTTTCCTAGTTATTCATAGAGATAAATAAATATTGACATTTTGGTCATTTCTATGCAAATCTGTTAATCTTTTAAAAATGATCATAAAGAAAGGAAAAGAAAAAGTAAATCAATCTGGCTTTTTACTTGATATTTAGAAATAGATCACAACTTATTGAAAATCACGCTGATCCCTTTAAAGAAATGATTCTTTAAACACAGGCGTTTAATATTTGCCCAAAAATAAACCAACAGTGAAAATCAACACTATTTGTAATCTTAAAATCAGAACGATCACTGAATTAAAAACAACAATAACAAATAATGATTAATTAATAAAACGTCCTTTTTAAAAAAAAATAATATGTGAATTAGTTCACCGTGCAATCGATATTGCATATACAAACGCAGTCTATAAAAAAAGATGTGCGTTTATTTTATAAACTTGGGGTAATTTGAAAAAAGATGGTTAAACAGCACTTAGAGAAATGGGCACAGTTTTCGTATTTTCATAAAGACCCGTGGCCTAGTGGGTAATGTACTTGGTAAAATTCAGTTGTAGTTTATACTCTTCTGGGAGTTAAAGGTTAAATACTCAGTGTGGGCGACACTTAAAATACAACAACGAAATACTTAGGATTTCTACCCAGTTATGGCTGGCAGGACGAGAGCATGCTACCCCCGTTAATAAAACAAAAGTTTTGTTCGAAATTCTGTACAGATTCCCGAGTTCGACAGAAAGATCACCGAGTTCGACAAGATACACCCGAAGAGGATCGAGGTTACATCGATCGAAATGTTGTTAAAATAACACTCTAAATGGAAACAGTATTCTGGACAATCCAAAAAATACGAATAACTTTCGTATTTATTTATTTATTTTTCTTATTTCTTATTTTCGTATTTGTAAAACGTCTTAGGTCATAAAAATTGGATACTTTGTGGTCCGACATTAATTTGAAGAACCTTGTGTATGTGATTATTTCAGCTAGTAGTATTGTATTTCGAAATAACAAATTACATTATTTCCTTACGCCCACGTGTTCTTGTTAAAGCGTTAAACTGCATATGTGTTTACTGCAGAAAACAATTCCTACTTTTTATCAACCGGAAGTAAGAAGTTATAGTTCTCCAATTGCAAGCATCCATAAAGCTAATTGTAATGAGTTGGAGGCCATTTTTTTCTCATTTCTTTCAACTCGAAATTAGCACTTAAATGTTTTAATCTAATTAGCGCTAATTAAATTCACTGTTTACAAAATAAAAGGGAGATAATTTGTTTTCTTTGAAAGTTTCACAAAACATGTTGAGGTTAAAGAAAAGTGACTCAGTTTTATTTTGCTTGTTTTGTTTTTCTTTTTTCGTGTCTTTATCACTTCTTTAATGCTATTTCAATGTTCTATAAAAAGATCCGAATAGGAAAGGTACTTATGCAGAATAAGCACCATGTTATCACATGAAATTTCCCCGCATTTTACGTAAAACATCGAAAGTTACCGAAAATCTGAACCAACGAAATCGAAGCAGCCAATGCCATTTAAGAATACATATATTTGTTATCATTGTCTTTTTTTATAAAAAAATCATTGTCTTTTTTATAACAAAATAAAAAAAAATTGTTTGCTATCAGTTGTTTGAATAAAGAATAAATATTTATTCTAAATATGTATTCATGAAACTTATCTTAGAATGAGTGTTTATTTTTTATTCGAATTTGAATTTTAAGTTTCGTAAAAAATGTGCAATAATTATTCATTGTATTTTTTCTGTAACAACACAGAAAATATTGTTTTCGCTTTTTAGTAAATTTTTCAATGAATTTTCTTTGTAATGATAGAAATTACTTTTTTTTTAATGAAGAAAAAAGGTCAACGTTTGAGCGAAAAAAAGTAACGAAACTTTTATTCGGCACCTTCTGACGATTTACGTAAACTTCCCAGAAACATCTGATGATAGCACGGGCCTTATTTTCTATTATTATTAAATTAAAAATATAACCTATCAATTTGTCAGATACGTCCTGAGGTGGAATACTGCTGCCACATTGTAATTTACTGTGGTTGATCTCTTTTATTTTTTGTTTGGTTGTTTGTTTGGTTGGTTTTTGTTATTTTGTTTGTTTGTTTGTTTGGTTGTTTGGTTGGTTTTTGTTATTTTGTTTGTTTGTTTGTTTGTTTGGTTGGTTGGTTGGTTTTTGTTATTTTGTTTGTTTGTTTATTAGTTTGTTTGTTTATTTGGTTGGTTGGTTGGTTTTTGTTATTTTGTTTGTTTGTTTGTTTGGTTGGTTGGTTGGTTGGTTGGTTTTTGTTATTTTGTTTGTTTGTTTGTTTTGCAGTCTGTTTCTCCCCAAGGAGACGTTTATGGTAGTAATGAGCCGATTCCAATATTTTTACCATGTCCGGACACAATTACGGATTATTTTTTAAATTATCGATTCCGATACAATTACAGATTCCGACAGAATTGCAGATTCCTATCCTAATTCTAAAATCGCAGCAGAGCTAATTGTGTTGATCTTCATTCTAGCTGATGGCACCAAAGTCATATAATTTTAATTTTTTAAATCACTACTATATATTAGGTACAATATAATATTCAACAAAGCATGGCTCTATGATACATACGAAATCACCAGAAATTAAGGCAACCTGCTAGTATATATATATATATATATATATATATATATATATATATATATATATATATATACAAAGTCATTTTGTCTGTTTGTGTGGAGCAGTTACTACCAAACTACTCAATATGTCAACATTTATCTACAGACTTGAAATTTGATATATAGGTGATTCAGATCTGTAGAACAAATTGAATCTGAATTTTAGCCCTTTGAATAAGTTCTAAGCAGTCAAAATTGAAAATTTTGAACTTGGCAGGCGTAAGTCTACTTAAGTTGCTCCTCTGCGTAAGCGCAAGTATACATTTCTACGTTAACGCTCGTTAACTTTTAAGAATTAAAAAAAAAACAATTTATATATATTTGCCTCGTTAGCTCATATGATAATGAATAACTCATGGCACTCAAGTCATAATCTTTTTCAAACTTTTAAAATCACTACTGGGTACAATATAATAATCAATAGAGAATATACTCTATAATAATAAATACAAAGTCTGCATAAATTAAAATATCATATTTAAGCGTATTTTACAACCGGGCATCACAGACAAGCCTGCGAGTATATATATATGTGTGTGTGTATGTGGGTGTGTGTGAGGGTGTGTGTGTGTGTGTGTGTGTGTGTGTGTGCGTGTGTGTGTGTGAAATATCTACTGCATTGACATGAATTATTTCTCTCTCTCCATCTCTCTCTCTGTCTATCTATCTATCTATCTATCTATCTATCTGCTCTGCTCTCTTTCTCTCCATTCTCTTTCTGTGTCTTTAGTTGTGTCAATCTCCTATTTTTTGTCTTTGTTGTACTTACTCTCCCGATGTTTCCTATATTTCTCCCTCTATTCATCCCTGCTTACTCTTCGAAAACTGGACGAAACCCCTTCACCCCTCACTATCACATCCACTGTCGACCTCTCAATTTTCCCTTTCCCTTTGGCCTTCTCACATATCATAGTGAAATGGAGGCCAGACGCTTTCGATCATTAGTCCCTTGGTCACCCATGCGTTCTCGCACACCTGTACGTCGACGATGTTGTCCTTGTTTTTTATTTTTCTTATTGTTATATGTATATATGTACAGGCAAACAGATGCCTTGATGTTCCTCTTATTTTTCTACCTTCGTCGAATCGCCACGCTCTATGCACACGGACCGCCATAGACCCATCTCCGCCGTTTCCCATTTTCCTCATCTTTCACGGTTTTCGCTCGCCGATAGCGTGTGTCGTAAGATAGGGTATCAATTACAACAACAACAAGCTGTTATTTATACTTTTGTTGTGGTGTATTTTATTGCCCAAACTTTTCTGCAATAGTTTGGTTTAGTTTTGTTGTTTTGCTTTACGGCGTATCAACCCTTTTTTCAATTCTTTAATTCTGTTAATTTCGGTAAAATTTTTCTGGTTTATATCCTTTATATCTTCGAATATTTATTCGTGGTGTTTGGTTTGGATGTTGTTTAAGGGCATCTTAATCCTTTTCGGATTATTTAATGCTAAATCCGGTCATTTTGGTAAAAGTTTTTATGCTTCAATTCTCTATATCTTCAAATAAGTTTAATAGTGTTTGATTTAGTTATTTTGTCTAATTTCGCGTTATTTTATGACAAACATTTGCATACTTAAAGTTCGTATTATCTTAAAATTCATAGTGTTTGGTTCGGTATTTTTTTTTTACGGTATAGCAACGTTTTTCGTGCCATTTTATGGCAAAAGATTTTATACTTCAAGTTGGTTATATCTTAAAATTTATAGTGTTTATTCGGTTATTTTGTTTTACGGTATATCAACTCTTTTCGGGTCATTTTATTTCAAAAGAATTTATACTTCATATCTTAAAATTCATAGTGTTAGCTTCAGTTATTTTGTTTTATGATATACCAAGTATTTTCGTGCCATTTTATGACAAAATATTTAATACTTCAAGTTGGTTATATCTTAAAATTCATAATGTTATGTTCGGTTATTTTGTTTTACGGTACACCAAATCTTTTGGGTCGTTTTATGGCAAAAGTTGGAATACTTCAAGTTGGTCATATCCTATAATATTTATTTATGGTGTTTGGTTCAGTTTAGTTGTCTGTTTTACGACATGTCAATTTTTTTCGTGTTATTTAATGACGAATCTGGTTATTTTATAGTTTTTTTTACATCAATTTCTTTTATATCTTCGTATAATTTACTGACACTCAGCCATTGCCTCTCAGCATATTTAGCATATTTGGCATATTTAGTAATTATTAATAATTATTAGTGGGTGGTGGAGTAGACATTAATCGTTGTCAACAGGTTGTGTGGGTTTTATACGGTTTGGCTTGACATGATCAGTTGTTTAATCATATCGGGCCTCGTAGTCGTAGCCAAAGTAGAGTGCGCATATTCACTTCACTGCTCAACAACCAGGATACCGTACTTTAGTGCCACGGGTTACAATCAGGACAAATTGTCGGCCCGATTGGGTGGGCAAAGAAAGAAAAAGAAAAGGGTTAGGGAGGAAAATTTTTGTTTTTGTTTTTAGCTTTATATAAAATGATTGATTTTCAAAGAACAAAGGAAACAAAACAATAACATCAATGTTTGGTTCATTTTAGTTTAAGAAACTGGTTCAATAGAGAGTTCACAAGGATTTTATCAAATTCGACAAAAGCCACAAAAGTTTTATCGCGCTGACAGATTTGTATGTGTTTATTTCTGATCGACAACGTCAATGTATAGGAATACCGTACAAGTAAGGAAGACGTAACATGCGGCCGCAGCCGAGATTGAACTCACTACACGAGTTTGTAGAGTAAGTCAAATCTTGTCCGTAGCTTAATACTTGATGCTTAGCTAGGGCTATCAAGGGTATTTTTATTGTGACGCCATCACTTGATGGGTTGCCTACCACGGTTTGAGAGTAGAATACAAGAGTATGGATACCAGACATGAATATTATACCCAAAATGGCGTGTTAATCAACACGCGGGAAAGCGAATAAATCCATCAAAGCGAGCAATGAAACGAATATAGAAAACAAGGTTCATTCTTTGGCTAACAAAATGTAACAGAAAAACGAACGCGCGTATGAGTATATGCAAATGAGTGAGCCGTGTGCGATGTGACGTCACAACTATGAAACAGAAAAAAGATTATTCCAAAAGAGTCCGAGACGGATAGAAAGATACATGTTACGCATAGCGAGAGGAAAAGACGCATGGTTGGACAATGATAGAGTACCACGTGTTTGCCACTGCAGAATCTTGTTAAGCATCTTGGAGTACGAGAAAACTTTTGAACAAGAGAAAAAGGTGTTATTCTGGAAAGTACCTGTAAGTAAAGGTGTGTTACTTAAATGAAAAAAGTGAGCCGAATTTTTTCTTTGTCTTTATTTTTTTGCGACTGTCTACATACAACGTGTTGGTCCTGAGTGTTGGTATATAACGATTACGTTGCACACATGTGCTATTGTCTATCAGTACCAAAATTATGTAATATTTTTTTAAGTATTTTTATCCCAAAAAAGAATTTCTATATTCTATATTATAGTACGCTAAGGTATTTCGTGTTTGTACGTACGTTATCACCATTGACACATTAAAAAATTAGATTGGTCGGTTAACAAATATAACAATCCGTGAATGATTCGATTTTTGATATCTCAGGATATGGACAGGAGCTGATAGAAATATCTTATCCTGCCTTGATAAAGTTCAAAATAGACTTCGTAGCCTAGTAGGGGGGGGATATTCTTTTTTCTTCCCTTCAACCTCATTCTCACAGAAGAGATGTTGCGAGCCTGCATCTGCTTTATCGTTATTTTCATGGCAAGTGCTCGTCGTAACTCCAATCTATGGTCCCCCTTCGCCAAACTTTCGCGAGAAACACTCGTCTATCTGAAAACACTATCAATAATTTCCCCTACTCTTTATCTGTGCCTAAACCTAAACATAGAGTCCATGAACAAAGTTTCTTTCTCAGAACTGCACGCTTTCCAACTGACTACAATATGGTCGTCTTCAACTCCAACGTAAACAAATTTTGATGAGCAGTTCCACTTAACAAATTTACCAAATTTCCACTACTAACGATTACTATGATGTTGTGCCATTGACACTCTTTAACCTTTATCCTAGAGTGGCTTCTGAGCCTTGATAATTGGTGACGCCTATGTAAAAAAAAAACAAAAAAAAAAAACAAAAGTCAGCCATTCCGACTTAATTCTTTTTAAAATGAATCGTTCCAAAATCGAATGATATCCTACCGTCGATAGAAAAAAAAATGTAGTTCATTGGGATACGTTAAAAAGAATTCAATAAAATGTTCGATCGCAAAAAATGTGAAAGCTAAAATACAAATTATTTAAAAACATCTTGTATAATCATGTTAACACATCCTGACAGATCACCGAAGTTAAGCAACGTTTAGCCTGGTCATTACTAAAATGGATGACCATTTGGGAATTCCATGTGCTGCGCTCTTCGCTTATCTCTGCATTGTTTTCAGTCAGTCTTAGGCTTCTCTTTGCCGCTGGACCCAATGCCGATTCAGGAGAGTTATGGTTGGGATTGCGCAACCGTTACCTCACAATTACATGCGCAGCCACCTTACAGGAGTGTCCGTTTTCTATTAAGACTCAACGGAGGCATCGATATGCTATATATTACAGAGCCATATCATGAGTGAATTCTGAGACATGCTGTGATTCCCTGATTATTTAAAAGGCATTTTCAACGGTAAAAGATCACACGATGCCAATTAAAACATGGTACGCCACTGAAAAATAAAAATAAAGCAAGTTTTAAATAATACATTTCAGAAAATGGTGTCTGTTTTACTGGCGTGAAGAATATTTTGTTGAAAATATTTACTGACGTGAACAATATTTAGTTGAAAATATTTACTGACGTGAACAATATTTAGTTGAAAATATTTACTGACGTGAACAATATTTAGTTGAAAATATTTACTGACGTGAACAATATTTAGTTGAAAATTATTTTTACAGTAAAAAAATATTGAAACATGTATTATATAAATTTCCGCATCGCGATTTTCGAAAGTCATGCACGCGTATCAAACTGAAACTATGTTTAAAAGCGTTATTTTTTAGGGTCATGACGTCATAAGTCGTCGCTGTCCGCATTTGCCACTAACGTTTTCCCCTTCTTTCGCGTTTCAGGTTCGAACCTACTTACTGCGTTTTTTTTTTGTTTTTGTTTTGTTTTGTTTTTTTTGTTGTTGTTTTTTTTTGCGGCCGCACGGGAATTCGATGCTATTTTAATTGAAAGAAAGGTTGTTTTGGTTCATTTATTTTTTAGGGGAGGGCGTTCCAGCACACGCGCTTCCGAAATATCTGATGGGGTAGTCGACGCTACTTCTTCTTTTGGGGGAGGGGTCAATATCCTTAGTATAGCCGTTCTATCCAAGCCTAACCTCATGTCCACCCGGGCAACTCTGGGTATCCATGCTAGTTATAAAATAAATAAAGGATTAGTTTTATTTATTTAAATAATATTAAGCTGAAAGTGACCATGATTTTACGGTAGGAGAGAGCATAATTTTTATTGTAATAGTGCCATAACGGAGAAACAATTATTATTTCAAAGGAAATGTTATCATAAACAAGTGAAGCATGCGTGGTTCCCCGTGAGTGCACAGTGAATGAGGCATAAAAAAATGACTAAGTTTAGCATTTGCATCTCCCTATTTAGTCCCAGAAGCTCCCAGGGGAGTCAAATTCAGGTGAAAATGAACAAACGGTGCCGTTTTAGGCCTTAACATATGTAAATTTCTGCACCATGCAAGAAAAGAAACGACTAAGGCGATCATTTGCTCCCATTTAGCCCCAAAAGTCCCCAAGGCCTTAACATATTTATATTTGAGTTCAGCACCATGCAAAACTGCTAAATAGATATACACAGAAAATTTTGGACAAATATAATAAGATAGTCCCAAAAATGGAGTTTTTTATTAGTCCTAAAAGAGCCCTAGCGACATACCTAAGAGTTATTGCGAAGTATAGACAAACAAATTTATATAGAAATCAGTTAGAATCAGAAAGTTTTATAAAAATGCAAGGCATCAATATTTTTAATAAGCACAAAAGTGTCAATTTTAGCCATTTTAACCCGAATGGCACCCCTGGGGGTGAGGGGCAACCGGCGTTATCTCGGAAAATTCGTTCTGTTTCTTTATTACCTATATCATGTTTAATGTTTGTACAACATTTTTAAAAATTCCAAGGCGTAGTTATTGAGAAAAGTGCGGACAGACGAACGGATGAGGGTGAATTTACAGGTCCACCCACATTTTGTCGGGGGACCAATAACAAATATACAGATTAGAGTATAAAACATCAGTGGAATTTTCATGGGTTCCTACTAATGTTAATAAGGATCCTTTTTTATCCGTCTACATTTTATATAATAAATACGGTCGCAGACATTGAAATCTTCCCTATAAATTTTAAATCGTATCGCACCTAGTCTGATATATCATCCATTAATAAATACAATTTTTAATCGATTCATAAAAAAATACTTTATCTAATAAATAACTTAATGCATTAAAAAAGACAAAAATTAACTACTGTACCGAGTTTTAAACCCAGATCGATCGATTAACCTTGAAAAAAATGTATATTACGAGCTGCCTTGGAGAAGTTTCCAGAGATAAAAATCGGTCAGTCATCTCATAATATGTATAGCAATAACATACTTAATTTTCAAGGGTTTACTTGGTTGGTTGCTTTGTTTTACGGCATATCAACCCTTTTCAGGTTATTTAATGCCGAATCTGGTAATTTTGAAGAACGATTTTTTAATAGAATATATATATTTTTAAGTCGATTTCTATTTAATCCATAGTTGGTACCCTAACAGATACTACCACTTCGGGTCAGAGTGGACCTGGGAGCAATGGCAATTAAAGGGTGACTCCACACTCCCTAAGGCCTGCAAGCTGGGGCCTCGCCATCGTATATAGTTTAAGGTCATATCCAGGACCTCAAGGGTTTACGGCAATTTAAAATGCCTGTACAAAAAAAAAACTCATGAAACTTATTGAAGGCACCTCGTTTATTTATTTTACATCATTACCATTTGTCTGAACCATTACCAAATGTAATGGTTACGTTCATTGCTTATGTGCCGCATTTTCAACAAATCATCTGAAAGTCTATTCAGTAATTATTGCTTAATCCTGATATAAACTAAACAGGAAACAAACCATGAAGTAAAAAGACATACGTTTGCACTGGTATTTAAAAGCTCAAAGGTTGAAGTAAAGTTTTGTGATACATTTTTATATTATTCATGTATTCAATCCAAAACAGGAATTCTTCAAAATAGTAGTCGGAATACTTGATCTTCGAGTTTGTATGCAAATATCATATAAGGTGTCCTTATCTTCATCGAAACACTGGAAAATGACGATGGCTAAGTGGTTAATGGCTCGAATTGATCACCTGGGTGCGCCAAGTTCAAGTTGTGTTTATTTCCAATGAAACGCTTTCACTTGGATTATTGGAACCCTTCATGTGGTCCCTCTTGTAAGCATCCGATGTTTTTTTCTAGAAAGAATTATAACTATAAAGATTTTGGGTTAACCAATGCTAACAATAGAATATTTGGTGCTTATGTATTTTTTGGTACCGCGTTATTTTTAAATAGTTGGGGGGGGGTTCAGGTTAAATTCAAATTTTACGATATCGTTTTTTTTTTATTAAATTGTTAGGTGGAAGCACAGAATAGTTACAAACACCCTCCCTTCTCCATATCAAGAATGTCTTTCGAAATAATAACGTTATTATTTTAGCGCGGTATCAAAAATGCATAAGTACCGAAACTTTTTGTACCCTGTCTAAAAAGGACGAGGCTAGTGGTTTGGTGAACCAATCCAGATGTGACACCAATATCCATGGGGGTAACGATGCATAAGTGGTTTGTGACACGGACTGACAACCTGGGTGGACCGATTTCGATTCCAATTTGTCTCAGAGAAACACATTCATTAAGGGGCATTGACCATGTTTTTGTAAGTACCCGATGAAAGAATTCTAACTAGAAAGATCTCAGCGAAACCAATGACAACAAAAGAAGCATCTGCTCATGCGAAATAATTGAAATATCCAAAGTATTATATAACGGTCCAAACATGTCATCCATTTCTAATATAAGCGGTCCGTTCTCTATTTGTAGATATTGACTTGCTGATGTAACAAAGGGTTGGAAAGCAGGGATGTCCAGAACGCCCCTAAAAGTGGAGCACTCTTGCCTAGCAAAATTTCCCAGCCATACTTATGGGCATTCCCCGGTGGGGCGCCCCAGGTAACAAGCAATATACTAATAATAGAAATTCGAGTGACAAAATCTGGAAAGGTGGACCTCCTACGTAAAACCCAGGCGGCGTACCGGAGTCCGACAGGTAATGGGCTAGTTCCTGACCCCGCACCTGTCTGGCTGATTTTTTAAGAACGGATTATTGCCTGGTACTTTCTACCTAAGTCTCCAAGCAACCGACGTAGCAAGGATATTCATCCTCCAACAGTAATTGTATGTCTGTCGGCATTTTCAATTTTTTCAATGAAGATAATTACATGAAATGTTTTGGAGTCAATTGGCGCTGGTACTGTGGAAAACATATACTACACTTTGATCTTAATTAAAAGACTGGAATCCATAAGAATGATGTTTCTGTGATTGGGCATATTCAAATAGATTGAAAAATATATAAATATCGTATGTTTTTTTTAATAAATTTTATTTTTCATTTGTTGTTTATTGTTGTTGTTGTTAATAATAATAATAATAATAATAATAATAATAATAATAATAATAATAATAATGTGGCTTCGTTCGCGCTTGATAAAAGAAATACGTTTTACTTATAATTTATGCATATCAACTAGCAGAATCCGTGGAAATTCCACGGTGGTTGAAAAATTTTTAAACACATTGAAAATATAATGAATAAAAAGTAAAATAAAACAACTATTGACGAATTCAAAGCAATTTTTAGCAATATTTTTTAAACTAAGCTATAAAGAATTAATTTTAATATTTAGATTTTTTTCAATGAAAATTCATCACACAAGACATTGCTTTTTGTTGTTTTTTTTTGTTTGTGTTTACTTAAGAATTCTTATGTGATTCTTTTTTTAATTTTCAAAATAAACTATAAAAGAAAACTTAGAGTTACCTATCAACAAGATCTTTTCTTTTAAATTATAAAATAAAATACCCAATTTGAAACCGTAAGCAGACAGCCATGTTCTTCTTTTGTTTGTTTGTTTGTTTGTTTTAAAAAAATTTGGAGCGGAAATTGTTTTAATGATTTTTAACTAATAAAGAGTAACTATAAAGGGAAGTAATTCGTTTCTCATTATTAATGTTTGTTGGAGATGATGTTTTTGTGTGACACTGGACGTACAGAACAGTAAATTAATATTTAGATATTTTAAGATCTGTCTGCGCTCGTAGAATCCCGTCTAATACATAAAACTCAACATCTATCCTGTGTGATCTCTATAGAAAGAAAAAATTGTGAATCTATAGAAGGATACATTATCTAAAATAATTCATCAGATTTACTGGAAAAGAAAATTATATATATAAATATATATATATATATATATATATATATATATATATATATATATATATATACTAGCATGGGTGCCCTGCGTTGCCCGGGTATTTGGAGGTGTATGTTGAGCGAAAAAAAAGCGGTCAATTTTTTTTAACTTTGATCCCTATTATGACCCCTTAACATTTATTGTTTTGGGCTCAAATAAAGTTATTAAGTTATATCCATGTTCAAGGAACCTATATATAAAATTTCAAGTGTTTAGACCGAAAATTGAAGTATTGTAGAGTTCTCAAAGGTCAAATCGTTGAACTTTGACCCCTTAATAGCCAAATTTCTGGCCGAAACCCGATCACATCGATTTTTCCAAATCTAAGTACCCTGTATATCAAATTTCGAGTCTGTAGACAAAAAATTGACAGAGTTATTGCGTAGGGAAATGTACACAAACACACAGACACAGATACAAAAATATCGATATCAAATATAAGCAACAAAACACCAATACCTATAATAAAATTAAAAATAGAAGAAAAAAGAACTATAATTTGGTATACGGCCCCATACAATCAAATGTTAAAAACAAAACTTGGCAAAAAATTTCTAGATCTTATTGAAAAACACTTTCCCGCAACCAATCCCTTACACAAAATTTTCAATAAAGATACCTTAAAGTTATCCTACAGCTGCTTCGAAAATTTAGAGATGATAATTACAGCACATAATAACAAAATAGTAAATAAAAACAATGTAAACAACAACAAAATAAACAATAAAAAAGTAGACACCATGACAAAAATAAAACTAACACTAACAGAAATAATAATAATAATAATAATAATAATAATAATAATAATAATAATAATAATAATAATAATAATAATAATAATAATAATAAACCTCGGACAAGAACAACCATACTAGAAATAAAAATACTAATAACGAACAAGATAAATGCAACTGTAGACACTGCACACTTTACCCATTTCAAAATAAATGTCTAACCAAAAGCGTAGTTTACCAGGCCACAATATTTGCGAAAGAAACCCCGAATAACAAGAAATATTACGTAGGTATGACTTTCTTGGATTTCAAAACTGGATATTATGACCACAAAAGTACATTCAACAAAAAAAACCGTATGAAAAGAACGCTAACAAATAGATACTGAGAACTCAAGGAAAGCGCGAATTCGCCGGTAGTCGAATGGAAAATAATAAGACAAGCTACTACGTGTAGAGACCTAGACGACCCATGTAGATTATGCCTTCATAAAAAATTTGCTATCCTGTACTTTAAAGAATCCCAATATCTATTAAACTGTAGAAGAGAAATAGCGAACAAGTGTTCACAAGATAAAATTTACTCTAGGATACAGAATAGTTTTAAAACTAACAAAAACAATAGAAAATAAAAAATAAATAAATTAAATAAACATGAATATACATAAACGATCACACATATATGTATGTATATATATATATATATATATGTATATATGTATATATATGCATATATGTATGCATATATATATATATATAAACTAACATAAAAACCCTAACCTAGATTTAAAACAGGTCAAGAAACTAGATATCCAGGCTAAATAGAGCACACACAAAGGAACAGGTCAACCAGAGGTCAAATAAGCCTTTGTCCGATAAGTGCATGTTCATTGGCTGATAGGAAGGGCGCGGTGGATACTAGAAAGCTGATTGGCTAACTAAAATCTCAATAGAAGATGCGTATATAAAAACGACAGACAACCACAAAATTCGCGCATAAGCCTGAAGAGTCCTAGAGTGGATGAAACGCTGAATATTCAGTGTAGCTTAATCGCCATGTATATTTTATAACTTACTATATATATATATATATATATATATATATATATATATATATATATATATATATATATATATGAGCAAACAGTTAATAAAATATGTTAAAAAACACTTTGAAATGAGTTAAAAACATATTTAATCTGAAAAGGAAACACTAGATAAGTGGATAGTCCTTAATCCGCGGAGTTTCGAAGAAATACTCTCCTTCTCATCAGAGGGTAGGAATTAGCAAAATGCAGGATCGTATTTTGCATGCAGAAGTATTTGATGAAATAACAAGTCAGTTAAAGATCTTACTTGAAAACAAAATAAGTTAAGCAGAGGGAATATGGTGAAGAAAAAGGTGATTATACATGAATGGATAGTCTGGTGGAAGATAAAAAAATCCAGTGACGGTAAAATCCAAATGTAAAACTTCAAGAAAGTTAAAAGAATTTCCATTTGTACAAGTAAAATCCAAAAACATCCCGTAATTGGAAGAAGATGGTCCATAATAATCCAAAGGCAGAAATCCATGGAATAATTCACAAACATGTGTACAAGGAAAAAAAATAATATTAATAAAAGAAAAATAAGATGCGCTTTTCACTCTACTTCCGAGACACATATATATATATATATATATATATATATATATATATACATCCAACTATAAAGAAGCTAAGAAAGGCATGACTCCATCAAAACTTTAATCCTATCCCACTCTTATATATGTATTATTTTTCAGGGGAGACAATGGCAGTGTTTTTTTTTTGTTTTTGTTTGTTTGTTTGTTTGTTTGTTTGTTGTTTTTTATTGCATTTACACCCAGCAAGGCACGGTGCAACTTTGATGTAGGAGGCTACTATCGGGAATATAATCGCAGGGGTACTATGAAGAGAGTTCAGCAGCAAGATGTCTCTTTACGTTACATTTAAGCTTCTGCATGTCAGTATAGTTGGGGAAGCAGGAATCCGGAAGGGAATTCCAAAATCTAGCTATTCTGGGAAAGAAACTATTAAAGTAAAAGTCTTTCTGGCATCTTTTAGGGTGGGATTTTGTTGCTTGTTGGGTTTGACGGAGGTATTTACGTCGAAGGGATACAAGGGCTTGTAGTTCGTCGGAAC
Organism: Euprymna scolopes; assembly: GCF_053919585.1. NCBI lineage: Eukaryota > Metazoa > Mollusca > Cephalopoda > Sepiida > Sepiolidae > Euprymna > Euprymna scolopes. The sequence goes on along the minus strand of NC_136507.1, from coordinate 14,102,196 downwards.
ACATACCATTAAAATACTTGTAAAAAAAAGGCAGAGGGATGTAACCTTTCGTCGGTGGGAGAGAGGCTGAAGCCTAGCTGACATTTCGGGACCTATTTGGTTGGCAACTCTCTTCTGTACCCTGTCTAGGAGTGAGAGACTAGTAGCAGATGCACCATCCTAAATGTGACAATATAAGCGAGTGATGGTCTTGTAGAGGTACAGGATACTTTCAATCGTAAGTAACTTTCTAGCATGGTAGAGAGAGCCCACCTTCCTCGCAGCAGCCGCGGCAATGTTATCGATGTATCTGTTCCAGCTCATGTTCCCTATGAACGTTAAACAGAGGAGTTTGATTGAGGTACTTTCATGTAATGTATGATTAGTCATAACTATTAATGGTTAGGAAGGTTTTTATAATCACCATCCATTTTGGTCCTCATTCCGCTATCTTATTTTTATGAAATTTATATCCTGTTTATAGAATTCTCCGGTAGAAAACAATGGAAGTTAACCTTCATGCGATGAATGTCTATACATGCACACGTTTTTAAATAATTCATATGGAATTAATCTCTTGAAACTTTAAATACCTGTATCTGGTTTTAATGAACATTTTTATCTCTACTACTATATAATAGGAATTTTGTCTCTGTGTGTGAGAGTTCATTCCCTATGGACTCCAAAACAGCAGAGCCGATTTTTATGAAATTTCCCACAAATTTACTTTATATATTCTTAGATGGGTTTTGTATCGGAATGTCTTCGCTAAGTATCGATAATCGAAAAAAATCCGATGAAAGAAGGAACAGGAGATTTTGACCAAAGGTAACACTCTTATACAGCCTAACATTGCAAGTGCATTTGAGAATTGTTATTACCACACAAGCAGAAAGGTCAAGCATATAAAAACAACAGTATGTTCTTTGATATGACAGGGGCGCGATCGAAATGAATGTTTTTGTTTAGAGCGCAAGTTAACCATGATATTTGACTTTTACATTTTAAACTTTAATTCAAGCCATTAAATAAAAATAATTTTATAAAATCAACAGTATGTTCTCTACCGTGCAATTGAGACTAAAATATATTTTGAATTAAGTCACTGCGGGGAGGCATGTGAAGCTTCTTATTCTACATATCGTCATGCTTACATTAGTTTTCCCGGGGTACCTTCTAACCAGCAATATGTCTCCACATGGGTAAACTCCAGATGAATTACGTTAATTTAAAATGGATCTCCGTTGCGGTTCTGTCCTATGAGTTTTAAGCTCTTGTTTTTGTTTGTTTGTTTTTTGTCTGTTTGTTTTTTTGTTTTATTTTTTTTTTTGTTTATTTTGTTTTTGTTTTGTTTTTTTTTTTGTTTTTTTGTATCATCGAAATGTCTTTCGTCGTAAAATTATTCTGTTTCCATGGGCGTGTATTTGCGCCACTAAAGTTTATTTTTCTTAGTGCCGTATTACTTGTTATTAGCTAATTAGTAGTTTTTAGCTTAATGACGAAACAAACAATAAATGAATAATAAAGGTGACGGCAAAGTTTTCGGTTTGGAGTTTGGTATATGCCACAGATCAATTGGGTGCGTCAGCTGAGAATAGACAAAAGATGTGTATTTTATTTTATTTTATTTTTTTAAGAGACTAACGGTCTTGTACGGAGACGAGCTAAAAGATGTGAATAAGTCGATGAGTTTGGCGAAGCGGGCATAAAAATAAAGACAGTGATGTTGAAGCGATGGTGGGGTGGGAAATTGATGAAACAGAAGTGAAACTCAAGAGTAGAAAAATGACGAATGTCTGCACGAAGAAAGGGGGATGGCAAATTAATTGTTAATTTTGTGATGAAAATTGACGGTCCGAGACAAAGGAATGTGACGTTCGAAAAGTAGCGAGAATATCTTTTATCATTTCATGTATACACATAAAATAATAAAAGGAAATATAATAGGGTATTATAGACTTTACGTACTTACTTTAACAGTGAGTAGAGCTAGTAGTAGTGTATGAAAAAAATTACTATGGTTATCTCCCTTGGAAAATAAAACATTCTTTAGAATCACAATACAGTAGAACCCCGGGACACGGTGGCTTTAGGATACAGTTTTTACAGGTTACGATGTAAAATACGATGTTATTCTGGCCCCTGGTTACGGTATTTGTCTCGCCTTACAGTGTTATTTATAATGTTATTGGCTTATATACATGTGAATTATATACCGTAATGTATTTTGTTACTAATTTTTAATTCCGTATTTCGGGGTTCTATTGCACTTGTGTTTACACCAAAAAGAATATACGGCGTATTTCTATCGCATTAAAAGCAATGGTTGCAATGGCAGAATGGTTATGAGGCCAGGGTTCATAATACATCAATTCAGGGGGTCAAATTATCCGATAGGCGATATGGTTACCTAATTCCATATTTGTAAGCGCAAAATAAAAACGTGAAGCATATATTGTTTATAGATATAAAAGTATGTATTGTTAATAATTATATATGTAAATATAGATATGGAGAAATATTCTGTTCTATCCATTACCACTGTAGCATTGCCTTTGCCAGCTGGTAGTATTAGGATATCATTGTTACTGCGCAGGGACTTAACCTCCTTAAATCATGGAAGGAAACGGGAAACAATTTACTATTATGGAACGAAGTAAATATTAAAGACAAATAAGAACGGTTGAGAGTAAGACGAAAGAGCACATATGCTGGGGAATAATCAATTACTAAGTAGACCTAGTATAGAATTTAACGCGTTATGGTAATATATACAAGCATTTCAGCCCGGCGTTGCCCGGATGTTTGGATGAGTGTGTTGAGAAAAAAAATGGAAGTAGGAAGGCAGGCTCGAACCCGTACCGCGAAGGAGGAAAAGGGCGGGAAAAACCTGACGCCTTTACTGTTACGACCACCGCCAAACCGGAAGTGACGTAAGTTTTAATTAAGGCTAGACAATCGAAAGGAGATGATGGCTTTAAAAATATCGGCGAAAAAGTGCCCTCCCTGTAGAAAAGTGCACAATTTAAGGTGAAGATATAAACATTTTTAGCCAATTTTTTTTTTAGCCAAATATTTGTCGTCTGAAAGGTCGACCTTCAAAACGATACTTATCTTGTGAAAATCCGTCGCCTCTGTCGAAAGTTTTAGGCACACATACAAACATACATACATGCATACATACATACATATAAACATTTATATATTGGTAACTAATAATTTTCGACCCAAACCGATTAAAAATCTGGCTCTATCTCTGAATACCCTTTATGTAAAATTTCACATGTTCAGACCAGAAATTTTCTGAGTAATTTGATAGATATCGCAGAGGTCAAATTTTTTTTAACTTTGACCCCTATTATGACCCCTTAACATTTATTCGTTTGGGCTCAAATCAAGTTATTAAGTTAGATCCATGTCAAAAATATTAAGTGTTTAGACCCAAAATTGTCGGAGGAGTTTGGTAGAGTTCTCAAAGGTCAAATCGTTAAACTTTGACCCCTTAACAGCCAAATTTCTGATCGAAATTCAATCACATAGATTTTTCCAAATCTCAGTATTCTGTTTATCAAATTTCGAGTCTATAGACTAAAAATTGACAGAGTTATTGCGTAGGGAAATGTACACAAACAGACAGACAGACACACAGACACGTTCACTTTTATAGATATACTAGCATTTAAGCCTAGCGTTGCCCGGGTGTTTGGATGTGTATGTTGAGCAAAAATAAAAATGTGGTAGTAGGAAGGCAAACTCGAACCCGTACCGCGAAGGAAGAAAAGAACAGGAAAACAAAAGCTGACGTCTTTGCTGTTACGACCACCGCCAAACTGGAAATGGTTCGTGTTTAAGTTAAGGCTAAACAATCGAAAGGAGAGGACGATTTTCAAAAATATCGGAAACAAAGCGACCCCCCCCCCGTAGAAAAGTGTCTAGTTGAAGGTGAAGATATTAATGTTTTTAGCCAATCTTTCGATATTTGTCGTCTGAAAGTCGAACTTCAAAACAAGACTGATCTTGATAAAATCCGTCGAAATTATGTCGAAAGTTTTAGGCAGACATGAAAACATGCATACATAGATTTATATATTGGAAACTAAAAATTTTCTACCTAAACCGATTAAAACGCTTGGCCTATCTCTGAATACCCTTTATGTAAAATTTCACATGTTCAGACGAGAAATTGTCTGAGTAATTTGGTAGAGATCGCAGTGGTCAATTTTTTAAAAAACTTTTACTCCTATTATAACTCCTTAACATTTATTCGTTTGGGCCATGTCCAAGGAACCTATATCTAAAATTTCAAGTGTTTAGACCCCAAATTGTCGGAGGAGTTTGGTAGAGTTCTCAAAGGTGATATCATGAACTTTGGCACTTAAGAGCCAAATTTCTGGCCGAAAACCGATCACATCGATTTTCCCAAATCTCATATATTATGTCGACGCCTCTTTGATGTTGTTCTCCATCAGAGAAAAACATTTTGTAGTCATCTGATATAAAATCTCCTGCGCATTTCCATCTCAACTCCGTAAGTTATAACATGCCAATCTCTATTTTCTTCATTTAATTTCTTAAATTCTCAAATTTGATGATCTGGTGCAACTACGCTATATTCTTTGGTTTAGTCTTTGCTGGTTATAAAACAGCATCGTTTGATGACGATCAGGCGTCACTTGTCTATCATGGTAATCCCTACGAGCGACGTGTTCTGATTAAGAACCTAATTCTCGCTGTTTCTCGAATGACATATTGCCATAGCTTTCTTTGCAGTTATACACACATTACGTTGCAGTTTCTTTCTGTCCGAGCAGTGCCCATAATGACCGAATGTCTTGATCATTGTACTCAGAATAATCTTCTACTCAGCACAACGAAATACGAAACCATGAACAAAATTATTCTTGATGCTTCCATGACCTCACGTTACCCAGATCGAGGGCTAAAGTGGGTTATCGGCCTCGCTCACGGGTCTTCCACGGACTAGTGGAGAGAAAGGACGCGCCTTACTTTTCATTTGACAATAGTGTTGTCCCGCTGCTCAGAGGCTATAGTGAAGGCAAATGAAAAATCGCAACCCACCTTTTAACTCGCAAAATAAAAGACGTAATTCATTTTTTTTTAACTTTTTGTTTAATTTAGTTTTTATTATGTTTATGCTTGGTTTGTGTATCTTACATCCTCTATTCCTTCCCAACGAATATCTTTCTAATTTACATTATATTTTCTTAATAAACCCATAACTTAAAAGGAAAATAAAATAAAAATAAATAGTGAACAATTCTCCCACATGACTTACTGCACTATCAACCATGACTGAACATAACATATTATAGCATGCGTTTTTAATATTTCTGTTCTTTATATTATAAGCAAACCTAGCAAAACATTGGTTTTCATTTTTACGACGGCACCGAACTTGAAACCGTTGATGTCATGTTTATTTGAGTTTATATTTTGTTTTAACAATATTACTAAATATTGTTAAAACAAATATTACTAAATATTAAGTTCATATTATTAAAAAGAAAATCAACACTAGATTTCGTCCTCCAAGACTAAACTAAATACACATTTATATAAAAGTTGTTTTATAGACGAGGTAAATTCTAAATAAAAATAAATTACAGAAAATATTTTTATAAAAATATGTGATTTATTCCAAATATAAAGTTTTGACATTTATAATTTCAAAGCAATTTCGGGCATAGAGCCCACACGGCCCGTGCGTGCATAGCGTAACTTAATGGTCCACTTTTAACAAACTCTAAACATTAAATTAGGCTGTATTTCGGTAATAGCATGTTGAATATTGTCTTCCACATCATATATTGTGTCTGGTTTATCAGTGTAAACATGGGACTTTACATATCCCCAAGGAAAAATAATTTACTGAGACTAAATTGCACGAACACAGTGACCAATTAACGGGTGCATATCGTGAAATTGTCCATCCTTCAAATGTTTCAGAATTATTTTCAAAATAAATTTGTACAATTTTTCAACGCTGTTTGTGTGTTCGTATCTTAAATATGGACTGCCAAACCAAGTTAAACTTATTATAATAGATACTTGTTTATCTTGTAATTTGAAAGAAAATAGAGTTATCAATTTAAATTTCGCCGCCCATAAAAACGCCATATATATATATATATATATATATATATATATATATATATATATATATATATATATATATATATATATATATATATATGACTGGTTCTGTGCTACGAAGCAGGGGCAGTCAAGAATTGAACATTTTAACATGCTGAGAGAAATAAAGGAAAGATGAACGTCTCGAAGTTTGGAATGAAGACATTTTGTCATATATATATATATATATATATATATATATATATATATATATATACACCTTATTTTGATAGCCTAAAAAAATCGCCATGAGTTTTTATACCTATTTTCTTATTTGCCCGTACACCACGTCTCGCGTACGTGTAGGGACAGTTTAATTGCCTACTTTCACTATCCACGCTGTAAACTCTAAATAATGTAGATAAAAACCAAATGAATAGAAAATTAATATTTTGTCGAGATTGAAAAAAAATTTGCAAATCAATGTTTTTTTTTTTTTTTTTTTTTTTTTTTTTTTCTTCGTCGTTCGAATTCTTCTGTGACTTAACCAGATTATTTTTATGGCCAATCGAAAGGAAATGAAATGGCGGAACGTGAAATGGCAGGAAAAATAAATTATTATTTCGCCCAAAGCAATTTTAATATTAAACATTCGGTTCTTATTTATGCCGTAATCAAATGCTCCTCGCAAATACAAATACGTTATTATTTGTTATTATTTACTCGCTAGGAGATTGCACACAGAACGTTAAGCTTGATTGCTCACTGATGATAAGCGGTGTTCCCTGGAGTCTGAGTGACAATAACTTTCTGCAGATGTTTAGGATTCTCCACCTGTTTCGGTAACCGTTGCAAATCACTTTGTGCCATTGCAACAGCCGTTCACCATTGATTTCTCACTGGCAAAGACCGTTTGGTCTTCTCTGGAATTTGAGTGAAAGTAAGCTTACCCAATCTTCTCATACTTTCCGCGCGTTTGCAGTAGAGGTCTGGTTGGTACTCTTCTACTTTCTTCTTTCCATCCCTTGTAAGCTTTCACGGTCATTTTCCCTGGTAAAACCTGAGGGATTCTCACATTTTCAGTTCCCTTTTACTATGAGAAGTAGTAGTAGTAGGAGGAGGAGGGGGAGGAAAAGGAGGAGGAGAAGAAAGAAGAAGAAGAAGAAGAAGAAGAAGAAGAAGTATTGATCTCCAATACTCTCCGCTTCTTTCAATAATTTCAAAATCGCAATGTGTCCTTTAAACAACCGCTAACCATTCATTATTCGCTGGTGCTAATCGTTAGTATTATCTGGAATTTGCGTGGTATCAACTAAGGGATTCCGACAGTTTTAATTTTCTAGTAGTAGTAGTAGTAGTAGTAGTAGGATTGATTCCAATATTTCTTTTAATAATCGTTTAAATTCACAATGCGCTCTTCCAACAATCGTTTATCGTCCAGTATTCGCTGCTATCGGTTGTCTGGGACGCAACAAGTTTCCCACGAATTCCAGTATAGTGCTTTTCCTTCCTTCTTGACTGTTCAGACTATTCTTGGGATGAGGTATCAAATTATTTGACCTCTCTTTATGTTACATTGCTGGCTTCTAAAGTATCTTTGTGCTATCAGTTTAATTAGCTTGTTTATATGCTTATCCGCTAATTCTATATATTAAAAATTCTATTTAGTTTGAAATTTAATCATGTTTTATATCCCCCTTATATATCGTCTACGATCTCTGTGTCTATGTGGGAATGTGTGATGATTGTGTGTTCACCGTAGGAAAGACAAACGTTTAGTTTAGTTGTTTTACAACATAACAACAATTTGTGGGTGTATAAATGCCGAATCGAGGAAATTGGGAAAAAGTTTTATGCTTCACATTCGTTAGATAATTTTTCATGGAGTTTGGTTATATTGTTTTTATGGCATATCCTCCTCTTCAGGTTATTTAATGCCGAATCAAGTAATTTTGGGAGAAGGTTTTTATGCTAAGCGTTCCTTATATCTTTAAATATTTATTCATATTGTTTGGTTTGCTTGTTTTGTAAAGTAGAATTGCTTTTTCTGGCCTTTGCGAAAGGAAAGGACAAAAAACAGTAATAACAATGTTTGGTGGATTTTAGGTCAGGAAATCGATATCTTCAGAAAGCACCAAAATAAAAACTATAGAGAATCTAAATAAAATTTAAAAGTGTAATTTACATGTTATATTTACCATGGAAAATAATGGAACTGATCTCGAATGTCTACATGCATCCCAAAAGACCCTATGGGAGTATTACCTCCTTAAAATTTTAAATATATCATATATTATTATTATTATTATTATTGTTGTTGTTGTTGTTGTTGTTGTTGTTGTTGTTGTTATAATATCCCCGTTGTTGGTGATTAGAATACATCAACTACTGTCCTGGTGCATCGTAAACGCCGACTAAAGGGAGGGTCAGGAGGGGTTCTTTAACCTTGGTTGGTCACCCTCCTAGAGATGATGTCTCGATAAAACTATCGGTGGTGTTGTAAACTTAAATTCACCAACCCCATTTATGGGAAAATGTCTAATCAAAATATTGAAAATAACGATGTGAATGAGCTGAGACATCTTGCGAAGGTATCACGTCCGGCAGGTGTCCCACTGTTAAGCAGGGTGAATCCAGTCGTCATCATGCATCTGTCTGACATTCTGAGGATGTTGGTGGCTGTAGGGGTAGTGAGGATTGGCAAGGAGGGTCCCAAGACACGAAGGGAGTTGGAACAGGAAATTAAAAAAAAACATAGACAGATGAGGAAAAGAAGAGTACTATGGGAATACTTTATAAGAAATGGAAGTACCAAATCTGGTGGATATATCGGGAAAGTGAAGGAAGAGTGGGATCTAAAGGAGGTGCTAGGAGTGTGGAGAGTTTGTTATCTCAGTTAAAACGAATTGAAAATATCAACTTGCAGTGATGGCAAGGGATGAGATTGCAAGGATGGTTAGGGATGAAATGAATATGGAAAGAAAAATTGTTGAAATTGCTATGATAAGAGCATTGAGGGTGCGAAAGTGCAGAAAGGATATGTAGATGATCATGTGAGGCGGGCGACTGAGGAAGAATGGAATGCTATGGTTAGGGGAAGTGACGATGAGGAGTTAGAAGGGCTTGGGGCAGATCAAATTAATGACTCTGAGACAACTGGGCCAGTAGAAGGCGTATGGAGAAGTGGTGATGAAGTTCGGGCTTTGACTTTCGTAGAAAAAGAAATACTTCAGAAGTTAAGAGAGTTTTTTCTTGGAGGCGAGATCATAGATATCCCAAACATGAAGTATTGATAGACGGAAGGTGAAAGGTGAGGTGAAAATATTTCAAGGCGTAATTCACAACATTCGTGAGAAAGAACATATCTATTACGGAACTTAACAGGTTTCTGTACGCGACGTCATACGTTGTTGCGGATCGTCTTGGCTTGATACAGAAGAAAAAGAGAGAAATGAAGGACAGAAGGTCATACTGGCAGAAGCGGCTTGAGGAACGTATTAAACGGTGACGGAAAAGCATTATTAGAATGGAAGAGATATGAAAGGGAGTTAAACTAAGACAGAAAGCCAAGGAAGAGCTTGAAAGGAGGTATAGTTTTCTGGAGAAGCGGTCGATGATAGTTCTAGCAATGTTGTGAACATTATGAACTTTGTTGGGAAAAATGTTTGTTTTTCTCAGAATAATCTTTTCCGGAACAATCGGTCTCAGCTGTATAAAGAATTAAGTGGTAGCAAGCAAGTGGGAAGTAACAATACTCCAAATGCAGGTGGTGCTAGGAAGTTCTTAAGTGAGATACGGTTTGTCGGAGGGCAATACAATGAAAAGGTTAGCTGGTTCTGAGAGGTCAGAACAAGGTTTTTGGAAATGTAGCAGATGGAGAACGTTGTGATAATCTTTGACGATTTCAAGGCTGGCATTCGAAGGATAACGAACTGATCCAGATGGAGTAGGAGCTTCTGGTTCAAGTAGTTCCAATGCTTCATTCTCATTAGCTGTTGCTCTACAAGAGGTCGTTGATTCGGGAGATGTTCCTGATTGACTTTTTATGGGAAGGACGACATTGATTTCGAAGGAGCCTGCAAAAGGAACAGCTGGTAGCAATTACAGACCGATTGTATGTCTACCACTAATGTGGAAGCTGTTAACGATAATATTCGCAGACAAAGCTTCTGGACATCTTTATGGTAACGGTATTCTCCCTGATGAACAGAAAAGGGTTCCGGCGTGGCTCGAGGGGTACCAAGGATAAACTAATGATTGATAAGGCAATAATGCATGATGCGAAGAGGAAAAAGAGGAATTTGAATGTAACATGGATCGATTACAGGAAGGCATACGGCATGGTTCCTCATTCATGGGTCCGTGAAACATTATTGATGATGAAGGTTGCTGGAAATGTTATAAGGGTTTTGGAGACAAGTATGACTCAATGGAAAACGGTTATGACAGCGAACTAAGAGGCGCTTGGGGAGATTGGCATTAGACGTGGAATATTTCAAAAAGATTCGTTATCTCTGCTTCTTTTTGTAATGGTGATGATGCCACTGGGTATCATATTGAAGAGAGAGATACTGGGGTATAGTTTTAGGTCTGGTGGTAGACGCTTCGAACATCTACTATTTATGGATGATTTGAACATATTTGGTAGAAATGAGAAGGTAATGGGGAAACTGGTAGAGCTCGTCGGGACATACTCAGAAGACATCAGAATGGAATTTAGGATTCGCAAGAGTGTGATGTAGGAGATATAAAGAGGAGTAAAGATGCATTCGAATGGAAAAGTGTTTCCAAATTTATGAAAGAAATAGAAGAAGTAGGGTATAAGTATTCAGGATTGCTGGAGGGTGTAGGCATCATCATGAACAGAGAGATGAGAGAGAAAGTCAGGAAGGAGTATCAGAAGGGTGAAGCTAATTGTGAAGTCGAAATTGTACAGAGGAAATCTGATCAAAGCGCTGAATACATGAACAGACAGTATTTTGAGATACAGTGCGGAAATTTTAGAATCGTCTGACAAGGAGTTGCATACCATCTATATCAAAATAAGAAAAGTTTTAACAATGTTTGGTATATCCCACATAAGCAGTAGGGCAGCTCGGTTGTATCAGAAGAAGATAAACAGTGGGAGAGGATTGATAAGTGTGAAAGGTTTTGTTAGAGATGTCGTTGAAGGAGTATGCGGTTAGAAGTAGGGAGTGGATACTCAAGGTTGTGGACAAGGAAATGGAAGTATGTGAGACCACGGCTGAGTATGTGAAACGTATGGACAGAGAAAGGGTAGAGGAATTGGCTGAGAAGAGAATGTAAGGAAAGTTCTTCTAAGATGTAGCAGATTTGGTTGATGAAAGATCTTGGCAATGGCTTAGAGCTGGGTATGTGGCTAAGAGTACTGAAGCTTTTGTTTGTGCAACAAAAGAGCAGGCATTATGAATGCGACTTTCAGTAAAGTAGTTCTAGGAGAGGATGTTGCTGCAGAATGTCGGATTTGTGGAAAGTTCTCAGAGTCAATTGCGCACCTTGCAGCAGGCTGTAGCGGATAAGCTCAAAGAGAGTACCGCCAAAGAAACGATCGCATGGAACTTCGAATATACTGGGAGAGTTGGGATTAAGTGTGCTGGAAAATGGTTCGAGGAGATGCCTGATTAAGTGAGGAACAATGAAGGTGCCAATGTAGAAGTATAGTGGGACAAAATTGTCATGACGAGCAGGAATTGGAACATAATCGTCCGGATTTGGCCGTCATTGACAAGGTCTCAAGAAAGTAGCAAATTGTAGACTTCTCAGTACCCTGGGACATAAATGTGAGAGAGAAGAACGGAGTAAAGCAATTATGCTTCGTTGGCCTTGGAGATAAGGCGTATACACTGGGTTAAAACACAAAAAATCCCCGTTGTAGTTGGTACGCTAGCTGTAGTATCAATCCTCTGGAAGGACATTTGAAAAAAACTACGAATTTCCGATGTTTTGGGCGGTCCTCAGAGCTCTGCTATTATAGGTACCACCAATGTCCTTAGGAAAACCTTTGATCTTTGAAGATCCTAGTTTGGAGCCGGGGTTGAGATAAAGTCCCCTGAGGACGAATCCCATCACTTTTCAGAGAGACGTTTGAAAATGAAATCATTATTATTATTATTATTATTATTATTATTATTATTATTATTATTATTACTACTATTATTATTATTACTATTATTATTGCTACTATTATTATTGGTGGCCCACAAGGAGATTTCACACAAGCCTTCAGAGATCTTTCCCTGAAAACAGTCTGTGGTATTCCCTGGAAACTAAGTAACAATAGGTCTCCTTAGGTTTCCAGTACTCTCCACCTTTTTCGATAACATTTGCAAATAAATTTGCATTATCGCAACAACTGCTTTCCATTGACTTCTCGTTGGCTGCAGCTATTGGTCTTTGCTGGAATTTGAGTGATAATAAGCCTCCCCCAAGGTCCCAGTTCTTTTCCCACTTATTCAGCTGAGTTCTGGTCAGTTCATCGGTTTTTTCTTCCTCCTTGACTCTACTTGGTTATTTGGTCTCGCTTTTGGGGCAGTGATGTGTCCATTCGGGAAGGGTTGGGTTACAGAACTTATAGATATGCGGTTTCAGTGTTCTTGGTTCCATGTAGTGTTTCATGTTTTGCCTTTGCAGCAGTTTGTCGGGTCCGCACTTGTTGCTTCTGTGTGCTTGTTTCCACATTTAGGGGTTTATTATTATTATTATTATTATTATTATTATTATTATTATTATTATTATTATTATTATTATTATTATTTCAGCTGTTTTTATGATTGTTGTTCGTTGTATTTTTCCAGTCATCCCTTTCATTTCAATTTCTCCCATTCTTTTTTCAAAGTCTTTGGGGATTGTTCCAAGTGCTCCTACTATTATAGTTATTATTTTGATTTTTTTCATCTGCCATATCCCTTTCAGCTCCTTGACTAGCTCTGTATATTTGCTCCGTTTCTCCTTTTCTTTGATATTCACCCTGTAGTCAACGGAGACAGCAGTCTACGATTTGACAGGATTTTTCTTTCTTATTAATTATTACGACATCCGGGTCTTATTATTATTATTATTATTATTATTATTATTATTATTATTATTATTATTATTATTATTATTATTTGAAGAGTAATTTGATAAGAAGGTTTGTTTTTAGTAAACTGAAAGGAATCTATGTGGTTCTGCCGACACAGCAATTGTTCGCCATCAAAAAACTTGTTCACTAAAATAACTCTAATTACTGCTCGCGTGCCCTCGATTAGTATTTTATTATGATGTTGATGTTGCGGTCAAGTTCATTCTAGTTTTTGTTTGTTCGCCAATAGTGAGGTGGCCGGTTGAAATTTGCGACGGAGATTATTTATGACTGGTTTTCAAAGGAATCGCCTTTGACCAATTAAAACTAACGAGAAAGGGCGGGGGACGAAGTAAAAAAAACAAACAAAAACATATTGCTGTTGTATTTTATAATTTATTTATTATCATCAATATTTTTTTCATTATCTTTATAGCAATATTTTGTTACGCCTTTTTCATTACGTCAAGCAAGAGTTACCGTTCTTTGTTCTTTGTACTAATTAGACAGCCATATTGTTTTATTTTCTTCTTCTTTGCTGTAGTAATTTCCAATAATTAAAAAAAACTGTCGTTCGCGGAAGATTAAAAAAAATTATCGTGATCGATAAAAAAAAATAACATTTCTCTCTCCTTTTCTTCATTTATTACAGCCGTATAATTAATTCATCGATTTGGTGATTTTTAATTTAATAATTGATTTAATTAATTGAATTAATTTATAAATTGGTAGTTACTAATATGAGCGCCAAGATTGACTGGTCATTTTGACAGGAGAAATGTGTGTATCTGCGTGTACTTAATACTAGTCATGATATATTTCTTCACAGGGTACTATGGTTATAGGCGAAATAATAACGTTGACATACTGGTTCTCGTTAGATCACCGAAGTTATGCAACGTTGATCCTTGTAATTTCCGGATAGGTTTCTATTTGTGAATACCATGCCCTGTATGCAGGTGGACGTCGACATCTGTAATAACTGCAAGAACCTAATATTATTATCTGTTCTGACAGGAATATACAGGGTGAGTCACGGGAAACGGGTATTTTTGATTCACCATTTTTCATGGGTCACAAGCAAACACATGGTGTTCACGACTCTACGGTAGAATGATGGCAATACACTGAAAGAAAATAAATTCAAAATCAATAACTAACTAAAACAAAAATTCAAGTAAGAGATAAACAAATAACAACAAACTAAACGGCATTTTAAGCAGATTTAAAGACTACCTTCCTCACAGGTCCTGGATATGACCTTAAGCTATATCCAGTGATGAGGCCCCATCTTGCGGGCTTTGGGGAGTGTGGAGCCACCCTTTAATTACCATTGTTCCTAGGTCCACTCTCACCCGGAGTGGTAGTACCTGCTATGGTTCCAACTATGGGTTAAATAGAAACCGACTTGAAAACAACAAATATATTCTAGTAAAAAAATTTTCTTCAAAATCTTTGGATTCGGCATTAAATAACCCGAAAAGGGTTGATATGCCGTAAAACAAAAACAACCAAACCAACCAAATCTTCCTCACACCCTATCCCTTGCTCAAGGAGAGCAAGGAACGGTTTAAAAACGTCCGTTTCCCGTGACTCACTCTGTATAAGTGATTGGGAATTGTATGTGAATTTGATATTCGGAGGAAGTCGGTACAACCTGCTTACAATGTCATCGTTTACGCTTTTTTATAAATGATGTATTTTTTATTAATAATGGTTTTTAAATGATGAGTAAAGACTTATCGGTGCCAAAAACAACTCGAGGATGAAATTTAATAAAATAGATGGATTGCTAGTTTGATGAGGGCGCATATTTTGAGAGGATTTAAAATTATGAAAGGATTTGTAAGGTAATGGACAACGTCCGAGGTAACATTCAGTTCTAAGTAACACTTGGATAGGGGGTGAAAGTTCAATCCTTAGGACAGGCAATACTAAGAATACAATTGTCAATTACTGATGATTCTACCTGATCGTTGCTGTCGTAACGAGGACATGCTACTCCCCGTGGATTAAATATACATTTCCGAGTTGGATATAAAGATTTCTGCGTTCTATAGAAAGATTCCCGAGTTCGACAAAATACACTTAAAGAAGGTCGGAGTGTAAAATAGTTCACGTTTGCACACGCGTTAACATGTAGAGACCCAACACGTTGTAGGCTCCGTCGCAAAGAAGATAAGGGCAATGAATAGGAAAGAAATTCAACTCGCTGTTTCAGGTATTAAGAAAAGACTTGAATTCCTCATTCTCCTGCCACGCGTGATTTCTTGTTACAGCTGTGACGTCACCCACGTTTCTAGCGTGATCGCCTTCTCTAAAGTCCTCTCTCTCTCTCTCTCTCTCTCTCTCTCTCTATCATATATAGCCGTTTTCTTTTTCCTTACCGTGACGTCATTTTGAACACGGCTCAGTATTTGCATGTAGCCGCCATACATATCATTATTGAACAAAACTGAACTGAATGAAATGAAAAGCAACTTCTGGCGAAATTATAACCGGGGATGAACTTTGGATTTACTAGTATGATCCTGATTCTAAAACAGTCACATCAATAGCTACCTTGTAGTTCTTCAAGACTTAAAATCCCCAGAAAAGTTTACCACCTTTGATTTACGTTCGACTGGTGACGTTACCACTGTACCAACCTGACACGCAAACTAACACGTGAACTAACTAAAAATTAAAAATAAAAAATAAACTAAGATGATTTTACAGAATGTATAACGATATTTTTTTTTCAATTTTGACCGATTTTTGACCTCTTAAAACTATTTAAACCAGCTAAAGATCCATGAAAGAATGATCCATTAAAAATCCAATCATTTGAGGCCCCTAGAGCTGCTCTTTGATTTTTAGTTTCGGAGGAGATAGAGTTTGAAAACATGGAGACAGACGGACATATAGCCTTTATATATATATATATATATATATATATATATATATATATATATATATATATATATATATATATATATATAGTACAAAGAACCATTAATTGAAAAATGAAAACAATATTCTCTGAAATAATTTTTGGACATTTTTTTATTATTTGGACAATATTTTATTCATGAAATTTAATTTTCTTAAAGTTTCATAAAAACTTTAAGAAAATTAAATTTCACGAATAAAATATTTATTTTTGAATGACGAAAAAAAATGATAGCAAAAATAATTTGGACTTTTTCTGAATTCTTCTATGATTTTGGGGTTCAAATCTTGATAAATATCTAGGGTTTTTTTTTATTAATTGCGAAGCAATGATAGCAAATAAATGCTTTTGTAAATGTTGACTCCTGCGATTTCCTTGACTCAGTGTTTCAGCATCATTCGGTGTTTTACGTAAATGCTCCGGAATATTCCGGCGATAAAACGATCTTTATTCTGCATGACTGCCAATTATAATATTTCGCGAAGTTCATAGTATGCGAAAAACGTAGCTTATCATTTAGTTGCTAGCGTGTGTCTGAATAAAATAGAAAGTGGAACATGTATTTTCTTTCAGCAATCTCCTGACTATCGCTCCCTCTTTTTCTGTTGCATAACGAAAGCTTGCATTCAGATGAAAAGGATTGGCGAATGAAGTGTAATAAGAATGATCACCTCACAATATTAATTAGCATCCAAATGTCCATCTATCCATCACATTTACCTTCAAATGTTTTAGACTTGATACGTGGTGGCTCATTGATAAAATAAGGAAAATACGAAAGATAGAAAACCAAAAACAAACAATTTGACTTGTGGTCATCACTCGACTACGTAAATAAATAAATCATGAAAGTTGATGTAGTATGGCGTCTGGATGAATTGTCCGAACATTCATAACTAAAATAATAAGAATGATCTCAGTAATTCATGAAGTGTAATAAGAATGATCTCAGTAATTTATGAAGTGTAATAAAAATGATCTCAGTAATTTATGAAGTGTAATAAGAATGATCTCAGTAATTCATGAAGTGTAATAAGAATGATCTCAGTAATTTATGAAGTGTAATAAGAATAATCTCAGTAATTTATGAAGTGTAATAAGAATGATCTCAGTAATTTATGAAGTGTAATAAGAATGATCTCAGTAATTTATGAAGTGTAATAAGAATGATCTCAGTAATTTATGAAGTGTAATAAGAATGAGCTCAGTAATTTATAAAGTGTAAAAAGAATGATCTCAGTAATTTATGAAGTGTAATAAGAATGATCTCAGTAATTTATGAAGTGTAATAAGAATGATCTCAGTAATTAATGAAGTGTAATAAGAATGATCTCTGTAATTTATGAAGTGTAATAAGAATGATCTCAGTAATTAATGAAGTGTAATAAGAATGATCTCAGTAATTTATGAAGTGTAATAAGAATGATCTCAGTAATTTATGAAGTGTAATAAGAATGATCTCAGTAATTTATGGAAGTTACAAATATTGCGTAATTTCTAGAAATGTGTTTTCGGTCAGACCATCAAACTAGGTAATCGGGAAAGGCTGCTCATCCTGGAGGATATTAGTGCAAATTTCCACATCTCCCTCTCTCTCTCTCTCTCTCTCACACACACACACACACACACACACACACACGCACACACACACACTAATACTATATTTCTCTCTTTCAAGGTACATCTTTCTTTTCAATATCTAACATCTATTACTCTGTCTAAGCTAATAAAACCTCCATTGATTAAAACCCCATGTGCTCGTTTAAATTTGTAAACAAAAATTACGAAGTTGATTGCTTCCACTGGTACTCGACATCGTAACATTTGGCTTTTAGTCCTCAGATCGCGTGGACAATGTTGCTGACAAAATCCTGTTTTCTTGGTCGGCCGTTGTTTTAGGTGGATAATACGTTTATCTTTTCAATCACCTCACAATATTAATTAGCATTCAAATGTCCATCTATCCATCACATTTACCTTCGAATGTTTTAGACTTGATACGTGGTGACTCATTGATAAAGTAAGGAAAATACGAAAGATAGAAAACCAAAAACAAACAATTTGACTTGTGATCATCACTCGACTACGTAAATAAATAAATCATGAAAGTTGATGTAGTATGGCGTCTGGATGAATTGTCCGAACATTCGTAACTAAAATAATTCATAAATCATTTTCTTTCTATCCGGGTTTAAAGCCTCTGATTTACAATGACATTTTTTTTTACATGGGCATAACCACTTATCAAGGCCTAGATACCACTTGAGGATAAGAGTTAAGAGTGTACAGTAGTCAATTGGACAATATAGTAATCTTTAGTAATGAAAATTCGGTAAGTTTGTTAACTTAAGTGGAACGGCTCATCAAGAACTTGTTTACGTTAGACTTGAACACAACCATATTGTAGTAAGCTGGAAAGCAGGAAAACGGAAGACAATTCCACAGGCTTGCAGTTCTAAGAAAGAAGCTTTGTTCATGGAATCTACGTTTAGGTTTAGGCACAGATAAAGAGTGGGGGAATTATTGATAGTGTTTTCAGCTAGACGAGTGTTTCTTGTGAAAGTCTGGCGAGGGGGGACCATAGACTGAAGCTCAGTCGAACACTTTCCATGAAAATAACGATACATCAGAGACAAACTCGCAATATCTCTTCTGTGAGATAGAGGTTGCAGGAAAGAGAAAATGACATCTACGAAGCTACAAAGTCTATTTTGAACTCTATCAAGGCAGGACAAGTCTTTTCTAGCAGCTCCTGCCCAGACGTGGCAAGAGTACTCCATCCTTGGACGTACCTAGCTCTTATATAGGTAGAGAATTGCATCAGCAGTGAGATATCTACTGGATCGATAGAAAGATCCCACCATTTTTCCAGCGGCCTTGGCAACAGATTTGATGTACGTGTTACATTTAAGAGCAGGAGTAATGGACACGCCCAGAAGATTGCCAAAACATGAGGCCTCCTGAAGACGAGAGCCATTCATTTCAATCGATGCCAGATGGAGATCAGAACGTTGATGATGTAAAGATAGATGCTTGGTTTTAGATGCATTAAATGTAACCAACCACTCCTTTCCCCATTGTACTACGTGCTCAAGATTCAGAGGAGAGAGAATCTGAGAGAACTTGGTCGTTTACTGTCTTAGATGTGCTACCATAAATGGTAGTATCATCAGCATAAATGTCTACAAATGATGTAAGGATATGATTTGGAAGGTCATTAATGTAGATCAGGAAAACAGTTGGTCCCAGGATGGACCCCTGAGGGACACCAGCATTAATCCTGTGAGCTTCTGATTTTTGCCCCTAAACTACTTCTCTTATGAACCTATCAGAAAGAAATGATTTAATAATTGAGAAGACATTTCCAGCTATACCATAGCTAGAGATCTTGTAAAGTAAATCTTTATGCCATACCCTATCAAAGGCCTTAGATATGTCAAGAGTAATTGCCCTAGAGATGAAGCCTTTGTCGAGAGATTCGCTAATCCTATGAGATATAACCGTTAGCACATCTGCTGTAGATCTAGCAGAACGGAAACCATATTGTGTGTCACTATGAAGGTTATTTCTACTGAGGTGGTTGATTATTTCTCTATTTAATATGGATTCCAGCAACTTACTCATGACACACAGGAGACTGATTGGTCTGTACTGAGAGGGAGATGACTAATCACCTGAATTCTTAAATACAGAGCATACTGATGAAATTTTCCAGGGTGATGGGGAGCTATTCTCCTTAAGACAACGTTTAAACAGTTTTGTAAGTATGGGCGCTAGTTCTGGTTGAAGTTTTTTTAGTACTATGATTGGAATACCGTCAGGGCCAGTTGCTTTACTGGAATCAAGGTTTTTGATTAGCTTGGCAACATCACGTACAGATATATGTATATTACATTGCGTGTTCTCTGATACAGGATGAAATATTGGGGGTGCGGCCTTGGTTGCAAAGGGTAGAATTAGCTGCAAAGTTCTTGGCAAAGAGTTTGGCTTTGTCTGATGCTGACGAGATTACCTCAGGTCCATTGATGATAGTTGGGATAGATCACACGCTTCTCTTCAGGATTCTGTTTGCTATTTGCCAAAACTGGTGGGAACCAAGCCGATGCTCAGCTACGTTGGACTTAACGGATTGAGCATACAACTCTCTTGCGTTCTTTATTACTTTCTTACAATAGTTGATGGCAGTCCTGAAAGCGGCTTTATTTTCCATACATCTACAACGTTGGACGCAGTGGAAAAAATGATTTCTGTGCGCAATGGCAGCAGCACATTCTGGAGAGAACCATGGTTGACTGTTAGGTTTCTGCTGGAACTTTTTCGAGGGTATGAAACGGTCTATACCTACAATTAACCATTCCGGCAGGTCTGATACTATAGAGGACACATCCTTTTTAAACATGGAACGCAGAGGTAGATCCGATATAAATGTACGGAAGCTATCCCAATCAGCCTTAGTGTATCGGAATATTGTACGATGGAGAGGTACGTCTGGGGACTTATTACATTTCATTTTTACCTTAATTGATAAAAACAGTGGTCGGAAGATCCAAGAGGAGACAGAACAGAAACTGAACATAGTTCAGGGAAATTTGTGAGAAAAAGATCTAGTAGACTCGCATGCTGGCCGTCATTGTCGGGCACACGGGTGGGTTCATGAACAATCTGAGTGAGGTCATAAGCAATGGAGAAATCATGACAGAACCTCCACTCATTGTTGGTCTTGTTTGAGTGGGTGAACCATTCGACGTTGAACATTAAAGTCTCCACATACGTGAATGTTAGCTGAAGGATAAGCAGATAGGACTTGGTCAATTTTCTCAGATATGCTTTTAAAGATAGTAACTCCGCTGTTGTGGGGGCGATAGAGAGTAAATATAAATGCAGTAGTGTGAGCTAATGCAACCCGGAAGCACATATAGGGTAAGTTAGGATCTTCTCTGGGGTCAGATTTAGAAGTTAAGTTAGAGTATCCTTTAATTGCGAACTCTTCTATGGAAATAGCCTGTCCAATGCCAGTTTCGCTTAAAAATAAAAGGTCTGGTTTAGTCTCCTGTAATTGGGTTTCAACCTCTGGAAGGTTAGAACGTGGACCCCTGATGGAGTAGGAAACATGGTAGTAGGGATCTACGTTGGAAGTTGGAGAACCGGGTTTAATCGTGTATTTTTCCTTGAAACTTGTCATGATGGAATTTTGGAATTTGTGGACTAGGTCGTCAGATTTACTTAGAACAGGACAAAGAGGGAAACTAAGAGAGAAAAAGAAACGAAGATTTTTTTTTTGTAGAACATGATAAGGGAAAGCCGTAACAATTACCCACTAATATGGCATCGAGAGGCCCCACCAGAAGCTACTGCATGGTCCAGAATCCATTCACCAATGATAGGACAGCCTCCTTAGTGGTTAATCCAAGGTTCGGGTCCCTGACTATCAGGCGGATAACGTCAGCCCAGATAAAACGTTTACTAGTGACATGGCTAAATTTCCGCCATCTCTGCCAACCTAGAAAACAGCTTTTTCTTCTCCCTTTGTCAGAAAAATCACTCATTAAAAAAATGAGGACTGAGGGACAAATAAGGAAAAGCGAGAGTAACGGGAGATGCCGATAACGCATTCACAATGCGTTTTCTACTCTCCGTCTTATGTAAAGAGGCTTCAATATCTAATGTTACATCGTCTCTATCCTCTCTCCGTGCATTGTCGCCGTTTTAAACGTGCTTCTCATAACCCCCAACGCAGAGTTTCCGGAAATACCTGACTACAAGTATCAGTGGTTTTGATTAAGACCTGGACTGGATCTTCTTAGACGCGAACCGCAGTCAAAAGTGCCGTTTTTATCATTTATACTTAACTTCTGACCTTCCTTTAGGGGTGAAAGATTCAAACCAGCTCTCGATATCAGGCACACATTGAAGCGGCCAATATGAAGCATACTGTGATGGGGCCAGATTTATAAGGGGAAACCTGGTTAGGGAGTTGGCCACAATATATCTTTAAAAAATTTCGTGTCGTTACGGAACAGGAAACAGAGAGCATCAAGGGAAACGAAAGGCAAGGAGAAAAGGGGCAAGAGGTTAAAAGTAACGTCACGGCAACAGTTTACGAAGAACTGTCTATCTCTTTTACCTACAGGCAATATATATAGCTTGAGGTAGTTGCCTGTCTAGCCGCACTGATGAGCTGTGAAACAGCGAAACAGTACTGTATGTGGATGACTATATGTATATATATATATACATATATATATATTAAAAATAAAGGTCGATTAAAAATTAAATGTTTAATCGACCTATATTTTTAATCGACTTTTCATCGACATATTTTAACTTATCATCACCTAATAAAAAATCAATATTTATTATAATCACCTAACGCCGTTTATAATAAATATTGATTTTTTTATCTATACATCCTAACCAAATTTTTATTATAGAAATAACTGTTTAAACCGGTCGCATGATTCGAACACTGAAACACCAATCACCTTTAACTCAATTCCGAGAACTCTAACTGAGGATGCTTATTTAGATCGTTATGTGGCAAGTAAAGAAATAATTTACTTTAGAAGAATAAAGCGGATAACATAGTCAGACGTCTTAACTGTGTACAACAAATCACGTAGAAAGGAACTCGCAGTTTATATATATTTTTTATGTCTACAAATGATGTAGTCACTATAATGAATGCGGGATAGGATTTTGCGTGCAAATGCATTTGATGAAACAACAAGTAAGTCAAAGATCCTACTTGATAACAAAAAAGTGAAGCAGAGGGAATATGGTGAAGAAAAAGGTGATTACACATGAATGGATGGTCTGGTGGAAGATAAATAATCCAGTGACGGTAAAATCCAAATATATAACTTCAAGAAAGTTAATTGAATTTCTATTTGCACAAGTAAAATCCAAGGAAATCCCGTAATAATTAATTAATTAATTCTCAATAATAATTATCAATTAATTAATTCTAATTTTATATATATATATATATATTTATATATATATATATTTATATATATATATTTATATATATATATATATATATATATATATATATACGTAACAATTGTAACATAAAATGAAATACACTTTTTGTTGCCATCAACACCTTGTCTTGAAGTCTTGATTTTGTACACACAGTATATACATATATATATATATATAAACATATATATACATATATATACATACATATATATATAGAGAGAGAGAGAAAGAGAGAGAGAGAGAGAGAGAGAGAGAGAGAATTGCATGTTTGTAGAATGAAGGAAAACTTTCTTGATGAAAGACATTCACAAAAAAAGAACAACTGGCCGACGTAAGAATCCGAAAGTATTAAAATGTAATAAAAGGTTGAAGATTAATGTAAAAAGAAAAGTGAATCATGGAAAAGGAAGGTGATGATATAAATGAATGGTTGGTGTAGATTTGTGGGTCTATTAATAACAGTGAAACACTAACAAAAAGCCTGTCGCTCTTTGTGAATTAGCGCCTCGTAAATTTGGGTAGAAGCGAATTGGCTGAACCACAAGACAAATATGGTCATGTCGAAGTAGACTAGCGTTGTCGTAAAATAGAAGAGGATACACAAGGATGAGAATAGATAAAAGTGGGGAAAGACGGTTAGGGATCAAAACGGGGTGAGAAGCAAAATATAGTTTGGGATGAGAACACAGCAAAAAGGATGGACATGTTTGATTGGTAGATAGCGGGTGGGAAATATGCGAATAAGATAATATATTAGCAAAGATAAATAGATAGATAAATAAATACAGAGAAAGGGAGCGGGATTCATAGTACACGGATCAAGTACAAAAAGAAATATTGCTTCAACACGTTCATATATTTATATACGTTAAACATTTAAATAATACTTGGCGCAATTAATCGTTAAAGTGTATATATATATATATATATATATATATATATATATATATATATATATATATATATAAACTGTGTTAATCGCTTTATTGTAGATTAGTAAAATATCAATATTTTACTAAAAATGTCACAAAAAAAATAAAAATTGTATAATCAAATGACTGCTTTAAGGTTAGTTATTTCCCAAAATTTTATTCAAATTCATGCGATATTCACAAAGTGATGACATTTTATTCTTTTTCAAGGAATTTCCACTGCCCAGGTCTCTTAAAATGCTGTATTAGGGCAAAAATACAATGTCTAATTATAAAACTTTACTTTTTATTATATTTTTCTGTTAAAGAATAATAAACAAAAGAACATCCTAGGTGCTAAGCCTCAAATAAATGAATTATGCATTGTCATATCCACCATTTTTTTAAATAGCTTTAAACAATCTTTTGTCCACCGAAGAAGTCAATTGTTTGTTTCTGATAAGGAGTTATGGTTCTGGCGACATCAACTACTTTTTTCCACAGAGCATTCTTTGAAGTAAATTGCTCTCCTCCCTCATAAACACCTCTTCAACACTGACCAGAGATGTTCAATGGGGTTAAGATCCGGAGAACACGGTGGCCAGCTCATGATGGTTTCTCCAAGAAGCCGATAGATTCAAGGAAGGCTGCAGAATGGGATGGTGCATTGTCATGCATAAAAATCATCTGTAAGCGAGATGACAATGGTAGGTCATCTAATCATGGTCACAAATGTTTATCCAAAAAGGCCGTGTACGCATTGCTGGTAAGTTGTTACAACCTCCGGAACTCGGAATGGTCCAACCAACTTATCACCAATGATTTCCATCACAACCATGATGCCTCCACCTCCTTGTTTGCGATGAGCTCTGTAAGAGGTTGGAGTTCCGTTCGACTTCCAAACTTCCGGACCGTCAAAAGTAGCACGGGTCTCATCTGTAAATAGGGCGCGTTGGAAATCCATTTTCATGTAATTCTGTGCCAAAACCATTCGTTTTTCCCTATGTTGTTTGCTCAATGGCGGCCTTGAATTAGTTTTTAATGTTCCTTGCCATCTCATTCAATACATTATATCGGGCCTTCCCGGATCTTGGAGCGATTTTAGCTCTTATAAAAATGAAAGCATTAGTGCAACAATCCTTTCTTTTTTGATAACCGTTGATCGAACCTTTTTTGGCATTTTAAAAGGCATGCAATAAAGCGATGGACAGTATAAATTACTTGATAAAAAAAATAAAATGTTTTATAACTTCGTGAATATCGCATGGATTTGAATACAATTTTGGGAAATAACTAAACAGTCATTTGATGATACAATTTTCATTTTTGTGACGTATATTTAGTGAAATATTGATATTTTACTAATCTGGACTAAAGCGATTGGCATAGTTTATATATATATATATATATATATATATATATATATATATATATATATATATATATATATATATCAAATTGTATTATTAGGCTGGTGCAAAAATAATATCGTTTTTTTTTACGTTCAACTATAAATATAAAAACGACATTATTTTTGCATTAACCCAATATTAAAGAATAAAAAGTGTCACGATAAAGGGAAACTAAGAAACAAAATATCTTTTCTCCTTGACTCTAATTAGATGTTTAAAACACATAAAAAACACGTTTCTTCTTTATTAATGTAAGTTAAAATTTAAAATTTATATTAAAAAGCGATTAATAATATTGGCATTGCTCTCAGAATTATTCAAATGTTTCAAACATATATAAATAGTCTTCAACATACAGTACTGTTTCGTTGTATCATAACTCATCAGTGCGGCTAGACTAGTACATTTATCCAGTTGTGGATTGAAACTACAACCAACGAGTTGAAAGTCAGTAGTTCAAACCACTGGACCATGGATCGGTGCTTGTAAACGTCTCATCAAATGTCTATTAAATAAACATTCGCCCATCGCTTTAAGCAGTGCTCGGGCTGTTGGTTTGTATGCACCTCAGATTTTTCTTTTTCTGGAATTTACAATATTTCCAATTGGACTTTTACCATATCCTTTTCTCTTTTTTTCCTGTTTTTTTTTTATGTACTATTCAAATTGAATCCCTATAAACTGTTAAATGACATTTTTATGCAAATATGATAAACATCATATTATTTGTTTTTTCTAATGCATTAACCTGCAAAATTTATTGCATATTTTGCGCATCTCTTCCCTCTGATGAGAAGAAGTGCGTTTTTCGAAACTCCATGGAATAGGGTTTTTCTTGTTTTATTTGTACTCTTTCCCTCACTGCCCCCTACTTCCCGACCTGAACCCACTGGACTACTCCGTATGGTCATACGTCAAGAACATTACCAACATAACCCCCCCCCCAACAACAAAGCTAGCCTGATCGCTGTCATCCGCTGAGTATTCGCCGAGCTTCCGCCGGCCCTTGTGGAAAAGGCATGCTTCTAGTTCCGAGCCCTATCAAGGCAGTGATTGAGATTGAAAACGGCTAGATTGAATAGATGTCAGCTCTACTACATAATTGAGTTACCTGAATTGATTATTTCAATAAAAGTTTTAAAATAAAGCTGTAGTATTGTTTTGTCTAGGGCGGAAAATTTATTGTTACAGTAGTGTTTAAAAACAAGAATGACAGATTTTCAGATTACTTTTACATTTTACAGCTTCTACTAGTTTTTGACTACATTTTAATTTCTTGCCACATCTGGGCTGGTGCATCTGCCACTAATCTCTCCCTCTTAGATAAAGTCCCAAAAAGAGTTGTCAATCTAATCGGTCCCACTTTATCAACTAAGCTCCAGCCCCTGTCCCATCGCTGCAATGTTGCATCGCTGTGCCTGTTTTTACAAATATTTTAATGGAATGTGTTCTGATGAACTCGTTTCACTCGTATCCCCTCGACGTACATATTCCCGACAAACCCGCTTAGCAATAAAATCTCACCCTTTCACTGTTGATATCCATAAATGCCAGAAATTTGACTACATTTTAATTTCTTGCCACATCTGGGCTGGTGCATCTGCCACTAATCTCTCCCTCTTAGATAAAGTCCCAAAAAGAGTTGTCAATCTAATCGGTCCCACTTTATCAACTAAGCTCCAGCCCCTGTCCCATCGCTGCAATGTTGCATCGCTGTGCCTGTTTTTACAAATATTTTAATGGAATGTGTTCTGATGAACTCGTTTCACTCGTATCCCCTCGACGTACATATTCCCGACAAACCCGCTTAGCAATAAAATCTCACCCTTTCACTGTTGATATCCATAAATGCCAGAAATCTTTCTACTCTAATAGTTTCTTCCCTTGAACAGCATGACTTTGAAATTCCTTTCTTGCTGCCTGCTTCCCTGGCTGTACTGATATGCAGAAGTTTAAATGTAAACTAAACAAATATCTTGTTAATCTTTCCTTGACATGGCCCCAAATAGTAGCCCCTTACGTCCAAGTGGCGATATGCTTTCTAAGGGGTGAACATGAGTAAAAATAAATAAATTTCTAATAACAACGAATTACTATTTTCTGGTTTCTGTTCAGCGTTTTTTACGAGTAAGTCACCACTTATCAAGGTCCGAGGGCCACTCTAGAATAAGAGTTAATGAATTTATGCTGGCTATCGAGACAACAGCGTAGTATTCCTTAGTGATTGAAATTGGATACAATTAAAGTATTTAAGAGAATGGTTCAATAAGAATTTGTTTACATTGGACTTGTAGTCAGCCGGAAAGCTGGCCAGCGGAACAAAAATCCACTGGCGGGTAGTTCTAGGTATTCACAGAATTTGTGTTTAGAATTAGGCACAGATACAAATGTGGAGGGGGGATCGTTGATAGTGGTTCAAGTTATGAAAGTTAGGCACGGGGGGACCATAGATTGAAGTTCGTCCTTTTAACTTAGACGAATATAACTTCTCATACATGAATGACCCAAGAGACGTTTGCTGTATTTTCTTCAAGGTTTTATTGAATAGAATAGACTTAGAAAAGAAAGTCTACATAGCTAAAATTATTTTTATATTAATTTAGTTTTCTAACTTGAGAATCGAGAGACGCAAACGGACAGAGACTCGATGAAAAAATCAGATTAGATTATTTCTACATCATTTGCGTGTCCTTTCGCTTGACTTCCAACAGGAGATACTGGTTACAAAAAAAAATGTTTATTAAGCACGAAAACGTGATGTCATCATGTCTTTATATCGTTCGACTTCCTCACGTCACCCATCACAGGGTACAATTCTGTTTGAAGCTATGTTATCCTAATATGCACCAAGAGTCAACCTCGTCAAAATTCACAGTAGCTCACTTAATCGCTACTTACTCGCGTAGGGTCGCTGCTATGTAACAATTAGACTAAACTTGTTGGATACGCTTTACAGTAAAAAGACGGTAAACACTACACAAAAGCACAGTCGTAATTAATAATTCTAATAGTATAAGACACATTTTCTGGGATGCTCTAATAACGTACACTATATGTAGAAGAATAAACAAACGTGTGTTAACGAGATACCGAAATACTTCGATTGGCGTTCCGATACGAACAAGCTGAAATCAATAAATTTATTGGTGCGACACTTTTGATGTGTGTCGGACAAGTTAAGACCGTGGCACATCGCCATATACATAAAAACTCGCCCACCGCTTTGTGACCGAAAAAGTTGGCTATTCCCCAGGAGAAAAAACACTGAATTTAGTCAAAAGAAACATCCAAAATTTTCCATGGCGAATTCTCAAAGATAGATTTCTCTGTTTACCCGTTTGAGATCTGTAACAGATTTTTTTTTTAGTTTAATCCATATTTCTCTTAGTCTGTCTGTCTGTCTGTCTGTCTGTTCCACTTTTTCTCGGAAACTACTCGGCCGATTTGTTATATAGAGCATTGCTGAAGGTGCCAAGTAAACTAAACGATTATTATTATTATTATTATTATTATTATTTTTATTATTATTATTTTCATTATTATTATTATTATTTTCATTATTATTATTATTATTATTGTCTTTGTTGATGTTCGGAAAATAGAATGCTAGAAAATATGTATCAAGACGATTAGGTATTTTACAGATTAAATATTTATGGTAGAAATGTGTAGGCAATGCTAACGTGTAATGTTAGCTAAATAAACAAAATACGCGACAAAATGAATCAGCTGATTTGTGTCTTTAGTTACGTGAGTTAATGACGTAATGAGGAAGTCTAGAAAAGACACGTAAAATTGTGAGATAGTTTGTAGTCAAAGAGAAAAGTTGGACAAGTTAGCACTGTCTCCGCGTTTGGGAGCTGGGAGAAACTCGATCTTAGCACCATGTAGAACTTACAACGTTTTGCAGCCCCGATCGGAAGTTGAGAATAAAGTTTATATAAACTGAGATTAGTATTTTGTCTTCATTCGAAGGGAGATATTTGTTTCAGGATTGCATGAAACAAACCAGAAAAGTGATGAGCCTATTCGTCCCTGTGAAAAAGGTATGTTTTTCCTTTGTCTGAGCCAAGCAGACAGAGATGTTATTCGTTGTTGTAAAAGACTGCCCTGCGTACGTTTGTTTGTTACGATGTGAACAGAGTTATATGTGAAACACCCACACATACATACAACTAAGAGGAACATTTTAAACACTAAACGTTCACACACACACACACACACACTATATATATATATATATATATATATATATATATATATATATATATATATATATATATATATATTACGTTTATGTAGACCCGACTATATCACAAATTTAGCTGAAATTTTGTATGGATTTCAAAGGTTCAACGAATTATGTATTCTGGTATACATTCGATGCAGTGTTAGGGTTTAATAAGGATTAATAAGTATTAGTTCACATTTACCCTAGAACTTTTTTCAAATCGATCTGACTGAAATTTTACACAGACTTTTCTTGTAACATAGTTCGGCGTACTAAGTATTATGGTATCTGTTCGATACACAATTAAGCATTAATAGAGATTATTTAATAATAGTAGAGATTAATAGAGATTAGTAAGGATTCGTCACCACAATACCACATTTACTTTAGAAGATTTCTTGGGAACCACTGGTTCGATATAGCTTAAATTTTGTATAGATCTTTGTTATGATCAGATGCAGCGAACTGAGTGTTATGGTATCCGTTTGACGCACGGTTAGGGATTAATACGAATTAGTATTTAAGTAAAAAAGGTGCACATATTTAACTATAGAATTACCTAGGACCAATACAAATAAATAGCCACCGAAATGTATCAGTTCACGGAGGATAGATTATTGAGAACGTGTCCTCAGCTGGTATTTAGTTGTCTAATGTCTCTAAGCGAATAAAGCTGCGGAGACTAGCTCGCCCTGCCCGAGTGATCCGCGCCATTTATTTGAGCACTTGTTTCGATCGCTGATATATACCAGCCGAGATAATTCTCATCTCAATAATCAGTCCGGCAGAAACTGGATAATTCCAGTCGCCTTTTATCAGCTGAGACCACGAACAAAAGAGAGAGAAAGAGAGAGAGAGAGAGAGGGCGTGTGTGTGTGTGAGAGAGAGAGAGGGCGTGTGTGTGTGAGAGAGAGAGAGAGAGAGAGAGAGAGAGAGAGGTAGTCCTAATAGGTCAGCCCTCCATGGCTTTGCCTTCCATCTATCGGATAAAGTAAGTTTATTACTTATTGCCTGAGGTGCCCCAACCGATGAATGTCGACGGAGTTGCGCAAGCAATTAAATTAATTTTAAAACGCAATGGTACTCATCTTGTAAGGCGCTGGCTTGATTCTTCCCACCTTTCGCCATTGTGTCACATCTTCCTGCAGTGCGAACGAAGTAAATAACAGCTCGCCCTGCCATATAACCATGTGGCCATTCAGTTGCGAAACAAAATACCTATCGTATATGCAGCATATGAAATGTTTTAAGGTTACTTAATGCTGAAATACATATTTCAAATACTTAAACGTATGATAACTGAGTTTGAATTTACAGCGAAATGTGAGAAATTGAAGGTTCATGCCTTTCCGAATATTATTAGTTTGAAAATGACAAAACTGGAACTGATGGAATTCGAAACTCGGAATAGTCGGTTACATGGGCCGAGACGGTGTAGATTATGCCAATCACGCACCTCGCGGACTAAATGGAGGAAATTTAAACATGATCGTAAAAAGAAAAGAAATATGATTTGTAATAATATTTTAATTTATAAATTTGTGATTTTGTTTTGATATTAATCATCTGGAAATCAGCTATTCGGAGTTAGAGGCTGATTACGACTAAAACATTCCGTATTAAGACCAGTTTAGTCTCTCTATCCACCCTCTCTCGCTCTATGTCTCTCTCTCTCTCTCTCTCTCTCTCTCTCTCTCTTTCTCTTGCGCTCTCTCCTTTTCTTTCTTTTTTTTCTCTCAATATCCTCCCCTCTCTCTCATCTTGCTCTCTCTCTTTTTCTTTCTCTCTCTCTCTCTCTCTCTCTCTCTCTCTCTCTCTCTCTATATATATATATATATATATATATATATATATATATATATATATATATATATATATATATAAATTACTATAAGTTCACCAAGGTAATCAATACGGTAAACTTAAAATATATTATAAATATTAAAGAGTTAATATTTACAAGTAAAGTAATCTCTACCAGATGTAAAAGCTCAATAAAACCGAAAAGGAAATAGAGCTTATAATACGAACAAATGATTAATAAAACATGTTAAAAAAACATCTTGAAAAAGAGTTAAAAATATATTTAATTTTAAAAAGGAAGCACAAGATAAGTGGATAGTCCTTAATCCGCGGAGTTTCGAAGAAATACCCTCCTTCTCATCAGAGGGCAGGAATTAGCAAAATGCGGGATCGGATTTTGCATGTAAAAGTATTTAATGAAACCACAAGTAAGTCACAGATCTTACTTAGTTTAAAAAAGGGTGAGGTAAGGGGAATAGGAGGTAAAAGAAAAAATGATAAAAAGATTTCACATGAATGGATAGTCAGGTGAAGGGTAAAAAATCCAAGAATGGTAAAATCCAAACACGGTCGAATTAAAAACTTCCAATCCAACAGGTAAGTTCCAAATGGTCCAAAATGATCCAAAAGGCAGAATTCCTTGGAAAAAAAATCACAAATGGAATGAGTTCAAAATTATTAAAAGAAAAGTTCAAATGTGCACAGAAAAAGCACTGGAGAGAATATTTAAAACACGTCTGCCAGTTCCGGAAGAATCAAGTAAATTCAGATGAGATGAGAACGAAGAAAGATATATATACAGTGATGATCATATTTATTGGCACGGTAAAATAAAAGTTAAATTTTGTCTAATAAATTCTAAAAAAGGGATTAAATTAAAGAAAATAAAGTATATTATGTATTTTTAACTGGCCTTTCCGATGCAGCAATCGGATTTTAGAAAAAATAAATAACAAAGGAACAACAA
>NC_136507.1:14039803-14064803 GCF_053919585.1 Euprymna scolopes | reverse complement strand
CACCATTTTCCCAGCGACCTTGGCCACTGACTTTATGTATGTGTTCCATTTCAGATCAAGAGTAAAGGTCAAACCCAGAAGCTTATCAAAACATAGGGCCTCCCCTAGACGAGAGCCATCCATTTCAATTGATGCGAGATGGGGATCAGAGCGTTTATGATGTAAAGATAGGAGCTTGGTTTTAGATGCATTAAAGGTAACCAGCCACATCTTACCCCATTGTACCACGCCCTCAAGATCAGAGGAGAAAGAATCAGAGAGAACATTGTCATTTACGGCCTTTGATGTGTTGCCATAGATGGTCGTGTCATCAGCATAGATATCAACGAATGATTTAAGTATGTGTTTTGGGAGATCATTGATGTAGATCAGGAAGAGAGTTGGGCCCAGAATGGATCCCTGAGGGACTCCAGCATTAATACAGTGGGCCTCTGATTTCTGCCCATCAATCACTACTCTTATGAGCCTATTGGAGAGAAATTATTTAATGATTGAGAAAACATTTCCAGTTATAGTTAGCTGGAAATCTTGTGAAATAGGCCTTTATGCCATACCTTATCGAAGGCCTTTGATATGCCAAAAGTAATTGCCCTAGAAATGAAGCCTTTGTCAAGAGATTCGCTAATCCTATGAGATATAACCGTTAGCACATCTGCTGTAGATCTAGCAGAACGGAAACCATATTGTGTGTCACTAAGAAGGTTATTTCTGCTGAGGTGGTTGACTACTTCTCTATTTAATATGGATTCCAGCAACTTACTCATGACACACAGGAGACTTATTGGTCTGTACTGAGAGCGAGATGCCTTATCACCTGAATTCTTAACTACAGGGCATACTGGTGAGTGTTAGAAAGCACTTCTCCTTAAGGCAACGCTTAAATAGTTTTGTAAGCATGGGGGCAAGTTCTGGTTGAAGCTTTTTTAACACTATAATTGGAATACCGTCAGGGTCAGTTGCTTTACTGGAATCAAGGTTCTTGGTTAGCTTGGCGACCTAACGCACAGATAATTGTATGATACTTTGTGTGTTGTGTGTTATAGGAGGAAATACGGGGAGTTGATGGCCTTCGTCGCATAGCGTAGAATTTGCTGCAAAGTTCTTGGCAAATAGTTTGGCCTTGTCTGATGCTGACGAGATGACCTCTGGTCCATTGATAATGGTTGGGATAGAACGCACGCTTCTGTTCAGGATCCTATTTGTTATTTGCCAAAACTGGTGGGAACCAAGCCGCTGATCAGCTACTTTGGATTTAACGAAGTTCTCTTGTATTTTTATTACTCTTTTACAGTGATTGCTGGCGGTCCTGAAAGCAGCTTTAGTCTCAGCGCATCTATTAACTTGGTTGCTATGGAAAAGTGATTTCTGTGCGCGATGGCAGCAGCACATTCAGGGGAGAACCATGGCTGGCTGTTAGGTTTTTGTTGGAATTTTGGGGGTGGTATGAATCGGTCTATGCCTACAATTAACCACTCGGTCAGGTCTTATACTATAAAGGACACATCCTTTTTAAACATGGAATGGAGAGGTAGATATGATATGAATGTATGGAAGCTCTCCCAGTCAGTCATAGAGTATTGGTTACAGTACGGTGGAGAGGTACGTCTGAATACTTATTACATTTCATTTTTATCTTAACTGATACAACGGAGTGGTCGGAGGATCCCAGAGGAGATAGAACGGAACATAATGTCAACAAGTTCCCGTTGAACTGCCCTCCTAACTAAGCAAACACGATCACAGTTCCCTTGATACCGATAATCACGATTGCCTCAACGGTTTAAGAGACTAACGAGCTGTTTAAATCAGTCGGTATTCGTCGAGCACGTTACTTGGTTGCGTACATGTCTTCTGGCCACTAAGTTACTATTTTAACTTTACAGAATGTATTCTGTAAATATAATTTCTTGAAGAATATTACACGTTTTTAAAATGATGTGATAGTGTGAAAATATTGTCATAATACGAGGGGCGTGCAATAAGTAATGCCCCTGACCCACTTCCCATAGCAGTGGAGCAACGAAACTTGGCACAGTTATTAGCCTTTCTATACATAGGAACCACCCAGAGTTATGCATTTCTGCCATCGTTTGATGCAGCTCTAGAGACCGTTTTTATAGAACATTCCAAGTTCGTCCTCCAACCACGACGTGACTTCAGAAATCAAGACTGCGTCATCTGGGAAACGCTTTCCTTTCAAAAACAACTTCATGGCTGGGAAGAGGTTAAAGTCAGAGGGTGCAAGGTCAGGAGAGTAGGGAGGATGGGGAGAATTTCATAACCACACGCCCGTGCTTCTGATCTGGTGACATGCGAGTTGTGGACTGGAGCGTTGTCCTGCAGGAGGAGGGTACCTTTGCTGATCTTGGCCCACCTCTTGATTTTGATAGCTTCCCTTAATTTCCTCAAAAGTGAAACATAATAGGTTCCTGTAATTGTAGTACCTTTGCCAGGAAATCTGTCATCACTACTCCGTCCTGGTCCCAGAAGACTGTGAGCATGACCTTGCCAGCGGAGGGCTGCACCCTTGCCTTCTTTGGAGGTGGTGAGTCCAAGTGCTTCCACTGCATTTCTGGGCTTTGGTCTCTGGATCATAGTGATGGACCCAGGTTTTATCCTGGGTAATCAATCTTTTGAAAAACCTTGACTCCTCTTCTTGGCACATCTCTAAATTCATCCTCGAGCACTCGACGAGTTCCCGCTTCTGGAATGGTGTGAGCAACCTGGGAATCCATCTGGCAAACACCTTATGCATATGCAAATGGTTATGAATGATAGTTTCCACAGACCTTGTACTAATCTTGATATCTTAGGCTATTCGGCGAATAGTAATGCGCCGATCTTCCAAAATAGCAGCCTCAACTTGACGGACAGATGTCTCATCAGTGGCAGGGGGGGGCGACCAGGTCTGGAAGTTGTTTCCACAGACTTCCGGTCATGTTTGAATTCACGATGCCAGCATTTTACAAGGTCATATGATGGAGCATTATCACCATAAGTTTCTTTCATTTCATCAAAAGTCTCCTGTGGTGTGCGTCCTTTCAAATACAAAAACCGGATCACTGCTTGACATTCAACAGGCTCTATTTCACACCTTACTCAGTTCAAACACCTGTAAAATAGAAACCACAATTAGTTCAGCGCTGTAATTTGCCACATAACCCGTAGAGATATAAATCATTGCACATGCAAAATTTCAGCTAGATTAGACTACGGGAAGTGGGTCAGGGGCATTACTTATTGCACGCCCCTCGTACCAGCTAAATTTCCAAACATATTTCCGTACATCTACAAGAAAGTTAGTGTGTGGGAGGGTATTTAGTTCTCTCCCGCTGCAAGAAATGTGACATCAGAGTCGGAAAGTAAGATTCAGAAGTCAGCATCCTCGGGGAGAGGCACTGGGACCTTCGTAGCCCCGTCAGCATTCCCCGGTAAGGGCGCCTCAGGCGATTAGCGATAAACTAACCTCTTTCTCAAAGTGGTTCCGGATATTACCTTAAACCATATCGGATGGTGAGGCCCCAGCTTGCGGGCTTTGGGGAGTGTGGAGCCACCATTTAACTGGCATTGCTCCGAGGTCCACTCTGACCCGGAGTGGTAGTACTTTTAGGGTCCCGACTATGGGTTAAATAGAAACCGACTTGAAAAAAATATATACTCTATTAAAAAATTTTCTTCAAAATCATTGGATTTGGCATTAAATAACCTGAAAAGGATTGATATGTCATAAAACAAAAACAACCAACCAACCAACTTTCTCAAAGAGCGATGGCAAAACCTGGGATAGTGGACCTCCTAGAACTGCACAGAACCAGCAATATACCGCAATTAATAGAGACCAGTCATTACAGGAATGGTTAAAGCTTTGTTGATTTGGAGGAGGGGACGGAGGTAGTTAAGTTCGAAAAAAATGAACAATTCGATTGCACATATGCGCACAGGCATAACAATCTCAGCCTATCCGTCTTGAATGGACCATTTTCTAAGCTCTTTGCCTAGTTGAGAAATTCAGATCTAGTTATTTATTCAAATAAAATAGAACGTTAGAGCATTTAGTAGTTAAGACAGCAGAACTAACAATTGGTTAAAAAAACAAATCTATGAGAAATAAATGTTACCAAAGGCAAGATAAATTACTATTCTACCTACTTAGATTTTTTAAAACTTATTCATTGGGTGGGTTTTTACCAGTATTTTGTTTAATTCTTGATTTTTGAGAGATTATCAAGACCTAACTGATGACCGTCTCATATCAATCATTATTTCTACTCGTAACTTAACACTGGGCACTATTTGTGTTTCGAAGTAAATAAACGTTTGAAAATAAGTTAAATCGCAATAACCTTATCCAGGCAGGCAGAATAGTAATTTATTTTGCCTTTGGTAACATTTATTTGTTATATATCTGTTTTGCGGTGATTCTTTTTTGGGACGCCAGTACGCCAAATTTCAGTCTACCATTTTGGTGCTGAAAAAAGTTGTTAGGTGTTATGTAACGTATCAAGAAATTATTCTCCACAATAAAGAATTATTTTACATTTTCCTTTAAACAATAAACAGAATTACATATGAAAACCACGTTTATTATTTAAAACAAAACGACTCATGCAACAGACATAAATTTGATTAATTGTAATTTTTTTTAACGAAACTAACGTTTTTGATAGATCTCTGTAGCGTACCGGAAAAATATTTGTTTTCTAAGGAACAAAAGTAAATACAGTTTATTTTTAGGAGAATCTTTATGCATTCATCTATAGAATAAACATAAAATCACACATGAAAATCTACTTTGATCATTTTTAATTTGCTTTTGAAAAAGCATTAGCAAAGTGGTTGACGTCCATCAAGAAGTTGACGTTTTTTTCTTTTTTTTTTTTTTTACATTGAATATATTATACAGTACATATTATATTAAAAGTAATAAACGTGGTTTTTCATGTGTTTACATTTTTTATCTAAAAACTGTAAAAATAAACATTTTTTCTGTGGAAAGCTTTCTTTTTTTTACATGTCACATGATACCTAATAACTTTTGGCGTATCAAAATGAATGACTGAAATTTGGCGTATTGGTGTACCAAAAACGTATTACCCTTGTTTTGAGCAACTGTTTTGCTTTTCTGTCCATACAAAAAGTTACAATGTGAACGACCATCCAGTGAAATGACACACATACGAACACACGCACACGATTGCACTTCAAAATAAACTCCTTCCCCCTCCCCCGTTATTAACAACGAAACAAATGTGTTATTGTGGGTAGACGGGCCTCCTCCTATCTCGAGCAACCTCTCTTTTCCGGTTACCTTCTACCCTCTCGTTCTTTGCTGTTCATTAGGGCTCCTTGCTAATTGCTTTGGTGGTCTTGGGTGTATAAAGGGAGCGACACACTGAGATACTGGTTCCTTAAGTCGATAGTGGCCGCCATCTTCGCCCGCGCCTTTTGAGAAAAGTGTTCGACAATTCTATGCGTTTCTGGCGAGCGGAGATGACGTTAGAGTGGGGAGGGAATGAAATGTTGGATGAGGAAGCGGGGGTCCTGACATTTTAAAGAGACGAAGATGGAGAGGAACGTAAAAGAAGTGAGGCAAAGGATCGTTCGCCGATGCAAATGGTAAAAGAAAAGATAAAACGAGATTTAAATAAAGATAAAAAAAAAAGAACAACGAAATAAATAGGGAGAAGGGAGTGACATAAATGATAAAGTCGGTTAGAGAGAAATAGAAAGAGAAGAAGAAGAAGAAGAAGAAGAAGAAAATAATAACATTATTAATAATAATAATATAATAATAATAATAATAATAATAATAATAGTGGTAATAATAATAAAAAAAATAATAATAGTAGTATAATAGTAATAATAATAGTAATAATAATAATAGTAATAATAATAATAACAAGAATAACAGTAATAATAATAATAATAATAACAATAATAGTAATAATAATAATAATAATAATAATAATAATAATAATAATAATAATAATAAAGGAAGATGGAGGGAATCTAAGAAAGGTGATAGAAGTAAATATGAAGAAAAAATAGCATATATGAAAATGAAGAAACATAAGAGAGATATATAAAAGTAGTAGTAGTAATAGTAGTAGTAGTAAGAAGAAGAAGCAGAAGAAGAAGAAGAAGAAGAAGAAGAAGAAGAAGAAGAAAAAAAAAAGAAAATAAATAAGGAGAAAATAAAAGAAAAGTAAGAAGGAAGAACATAAAATTAAAAGAAATATCAGAATGAAAGAGGAAATTGTGGAGAAAAAAATGAAGACGGGGTAGTAGTAGTAGTAGTAGTAGTAGTAGTAGTAGTAGTAGTAGTAGTAGTAGTAGTAGTAGTAAAGAAGAAGGAGGAGGAGGAGGAGGAGGAGGAGGACGACGACGACGACGACGACGACGACGACGACGATGGCAACAGAATGGACGGGAATAAAAATAATGTAAAAAGTTGTGAGGAAGGGCAGAGAAGGAAATGTAAAAATGTAAAAAAAAAAACACTTGAAGAAAGACAACAAAAAGAAGAAGAAGAGGAAAAGAAGAAGAAGAAGAAGAAGAAGAAGATGAAGAAGAAGAAGTGAACAAGGGGAAGAAACTAGAAATGCAAGTGAAAGAGTGGTGGGGACGCAGAAGAGAGAAGCGAGAGTTGGAATTCGAAAAGGGAGGAACAAGGTAGTTTGGAAAGAAGGGATGAGAATCAGAATAACAGAAGAGGGTGTTAGGGTTAGGGTGGAGAAAAGCTGGGGAGAAAACGGGAAAAGAAGACAAACAGAAAATGAACAAAAAGAATAAAAACACGAAAAAAGGGGAAAAGAAATAGGACGTACAAGAAGGAGAAAAATAAGAGAATAAGGAAAAGAAAAAGAAGAATGAAAAAAATAAGGCCATTAAAAAAGAATTGGAAGTAGAATGAGACCCAGACAGAAAGAAAGAAGAAAATAAAAGAAAAAGAAATAAAAGAAAAAAGAAAAACAAAAAAAAAATTTAATTTTGCCCCATGCACAAATGACAAGAAAAAAAGAGGAAAATATATATAAATTACTCATATAATCACTTCCAAAATGGGGGGGGGGTACCTCATATTGTTTTTAGTATGCGAAGCTCGAAGTTTTGAGACGCGTAGGGCCGTTTGTAAAAAAATTATTTGGGGGAAGCTTGTGTCACATTTTACTTTCGTGGGGAAGCAAATAAAATACTTACTTCTGCTTGTACAACATAAAAAGTGCAGAAAGAACTTTTTAGACTTATGCGAAACAATTTTTTCAGCACTCTAGGCAAGACATGAAGCCACTTGATGTAAAGAGCTGAACAAAATATAATATTTCACGGTAAAAAGAACTAACCAGTGTTAGATGGATATATTCCGACCCAGAACACGGCAATACTTCCACCTTTGTCAGAAACATCGTTCATAGAATATGAGTTACTAAAGCAATTTTAGGATAAAAATGCAGCGGAACAAATCAGGGACCAGATAGAAATAATAGATTGAATAGAAATAAAAATGGGGGGGGGAGTATGGTTTTAGAAGAAAGGGGAGAAAAGTAACGGAATCAATGAACAGAATTAAACAAGAATCGGTTCATTTTCAAGAATATTTTAGTGTTTTGATTCTTACTACAAAAACATCGCCACTTATCAAGGCCATATGCCATTCGAGGATAAGGTTTAAAAAATATATGGGATGATTTTCAGAATCAAGTTCTTTGTTTATGGAGACGGTTCTAGATAGGAATTTGTCTACGTTGGTTTTGAAGATGACCATATGAAGAAACTGTGTGCGCGGATGTTTCACTTGACATTGGGCACAAAAATACACTTGGAAGAATTAAAGAAAAGATGTGAAGAAAAAAACGAAAAAAAAAATGCGATCAAGAAATTAAAAACAAAAAATGAAGATGGCGAAATTATTTTAGGAAAGAGAGTATTCAGAGGAAGAAAAAGATGGGCGGTGGAAATTGTGGAAAAAAGAAAATAAGGAAAAAATGAAAGGATAAAGTGTGGAAAGAAGAAGAAGAAGAAGAAGAAGAAGAAGAAGAAGAAGAAGAAGAAGAAGAAGAACCGGAAGAAAAAGAAAAGAAGAAGAGGAAAAAGCAGAATACGAAGCAGAAAGCGTGGAAAGAAGAAGAAAAAAAAGAAGAAGAACAAGAACAAGAACAAGAAGAAAAAGAAAAAAATGAAGAAGAGGAGAAATAAAGAGGAGAAAGAAATAAAGAAGAAAAGAAGATCGCGAAGAGGAAAAAAGAAGAAGAAAAGGAAAAAAGAAAGCGGTAGAGGAGGCATAGAAGTAGAGGAAGAAGAAAGTCAAGAAGAAAAGGAAAAGATAGAAGAGGGAGAAGAAAGAAACATAGATGAAGACTAAAGAAAAAAGAAAAATATTATGTAGTTCAAGTTTATAAAGACTAAATAAGAAAGGGGGAAATATTTAACATAATTCTTTGAAAGAACGAGTAATATTATAAGAAAAAAAGATTTTTTAAAAATGGGAGAAAATAACAGAAGAATGCGAAACAGAAAGCGTAGAAGAAGAAGAAGAAGAAGAAGAAGAAGAAGAAGAAGAAGAAGAACAACAACAACAACAACAACAACAACAACATGAAAAAGAGGAAAAACTTGTAGAAAAAGAAAGTGAAGAAGAAGAGGAAAACGAATGGGAGAAGAAAGAAATAATGAAGAAGAAAAGAGAAAAAAAGAAATAAAGAAGTAAAAAGAAAAAATTAAGAACAGAAAGTGACGAAGTAAAAGAAGAAAAGAAAACGAAGAAATAAAGTATAGCAATAATAATAAAAGAAGAAGAAGAAGAAGAAGAAGAAGAGTCGACCATTGAAACGTGGCTGCCTGTGAAATGGCTTCTTAAGATGCCGCTGGCGTTTCTTAAGAGGGCGGTGCTGCATCCGTGCCACAGACAAACAATTCGTAAAGAAGGAGGAGGAGGAACAGCACTGGGAGTTGAGTAAACACGTTTTGTTTCTGTTATCTTTCGTCTTGGAAAGACACGCCTCAGACGAATCGACCAATGATTTCTCGTCCACCGTCTGTTCCATATTTCTAAGAGTTATATGTTTTTATAAGAAGAATATATTGCAATCGCTTGGGGTTCAACTCTTCAACAAACCGTCGAAACATTTGGAATATCTACATGATGTGGACATATGGATTATATTTCGGAATTTTTTTTCATATGAGAAATTATTATAGTGTTAGTTTGGTTTAGTGTTGGGACAATTAATCGGAATCAGAATTGGGAATCGTAAAACTAGGAAGTTTTGGGGTATCGAAATTGGTATCGGATTCGGAAAAAGTTCTGCCTATTCTCAGGTGCCAAAAACAATTCTTTTAATTGTTTGTTTGTTTGTTTGTTTGTTTTCATTTAAAGCTTAATTTTCCCTTTCTGATATTTATGATAAATTGATCAATATTTATTTGCTTTAAACTATTAGATTGGTGCAAAAATAGTGTCGTTTTTTGACGTTTAACTATGTATAGAAAAAAACGACATTATTTTAGCGCCAACCTAATACTAATGAAATTAAAATTCGTATATCTCCGCCAGGAGTGTATTTTACGTTCGCGAAAATACATGTACATATGTTACATGCGGTTTTATGTTTTTACGTTAATATAAAAATAATAATAACAATAACTCTACAGTGAAATATTTAGAGATTTTAGAAGAATTGAAATCGGAATCTGTAATTGTATGGAGATCGGAGATTTAAAACAGAATTGGTAATTGTATCGAATCTAGAAATATATTGGAATCGTCTCGTCACTAGTTTGATTATTAGAATCATATATTTTAAACCCATGATTTTCTTAGCTGAAAAGCAAAATATTTAAATTTGGTTTCTGAATTTGTAACAGGCTAAAGAAAAACATATTTAAAATAAATTTTAAATAACTTGAAAGTCTTAACTTGATTAAACAAAGCTAAGTATTCTCGCAACGTTTGGTCAATGTAAGCGTCGATCGTCTTCAGGTGCGGCTTTGTCAGACTCGGGAGTTTTTATGTCAATCTGCACAGAGATTTGAACGGCACTCCTTAGCTAATCTACAGGGGTAAATTGTCTTCGAGAAACATTGTGACATTCTGTTATTAAGGATCTCTTCCATCGCACGGAAGGAAAGTAAATACGGGTAGCAATAATGATCTCCCTTATGTACTAGACACAGACAGGTAATATTTCATGTATTAATAATGACTGTACTCCGATCTTTGACTTTCGAGGCGAAAAGAGGCATTTTGGCACTGGAATCACAATCGATACAAAAAATGCAAAAGAACCATGTCTCAAATTCGAAGAATGCCTAAAATAACATATTGTGAATTCTACGTCAGTAGCGATTAAGTTTGCTGGTGTAGATTTAAACAAATATTGAATGCATGATAACTCAGATCAGTAAAAAAAAAAAAAAAGAATCGTTTCCGGTTTTGAATGAAAGATGAGTACCAAAGCAGGAGTTCAGATCACACACCATAGACAA
This sequence comes from Euprymna scolopes, assembly GCF_053919585.1. Classification (NCBI taxonomy): domain Eukaryota; kingdom Metazoa; phylum Mollusca; class Cephalopoda; order Sepiida; family Sepiolidae; genus Euprymna; species Euprymna scolopes. Next base: position 14,054,318 of record NC_136507.1, on the reverse strand, counting down.
AACGGTTAAACCGTATGAGGATATTACAACGGATATCACATTTTCGAGCAGGAGAAAACTAAACTTTTCAATCAGTTCACCTCGGGTCACTATACTTGTTTATTTTCATAATATTGCGTTGTAATTCGGCTTTCAACCGTATTTATTCTTACACGGAAAATAAACTGGCTTATATTTATTTTATACATACATAATGTGCACTCACGCATATATATATATATATATATATATATATGTGTGTGTAGATATAGATATATAGATACAATAATTTAAACTGAAAGGTTTTCTTAAGACGAGACATTTTGACGCATTTAAATATGTTTTATAAAAAATATTCTTGCACTTGTCTGATCTTGCACTTGTCAGTGCTTATTAAAGAGTAAACTTCCTATATATTTTTGCACATGTGCCCGACTGTTTCGGGCTTTAAAACCTCAACTTTGTAATCCATCTCAATACGTGTCAAGTATTGCACCAACGTGGTACGAAAAGGGACACATAAGCACACTCTCTGAAGAATATTTTCGGATTTTAATTCTGAAAGAATGAAATTTTTAATGTTTATTTAAAAAATACCTTGCACTTGTCTGGTCTTTAAAAAAAAGTTTAAATCTAAATTACCATATACAGGGTTATTCAAAAATCAAGAGACTTTATTAAAAAATCAAGAGACTTTATTAAAAAATCAAGAGACTTTATTAAAAAATCAAGAGACTTAATGCAAAAATATAAATACTTTATTCAAAAATATAAATACTTTATTCAAAAATATAAAGACTTTATTCAAAAATCAAAAGACTTTATTCAAAAATATAAAGACTTTATTCAAAAATCAAGAGACTTTATTAAAAAATATAAAGACTTTTTCAGATATAAAAAAAAAATTATTTTTAAATTTTACCCTTAATGGTAGAGTCAAATCAAGGTATGGAGAACAATATGAACTCGGGTGGTTCTGCTAACAAGAAACCCAGAGTAATGATGAATGAATCTCTTTTTGAGTTAATAAAAAGGCTTGTTGGGCAAAATGTACCTGCAACCGAAATTATGCAGATGACAGGACAGAGCAAGTCTACTGTGTATAAAGCAGTTTCAAAGATAAGAGAAAATCCAGATTCCTCTTATTCTGAGAATTATGGAAAATCAGGGCGACCTACAACACAGCATCCTGACTTGGTAAACAAGGTTGAAAATATTATTAATGAAGACCAGTCGTTAACTCAAAAAGGGATTCAAACAAAGTTTAAGAAAAATTTGGATTTACCCCGAATCAAACCTCCGTTTGCAGACTTTTGAAGGAAGCGGGGCTAACAAGAAAAAGGCTGAAGAGGAAGGCAGCTGTCGTTAACACGAATAATCACCGTGAAAAAATGAGAGAATACGCCAGGGCTTTTGTGGGATATCGAAACCGCGAAGTTTTGTTTCTGGATGAAACAGGCTTTAATTTGCACACATCCAAAAATTATGGATATTCGCAAATTGGTGTAAGCCCAGTTACTTATATGCCCCCTTCTAAAGGACAAAACCTATCAGCCTGCTGTATTATTTCACAGTTCAGCTTATCCTATTACAAACTGATTGATGGATCGTTTAATGGGGAGAGGTTTCTTGAGTTTCTCGTCGGGGCTGTTAATGAGGGTGTTTTAAGGAGAAATGTAGTCTTAGTAATGGATAACGCCCCAATCCCCAAGACAATTGTTGTTAAAGATTTTTTAGAATCTCACCAGATTGAAGTTGTATATCTTCCCCCCTACAGCCCCGACCTTAACCCTATAGAATTTTTTTTTAGTATGGTTAAGTCTAGATACTCGGCCATAAGACCTCGTGCTGTTACTAGGGAAGAATTAAAAATTAATGTTGGTAATGTTTTGGAAAACTTAAATGGGGAGGATGTGCAAATTTTTGAAAATCTCATAAGAAAAATGTGGGACCTAATCTACCAAGTAATAACAGGTGTTGAATAAATGAAATTATAAAGTCTCTTGATTTTTGAATAAAGTCTCTTGGTTTTTGAATAAAGTCTTTATATTTTTGAATAAAGTCTTTATATTTTTTAATAAAGTCTCTTGGTTTTTGAATAAAGTCTCTTGGTTTTTGAATAAAGTCTTTATATTTTTGAATAAAGTCTCTTGGTTTTTGAATAAAGTCTCTTGATTTTTTAATAACCCTGTAAACAGTGCTTTGAAAACGGTGGACTACTTATATATTATTTATTCGACGGTATACAGTTACATTTCGTCGCTACAAACAGTCATCTGTTACATTTAATGAGACTTGGTCAGGCGAGCCTGAACAATTCGACGCCACCATTCGACGTCGAATTATTCATGGTTTCCTGACGAAGTCTCAATGACTGAAACAGATGGCTGTTTGTAGCGACCAAATGTAACTGTTTACCCTCGAATAAATAATAACAATAAAAATATTTTGCTCTTGTAATCGAGCACTATGTAAGAACCTCGTTGTATTCATTAGTCCCTACTTTTGAACATCTCAAATCTGAATTTATAGTTATAAAAATAATTATCAATGTATATATAAAGAGCGAGAGAGGCAGATAGACAGACAGACCCAGAGTGAAAGAGAGAGAACAAGAGAGAGAGAGAGAGAGAGAGAGAGAGAGAAAGATTAGCCGGAGAGGGGGGCTTGTTAACGGACTCAGAGTTGGCTTCGTGGCCGGGTTCGAATCTCCTGCCCCGTAGTAATCGTGTCACCTTCCACCGATGATTACCGACAAGATGAAACACTAGTGTCTGTAGGTATTTAAAAAAGTTTTTAATAATATATATATATATATATATATATATATATCATTCAAGCCCTACCGTATTTAAATAGATGGTTAAGTGTCAGTTTTAGTCATTTAGAACTGTTTAAAGCTTCACTGCTCACTCATTTTTCGACCAAATTTCAGACAATTATTACAGTTTATAGATTACATTCTCATCTATATTGTCAAAAACAATTTTCATTTTTTGTTCAGTAAAACAAAAGTTTTGATGAATTCACTGGTGTTCATAATTTTTCTTTTCCTAGAATACCTTGTCCTTTTCTTTGCCATGTTTAAGCTTAACCATATTACTTTACATGCTCGCATTTTTCTATTGTAACATAAAAGTGGAAGATGAAGTCATCAAAATTATATATTGATGAATATAGAATGGTTCATGTATTCAATAAACGTATCCAAACATTTAGTTAGGGGATAGAGGGGACTCTTTATATCAAGGTATTTTGAAGCCGAATGCTTCTCATCAGAAGAGTAGAGAAGATGCTAGGTAACATAATGAGTTGCGATGTCTAATGTGGAATTCATCAGGACGAAATAAATCAATAAAACATTGATGTTGTTGGATTAATTCGCTTCCCCACTGAGCAAATTAGGCACAAGGCCGTTTTTTAATGTGGAGATAGGGGAGGGGGAGGGAAAGGGGGGACCAGCTCCCGAGAGGTGGGAAATGGGAGCTGGATTGGTAACTGTTGGTATGAAGGGTTGACCCTTCAGTGACCAAGGTCAGATATGTGGGGTTACCCCCACATATGGTCTTTGCTAGTCAAAGCTTGCAGCATCTGTCGGAACAGATACTACACTTTGAGGTATTTATTTGCTCCCCCACTGAGCAAATTAGGCACAATTCCGATTTTTAAGGTTAGGAGTGAAGGGGAAATGGGGGCCAACTCCCCGGGGAGTAGGGGAGCTGGATAGTGACAATTGGTATGAAGGGTTGCCCCTACATTGACCAAGGTCTTATATGTGGGGTCGCCCCCACATATGGTCTTTGCTTGCAGTATCTGCCAGAACAGATGGTATTTATTTGCTCCCCCACCGAGCAAGGTAGGCACAAGGCCGATTTTTAATGTGAGGAGTGAAGGGGAAATGGAAACCAACTCCCCGGGGAGTAGGGGAGCTGGATAGTGCGAATTGGTATGAAGGGTTGCCCCTACATTGACCAAGGTCTTATATGTGGGGTCGCCCCACATATGGTCCTTGCTTGCAGTATCTGCCGGAACAGATGGTATTTATTTGCTCCCCCACCGAGCAAATTAGGCACAAGGCCGATTTTTAATGTGAGGAGTGAAGGGGAAATGGGGACCAACTCCCCGGGGAGTAGGGGAGTTGGATAGTGACAATTGGTATGAAGGGTTGCCCCTACATTGACCAAGGTCTTATATGTGGAGTTGCCCCCACATATGGTCTTTGCTTGCAGTATCTGTCGGAACAGATGGTATTTATTTGCTCCCCCACCGAGCAAATTAGGCACAAGGCCGATTTTTAATGTGAGGAGTGAAGGGAGGGGGAAGGGGAAAAGGGGACCAGCTCCCGAGAGGTGGGAAATGGGAGCTGGTTAAAGGTCAGACATGTGGGGTTGCCCCCACATCTGGTCTTTGCTAGTCATAGCTTGCAGTATCTGTCGGAACAGATACTACACTTTGATCTTGTCCCCCGTGCCGCCCATTGATGTTGCTTGGGGGAATTATATCGAGTTCTAAGATAAAGGAGGAGCGTATTATATAAAGTAAAAAGGTGTATAGGGTTTCTATCATAGTCTTAAATAATGTAGGTAGCTTATGTTTTAGGACCAATGGGGAGGTATAGGGTAGGATGGGTTGTGATCCTATTTTATCCGTATGTAAGATACATAGATTCTATACAAGGGATTTATATATATATATATATATATATATATATATATATATATATATATATATATATATATATATATATAAATATATATATATATAAATATATATATAAATATATATATATAAATATATATATATATAAATATATATATATAAATATATATATATATATATAAATATATATATATATATATAAATATATATATATATATATATATATAAATATATATATATATATATAAATATATATATATATATATATATATATATATAAATATATATATATATATATATATACTCTTTGTGTAAAAAAATCGAGCTTAGGGATTTCGGACGATGTCCAAACATCGTTTATTCACGACTCGCACAGCAGTCGCCGATTAGCGTAATGGTTAGGAGCCTTGACTGTCGTATAGGCGGTCGGGTTTCAATCCTGGCTTGAGGTAGTTGACTGTCTAGCCGCACTGATGTGCTGTGAAACAGCGTAACAGTACTGTATGTGGATGACTATATATATATACATAAAATATATTTTAGTCATCGACATACAGACCTGTTTCGTTGTTTCACAACTCATCAGTGCCGCTAGACTAACACCTCTCCCAAGCCGAGGATCGAACCTAGAACCGTCGTGATGACAGTCGGCAGTCCTACCCCCTGACTACGGAATCGGTGGCCGAAATTAATCTGTCCGACTGTCTATTTAAATAAACATCCGTCCGCCACTCGTAGAGGGCTCAAACGTTTGTTTGTAAACAAACCGCGAGCTTCGCATTATTTCAGCTAAATTAAGTAGCGAGTAAGATAATTTACGATAGTGCTCTACCGAAGAGGGGAGCTTTATAAAATATAAAATATATTTTAGTCATCGACATACAGACCTGTTTCGTTGTTTCACAACTCATCAGTGCCGCTAGACTAACACCTCTCCCAAGCCGAGGATCGAACCAAGAACCGTCGTGATGACAGTCGGCAGTCCTACCCCCTGACTACGGAATCGGTGGCCGAAATTAAACTGTCCGAATGTCTATTTAAATAAACATCCGTCCGCCACTCGTAGAGGGCTCGAACGTTTGTTTGTAAACAAATATATATATATATATATATATATATATATATATATAGTTAAAATGTTTAGTTTAAAATGCTATTTTGATTGCTAACAGCTTAGTTTAAAAGGACGCTTCTTAAAACATGAGATTTACTGGCAATGTTTACACGACTTGTTCGTTAACTCACGCTTCTGGCAGGTGTTCAGTAGAAGACTGCGTTAGATACAGGCGAGGTGTGCGGAAAAAGGAAGTGCTGACGCACATGCGTCAATATGCACAAATGGCCAAAGGCTAACGCACATTGAAATATGAAACATCAACATGACTATATGGTTTCGCTAGTGAGAAATGTGTATTCATGCCATACGAGGAAAAGGATCATAAACCTAGAATGCAGAAAGGAAGGAGAGAAAGAAAATAGAAAGAAAGAATGAAAGGATGCAAACAGAAAGAAAAAAACTAAATAGTAGAAACAATGGCAGATGCTAAAAAGTATGAATGAGAGAATGAAAGACGGAAAAAAAATTTTTAAATACAAAAGAACGAAGGAAATAAAGAAAAAGGAAGAAACAACATAGACGGGGATAAAAAAAATAAGAAGAAAGGAATAAAGAAATAAGAAGAATGATAAATAGAGATGGGGGGAAGGAAACAAAAGAAAGAAAGAAAATATTGAATAACAAAAATAAAAGAATTAAACAAGGAAGACAAAAAGAAAGCAGAAATAAAAGAAATGAATACAAAAAAGGAGGAAAGAAGAAGAATGACAAATAACGGTGAACAAAAGAAAGATAAAAACAACGTAAAAAAAAATCAAAGAAAAGGGGAGATAACTCATAAACAAAATAGTGTATCGTTGGTTGAATATAAAATGAGATAGAATATAAGAAGAACTTCTTTTGTACAATTATATAAATGCAACTTTGTCTCTGTGTGTGAGTGGGTTCCTTATAGACTCCGAAACGGCTGAACAGATTTTCTTTAAAATTTACAGAACTTTAATGCATAAGTCTGGGCGTGATCTTAGTTAAGTTTTGTCTCAGATAACCCCCATAATTACCGATAATTACTAATAATCGAAACCGTTATTTTAATTTTTCTATCATCGCTAAAGCCATTTTTTCATGTCGCCGCTTAACAACAATGATAGAACAACGGGCCATGAAAATTCTACTGAGGGTTGGAGGTTCAATCCTCAGAGCGGGCGACACTGAAAATATAATTGTGAATTACTTTGAATTGTTTTGGACTTCTACCCATTCATGGCTGACAGAACGAGAGTATGTTACCTATGTGGATATATTAAAGCGTTTCTTCCGAAATTCCGTGTAAATTCCCGAGTTCGGCAGAATGATGCCCGAGGACGACAAGATACACTTGAAAAGTTTAAGATTTACATCAACCGCAACGTTGTGAAAATAACACTCAAGATGAGAACAGTAAAAATTCAAATAATACGACTAACATATAAACAAAAAAAATATTTATTTAATATAAATGATATGCATTAACATTAATGTATTTTAAATAGCATAAACAACGTTTAAAAAGAATTAAATGTTAATCTGTATAATTTGTTCGGTCATATCTTCAGATCTTTGCCGATTTCTGTATTTCAGATGAACTAAATATTTGATTTTGAAATGAGTTTTTTTTGGTCTCCCGACAAAGGAAGGGTGGACCCTTGTCCGTTCGTCCGTTCGTCCGTTCCCACTTTTCTCAATAATTATGCCTTGGGATTTTTTTAAAATTTTGCACAAACATTAAACATGATATAAGTAAAAAAGTAACTGAATGACTTTCCGGGACACTGTGGTTAAAAGTAAAGGACCTTACCTCATGCATCGTACGGCTCGTGTTAGGAAAGAAAAAAAGAGAAAATAAAATGGCCGCCTCCTGGTATTTATGGACTGATGATCACGTGATGTGAGGAGAGAGGGGAGGGGGTATGCAAATGAGATGTGGTTGGGTCTCTCTATAAAAGAGCCGTCTTCTTTATTTTGGGCGTCAGTGTGGAAAGTGCAGAGAGAAGAGAACAGTTGGATTTTGGAGTTGGATTTTGGAGTTGGAGTTGGAGTTGGAGTTGAGTTCAAATTTAACGTCAGAAACCCCTGGTTGTCCCCCCCCAGGGGTGCCTTTCGGGTTAAAATGGCTGAAATTGACACTTTTGTACTTATTAAAAAAAATTGATATCTTGGATTTTTATAAAACTTTCTAAAAAGTTGTAACTAACTGGTTTCTATATAATTTTGTTTGTCTTTACTTCGTGATAACTCTTGGATGTGCCCCAGGGGCTCTTTTGGGGTTAATAAAAAACACTCCATTTTTGGGACTATTCTGTGTATGCCTATTTAACAAGATTTGCTTGGTGTTGAACTCAAATTTAAATATGTTAAGGCTTTGGGAACTTTGGGGGCTTAATGGGGATGGGCAACTGATGAACTGAGTTATTTCTTTTTCTTTTTTTTTTTTCTTTTGCATGGTGCAGAACTCAAATTTACATATGTTAAGACCTAAAACTGCACCGTTTGTTCATTTTCACTAGGATTTGACGTTTCCTGGGGACTTTTGGAGCTACATGACAGGCGGGGTTGAATACTGAATTTAGTCATTTTTTTATGCCTCATTCACTGTGCACTGCCGCATGCTTATCTTGTTTCTTCTGAAATATCAAAATACGTTCCACTACCTCGGGTTTCAATAATAGTTTTATATATATGACGATTAAATCACCGTATGATTTCAACGAATGCTAAAAAGCAAATGGGTTCTAATTGCTATCTTTTTTCTTTTTCCGTTATATCAAGTCGGTTTCCACAGAAATGTGTGAATTTAAAATGCTTTCCAACCAATTAAAATCCTTTCAAACTCCAAAAAGCAACAAATCTATGTGCAAATGGCAATTCATTGCGAACTTAGAAACTTCGATAAGAACAGGTGAAAATAAAAAAAGTTTTTCCCAGAATTCTCAAACCAGGCCTTGAACGGAATTCCAAAATGTCTGCCCAACAGCCTTTTCGAGCTTGGCATGAAAAGGCGCAAAGAACTCAATGACTCACATACTCGCCTTGTACTTCTCATGCACGCATGCTTGCACAGTAGCAAGTCATGCGAACATAGACGAACTGTTACTCACAGCTATGCATGCATTAACAAGTACAAGGTAAACCAACGCACACACATACACAATGCCACGTTGCCAAACACTCACATACGTGTATTACTTAGGCACGCATATCATTCACTCTATGAATATGTTGACTTGAGGCTACTTCTTCAACTTTCTTCACCCAAACACGGGTTTTGTATTTCGAACATTTACTTACACGAAAATAAGTTATATATTCTTATTCCTTGTATAAAAATGCTTTGCTATGAAATTTCGTTTTTTCTCCAGTTCTCATTCTCAAAACTCTGTTTATGCTTCAGGTGGCACTTGCTACCTCAAGACCCTACTCTTCTCCTAATGTTTCTATCTTATGTCCATTTTATTATGCATGCTTGTCTGTATAGAGAACTTGAATGTCTACTGGAGAGAACTTCAATGCCTACTGGAGAGAACTTGAATACCTACTTGACACTATCCTCGAGTGTCTAAGGTCTCTCTGTACAGGGGTTTGCCAGAACAACCTGGTATGAGGATACTTTTCTCCAGAGACTCTGACCAAATATTCAAAATCACATTTCGTATTCGCTGTCCAAATAAGATCTCATCACTTGTGGTAACTTAGATTAGTTTTACGAGGAATGATGCACCTTCTCCAAGTGATATTACCTCAAGTAACAACACGAAGCTGGATACTCCACCAGACTAGATAAATTCTTGTCCTGGAATCCAGTAAGACCAAGAGACCAACATGAAAGATATACTACAATGTATAAAAATGGTTAATTGGGGAGAGGAAAATTATGTTCTCAATTTCTTTACTAACTCATTGTTTGAGAGATAAAGAACTTTAATGAAACATTCGAATATCTATGTATCTCATATAGAGTTCAAAAGTTAGCCCCAGGTAGAGGGCCCCTTGATTTCTGAGAACTTCGACTGAGGTAAAATAAAACAAAAAAAAAACAAATATATATATATATATATATATATATATATATATATATAAGCTTAAGCCTGAAGAGCCCTAGAGTGGATAAAACGCGGAATATTAAGTGTAGCTTAATCGCCATATATATTTTATAAATTACTAACTAGCTCTACCTACGTATGGAGCACTTATGAAGTAAATACTTAAAGTTTACACATACATCTATACTTTCGTATATTAATTTTATGTGAGTAAATTAAGTAGTTATATATATATATATATATATATTAATTTTCTTCCTCTTCATTGACAACTTGTACAAACAATTTAAATTAAATGATGTGATTCGCGTCGTACCCAAAGACGCTATAGTCAGTCCAAAATGGCCTTTACCAAGGCCACATATTTACTGATATTGTATGTGAAAGATCTATCGAAAAATAAATTGATAATCGCGATGATTAAGAGATCAATATGGTTTCGATTATTTGTTTTTTCATCACAACGCTGGGTCATAGAATTAATAGCCGTTCCCCTTTTCGTTTTGGATTTCTCGGTAATTAATTTTCTTTGAGAAACTAACCTAAAGGGAGATAATTTTATTCCAGTTGATGAGCCCTTGCCTCCTTTGCAGAAGACAAATTAAAAATAAAATCCCGATGAAATGGAACGGCTATTCAAAGATCCAGCGTAGTGGTCATCTTTACAATTTTTAATTGTTACTATATATATTAGCAAATTTATCTAATTACCATTGTAACTATTATTATTATTATTATTATTATTATTATAAGTAGTAGTAGTAGTAGTAGTAGTAGTAGTAGTAGTAGTAGTAGTAGTAGTAGCAGCAGTAGTAGTAGTAGTAGTAGTAGTAGTAGTAGTAGTAGTAGTAGTAGTATAGGAAGGTCATTATTATGTCCACTCACTACGATCATTCACTGACAATAGTCTGTGGTGTTCCCTGAAGCTTGAGTAACAACAAGTCTCCTCAGATTTTCACATTATCTCAACAGCCGCTTTCCTTTGATTTCTCGGTGTCAAAGGCCATTGATAATGGTGGGTTTGTGGTGCTAAAAACCTTTCAAAAGGCCCAAGTGCACTCCGCAATTTTCCAGTGGAGTTCTGGTTATTTTTATTTCATCCTCTGTCCTCCTGGACCCTTCACGACTATAGTGTGGCGCCATCGGATGTAGAGACCACCATTATGGAGAAACGTAGTTAACTTACAATTTTGCAGTTTCGGTTTTCTTGGTTTCCTGTGATTGTGTCATTTTGCCTTTGTTCCATTTCTTTTTTTTTGTTTTTACATAGGAGTCACCGCTTATCGAGGCCCTGATGCCACTCGAGGATAAGTGTTATTGGGTGTGCAGTAATCAATGGGATAATATCGTAGTAGTATAATATAATGGAAATTTAGTAGATTGGATTACTTAAATGTAATGGAAATTTGATAGATTGGATTATCCTCAAGAATTTGTTTATCTTGGACTTGAAGACAACCAAGTTGTAGTCAGCTGGGAAACACGCAAACTCATGGAATCTACGTTTTGATTTAGACGCAGTTAAAGAGTGGGGAAAATTATTGACAGCGGTTTCAGATAGACGAGTGTTTTTCGTGAAAGATTGGCGAGGGGGGCAGAGATCGGAGTTCAGACGAGCATTTGCTGTGGAAATAACGATAAAACAAAGACAGGCTCACAACTGTGGGGAAGAGTTTGCAAGGAAGAGAAAAGGGCATCCTCCACTAAGCTACAAAGTCTATTTTGTACTCTGTCAAGGCAGAATAAGCTGCTTCTAGGAGTTCCTGCCCAGATGTGGCAACAATACTCCATCCCTAGACGTACCTGGCTTTTATATAGATAGAGAATTGCATCACCAGGGAGATATCTACTGGATCGATAGAAGGATATATATATATATATATATATATATATATATATATATATATATATATATATAGAGAGAGAGAGAGAGAGAGAGAGAGAGAGAGAGAGATTTATTACTATTATAATTAAGTACCTACAGACACTAGTGTTTCATCCTTTCGGGAATCTTCAATCCAGGGTGCCACGATTAACACCAGTTGACAGATTCGAACTCGGCAACACGAGCGATCTCTGGCTCGATTAGCAAAGACCGTATCCATTCGGCTACCATTAACCGCGTAAAATAACTTTAAATTTAAACATTTTAATTTTTTAAATGTTCTTTACGTCAGTCACACAGCGATCTAATCCTTATACGATGATCTATGCATAAGAGCTAAATTGATCAACTTCATTCAACTGAAAGTGATCAACGATAAAAAATGACTTTCTTAAAGAGGCTGTCATATATATATATATATATATATATATATATATGTGTGTGTGTGTGTGTGTGTGTGTGTGTGTGTGTGTGTGTGTGTGTGATGTTTAAGCGTATTGTACGACCGGGCAACGCCGGGCGTCCAGTTAGTATATATATATATACGGATGTTTATTTAAATAATCGTTCGGACAGGTTAATTTCGGCCACCGATTCCGTAGTCAAGGGGTAGGACTGCCGACTGTCATCACGACGGTTCTAGGTTCGATCCTCGGCTTGGGAGAGGTGTTAGTCTAGCGGCACTGATGAGTTGTGAAACAACGAAACATGTCTGTATGTCGATGACTAAAATATATTTTATATATATATATATATATAGTTAGTTAGTTAGTTTCCTGTTTCTGAAACGTTGGTGAATTGGAAATTAAACAGAAACACGCCTATAAAATACGTTTAGGAAGTCATCCAACGTAAAGATTATTAAACACTATAAAACAAGAATGTTTATCTAACGTGATTTGAATCAATATATTTCAGCGGAAACTCACTTTTATCAAGTTTTTTTTTACGCTGTGGGATAAATTCGTTTAGTCTTGTTCAACGGTGTTTTTTTGTTTTTTTTCTTTTTGTTTTTGTTTCTTTGTTGTTTTTTGTTGTTGTTTTTTTTGTTTTTTGTTTTTTTAATAAAGTCCATAAATGCATTTGGCATGTACTGAAAGGAATATTTGGTTAGTTTTCTTGCTTAGTGAGTTGGAAATTAAATAGAATCACATATGAAAAATACTAGGTATGGACAAAAAAGCTAGGGGGACATAATTTTGTAAAGCTGATTTATCATATTTTTTGTAGGTTTCCGATTACTTTTTGAATGGATTTGAAGGATTAAAGACTAAAGTCAATTTTTAAAAATAAAAAAAATTATTTGTACACGTGAAAATAAAAAGTTATGAAAAATGTTTTCATGGCGAGCTAACCAATTCGGCTAAATTTGGAATAATTTCATTGTCAAAATTCTTGAAAGATAAATATTTGGTTTCTGGGTCTATTTCAGTAAAAATTAGTAAAGTAAAATTCTAAGATATTTAATTAAATAATTTAAAAAAAAAAAACTTAAGATATTGGATTAAATAATAAAAAATGTTATAAGGTATTGAATTAAATAATTTTTTTAAAAAACAGCTGACAACGCTCACTGATTGAATCTGAAACGTTCTTTATCAGTTCAGTTGGGATGCTGGCACATCCTCTTTCAATGGCTGCTTTCAACTCATTCATGATAGCTATTTTTATGGTGTCAACGTTGTATTTAAAATGCCTCCTTACCTCTTCAAAAATCCATACGAGTTAAATCCACTGATCGTGGATAGTACACTTGGTCCTACCCACTTGGGTACACTTGGTCCTACCCACTAAGCTGTTAAAATATAGCTTAGTGGGTAGGACGAAGTGTAAGTATCGAGTACTATTCACGATCGGCGGATTTAACCCCTATTGATTTTTGGAGCGGCGAGGGGGTATTTTAAACACAAGGTTCACACCAAAAGCCCAGCTATCATGACTGAGTTGAAAGCAGCAATTGAAAGATGATGTGCCAGCATCCCAACTGAACTGATAAAGAACGTTTCAGATTCTATCAGTGAGCGTTGTCAGCTGTTCCTGGGCCACAACGGCCAATAACTTTGAACACTTCCAATAATTAGCTGGTTTTTACATTTGGTTACAGTGTTTTAATGCACGAATCTTTTCTTTATCATAATAAATGTTGATTTTATTTTATAATGTTGATTATATATATATATATATATATATATATATATATATATATATATATATATATATATATATATATATATCGGAAAGTGGCTAAGTTGAGATTTTGTCGGTTTTATTTTTGTTTATATTTAGCTTTATAAACCCACATTTTTCTGATTCAAACAATATTATCAGAGTTAAAGGGATGAACCAACGGCTCACATTTTTTCTAGTTGAACAAAGTAATGGTTCACTTTAAGTTTACAAGTGGGGAAACTCCTAATGCCGAACGAACGGACGCGTACTGGTTTTTCTGGCCAATTTTTCTGAACTCTATAAATCACTCGAAGGTCCTCGCTGGGAATTAATTTTTAGTACAGAATTGATCTGTTTACGAGGTTTCTTCAAATTTGCACATGCATAATACGCATATATTTGCTCATGCATAATACGCATGCAGACACGCACTCGCACACACGCACAGTCACACGCGCGCACCCTCCCCCCCCCACACACACTCATATATATATATATATATATATATATATATATATATATATATATATATATATATATACTGGGAGCATAGATACACACACATACACATAAACAAACCCATGCAAGTTCCAATAAATTGCGACTCCGTCTCCATCATCCCTGCTTCAGTTCGGTTGAAGATATTTGTCGACCGATTCTTTACAACGTCCTATTTTTGTCTTCCCC